>NW_028186339.1:133345-289826 GCF_003343005.1 Rhea americana
CTCTTCCACACATAGGGGATATTCTTTGTTATTTAAACACAAGACTTCACTCACTGAGGTCAAGCCAGCCAGGGAGCCAAGCCACTGGTATGCACCATCAGGAGGAAGTGGAGATTAASAGCAAAAATAAGATTTCATTGCACATGAAAGAAGCCAACTAAGAGTCTAGAGACCACAAACTAAGATGACTACAAAAGAGAACATCTCCAAAAGAGAAGGTAGCTTCATGTAAGCTGCCCATAATAGCTTTTTGGCACAGTAAGCACTAAGTCTAGAAGTAGTCAGTGCAAGAGCCAGTCTGGAATTAGTACCGAGTGTTCAGCTACGAGGTTGCACTGAGAACTTGTGGGCTCAGAACTGCTTGTAAATTTTTCAGAGGTTTACAGAAATGTGTTTCTAGTACAGAGGCACTCGTTACAATGACTACACTCAGTCACTGTTTTGCAAACTATTTGCTTAACTGTATGCTTTTTCTGAAATGTTTTTTAATAAGATGGGTGGTTTAGGGAAATGAAAGACCTCTTTTGGGACAATTGCTTGGCATCCACTAATTGTGGATGGTTTCTGAAAGGTGTTACTTTCTTATATCCACCTGGAAAACAAAATAGAGCAAGTCTGGGAATTGCTACTCAAGGTGAGTTGAATAGGCCTCTTCCTCAAAGCCCCCTTACCTCTAAGTYGTACCAGTTTTAAAAAAGGGGGCCAGGAGTAGGTAGCTTCAACCACTGAAAGACATATTGCCAGGCTGAATGACATCACCAAGATACCTATAACAGCCCTAGCGAACTTGACCTCACTCAGATCTCACCATCTCAGGATTAGGTGATGAGGGCAGGCTACACCTAGGAGTTACGTGATTCACTCATGTGGCTCCTAGCCACTGGAGAGACTGGCCATGCTGGAGCAACTGGCCACGCATCCCAGCAGACCTCGGCCCTGAACCACTTAATTTTTTCAAAAGTAGGAAAATTAAGCTGGTAATTCATCAGCTCTTGTTTCCTCTGATGTAACAACAGTTTCAATCTCATTTGACCTATTTTTTTCCTACTTATTTTTTTTAATAGGTGTTCCAATAGCTTATAATATTTGATACTAAAACTCTAGCAGGAATAAAATTGTTCCCATCCCTTCTTCGTGAGCCTCAGTGAACTAAGTGCTGATGAAATCCACATTAAAAAATAAAAACCTATATGTTTCATTTTTTTCTTTAATAGTATTTTGGAGCATCCTTACAAAACTCATAGCTCTAGTTATGATCTTTTCCTCACCAGTACAGGGAGTTTAAAGTCTGCTGAAGGATTAACAAATAATCCATTTGCTCTCATGATATCATTCCTTAAGCTTATCTACTTTCTTTGGGCAGTAAATACACTTTTTGTGCAATCTGGCTCTATTCCACCCCAGTATAAGCCTGCTGTAACAACTCTGAAGAAAAACAAAAGGAATTTGCCAATTCCAGATGACAGCCTTCTGCAAAAAGGGCCTTTCCCTACTGTCCAAAAAGTTTGTGCTTCTGAAAAGTGAACACACCATTCGTGGACTGAGCTTCTGAAAGGAGAACTGAAGTTTGATAGGCTTAGCAGACAACCACTTCTGCTCATACTTGTGTTTAAGAGGTGAGAACAGGTGGCTGYGCTGGCAGGGAGTGCTTCAGACCTTGTCTCCAGCACACACCCTCATAACATTCACGGTGTGCACCATTACCTGAGGAGCCCCAGTATGACAGCAAAGAAAAAGCCAAAGTTCATGCCACTGGGTACTCTGGACTGGATGATCCAGGGCAGGGGGACTGTGGGGCATACCTCTGAGAKCCCTACCCCACAGTGTGGGGACACCTAGAAAGCACATCAAGATGTCCTGCAGACTATGGCATTGCTTAGTGCTATCAGTGAGAGGCTAAATCTCAGACGATGTAAGAGTATTTGTTGTAGTAAAATCAGAAAAAAAAATGCTGAGGCTGTTTGGTGATGTGTGCATACACCAGTCACCAAACTTAAACATCACATAGCAATAACCACAGATTCGACCATCACCTTGATTGCCTAAAACAGTACGTGTTATAAAAAACACAATAGATGTAAATAATGGTGAAACACTTACCCTGGAATCCTTTTCCAGACGAAGTTTGCGTTGAAGATTGCGTCTTCTTCTGGCCTTAGCAATGCCATTGTGATAAAAGAAGTATGCAGTATCTAGAAAAGGAAGCTGAGGAAGAGAGAGAAAATAAATCATGGAATTATTGGTTACTAAGAAAGATGACATGGAAAACCTTAAACTGTGAAGTATTAGGAGACCATGACAACACATGAAGACTTATCCCAAATTGCCCAAAACACTGAGAATGTTACTTCTAACTTTCTTTTGAAAAATGTACCCAGTTACATTCAATTTATTTGCTACAGATTTACAACGTGTTACTTCACTTGTAAACATAAGGTCATAATACCAAGTGTTTAAGGTCAACAGTGCCAATATTTCTGTAGGGTTTCCCAAATTGCATCAGGATTATTTCCTACTTCCTGAAAGAGCCAGAAGAAAAGAATAAAATGAACTGCAAATGATTTAAAACTACCACAAATCATCCTTCAGCAATAAGGCATTACATCAAATGCTTTTCTAAGCCATCAAAACACACCTGAGATGATACATAAGCAGAAAGGCAGAAAGCAGAGCAGTTTCTATTTTCTGAAAAATATGGTATTTGGAATTCCTTCTGAACACTTAAAAAAAATATGAAAAATATTAAAAAAAAACAGGTAACTCCATAGTGACAGAAGAGTAAGAGTTTTGTACCAATTTACCATCCAAGACACTAGGTAGCAAGCAAACACCTCCCAAGGACATTCCAGCATTGCCTAAGGCAGGTGCCAGGGGTGGGGGAGGAGGATGTGACTTCTTTATTAAATGTGTCTCCCTGCAGGGGCTGCAGCGAGTGACTAGTGATAGCTAGCAGACACTTAACTTTGAGAAGGCTAAAAACCATTGTGTTCTACAAGAATAGCACACCATTTCCAGCAGTCAATTAGAAAGCTCCATTTGCATCCTTAATTCTACAACTTTTTCCTCATTCTGGCTTAATAGGGAGATTCCAGTTGAATTTAAATCTAACCAAGTAAGCGTGTATTTTTAAGTTAATGTCTTCTTTATATAAGCTGCAGCTTCTTGGAAAGTTTTTTTATGTTAATGCTGCGACATTTCAATTGCAAAGTTTAGACTAGCTTGCACAAGAAATGATTACTTAAAGGAGATACTCCAAAACAGCCATGAGGGACTATTCCTACGTCTGTTCTAAAATTATCACAATGGTTATATTTCATGACAACATAAACCTCATAGTATAACCTCAAAACTCTGGTTTGAAAAACCATGTGAGAAGTCTAGTCTGAAAATTAACTGTAAAAACACAGGATGAATAACGGTAGCAGAATCTTGCTGTTCATGAATAAAACACTTTCTATTCCTATATACAGGTGTATATATAGATCACAAAAGTAACTGTCCTTCTAAGAAATTATCTTCTCGTAAATCTATCATTACATCCAGTGTTGTTCTGCAAATATATTTTGACATATGGAATTGCATGGCAATGGAAATTTCATTCACACAGAGAATTTTGAAAGCTTAAAATTTGGTCATATGCCCCAAAATGAGTAAGTGTTTTTCAGCCAAATCTTTTGTTAATTTTGTTAAATGAAAAATTTCAATTAAGTTTTAGTTTTTAAAACTTCACTAGGTATGATACAAAATGCATAAATGCAAAGTAATTAAAAAATAATCAAAATATTCTGTTCTGCTAGAAGACCTCCATTTAAGTGTATATAAAAGATTAGGGAAATTTAATCAAAATCATTGTGGTCCCTTGAAGCTAATTAGCATAGTGCTCTGGCAAGTTCTTATTATCAGAATATTTTGCATCAGCTCCAGATATATATATATATATATATATATATATACATACATACATACATATATATATATATAAAACCACAGTATCTGAACCAGCAGAAGAACAGAGACTACAAAAAGCACTTCTGTGGTAGTGGCCACAGAAGTCTCCTACACTATACACACCTACCCTCAAAGTCACTGCTCTTAAGGCCAAAATTCTGTCTGGTTTTATGTCAATTTTTAAAAATCATATTACATTTTAGCTTTTAAAAAGTGTAAATATGACACCTTCCCATAATCCATATTTTATCACTAAGTCTAGCTTTCCAGGAAATGGTCTGCTCCCCATCCCCCATGTAGGATATATCACTCTTAGCCTCAAAAATACTCAGGAAAACACCTAAGTAACCAGCTCAGTTACAGTTTGAAATACATGTGACCATACTAACCATAATAATCCATCGCAAGCGTGTGGTCTAATTTTCCCAGTAAAATCAGGCTATCTTCCCTCTTTATTTCCCCCCCCCCCCTCAGTATCAGTCATCCAAATCAATTCCAGTCAAACACTGATTTTGATGTTCTTCCATTAAGGAAGACTCCCAGTAATTTTGAAGACATCTGGCAATACATAACATGTACTTATTGTTCATTGTCTGTGTGTTGTTTAGTTTCTAGTGCCATGTGGAACGAAGAAAGGCATGGTACAGCAAACTTAATAGGCAAGCACACTGATGTATGTTCAAGCCTGACCATAAGTGAAAGCAATTACATCTAATCCAGCAATGAAGAAGGATGGATTCATGGACAAAACTGAATAACCTTTATTCTTATCACTCAGACTAATATCAGCCTTTCCACAGATTTCCCAGTAACCTTTGAGGAATGCAGATGTTTTGCAGCCTGTACAGTTTTTGCAGCTCCTCAATGTAGTTCTTGGGAGATAGGCTGGAGAGGAGGCTGATCTCCTCACCTTAAAATATGACATGATCAGTCACTATGAATAGTGACTAAGAGCAGAAACAAAGAAAGAATCCAAACTCCTCAGTAAACCCTTAAAATTAGTTAATGTGCACAAAGGAGAAGTCAAACACCAAAGAAGAGGCCAAAAACACCACAGGCTTTGATGAGGATTTTGTAATGAAATTCAGGAATACCAAAAGCAACCACTGAAGTGCTTCRTTTTTGATGAACTCTAGATTCAGTAACTCCTCTGCAGCAAGCAAACCMCAGGACCCAGGTAGCTAACAACAGAGTGTAATTCCCACTATTAACTTCTGAGAGGTCTACTCTGATTTRGAGCTCTGCTTAGCTAAGTAAACACTGCATGTCATGAGGTGAAATGAAAACAAGAAGGGCTCATGTACACTACACACCCCAAAGACTCACCAGCAGTAGCTACTCCATAGTACCCTCATGGCAAAGCTGGAGCTGAATTTAAGTAAAATTCCTAGTGCAGCAGTAGGCTCTGCACATAACATAGAAGAACAAGATACAAAGCTTTGTGCCTYGGATTCATTGTGTAAGAGAGAAACAAAATTTCCTGCCCTCAAAGGAAAATTTGCGATTATGTAAAATAATAAGTTACTAGAAAGCACTTGAATATTGAAGTGAAGACTACTTAGACTTAAAAAAAAAGGATCTACTCTTGTCTTGACATACAAATATGACACAATGCAATGTATCAAAGTAGGACTGTCTGAGGATCTCAGGAATTATCAGCACTTCAAAACTTGCAATATTTGTATAAAATTACTGGTGAAAAAAATACAAGTGAAAACAGAATCACAGTAAAATACAGTAAAAGGCACAAAATTCACTCTTATATATCCACCCTTCTTCCCTCAGAAGGGCATGATTTTCTTTGGTTTTGCAATATCCTTGGGATTTTTCAATATTATCTAATGCAAAGATGAAACTAAGCTTAATCTCCTACCTGAAAAGGAGGTAGACCTGAAAGTAACTTTGAAAAACTCAATGTTCAACTRGAATGGAGGAAAGAAAAACTCTTTAAATGGGAAGGGCTTATCTTGTAGGAGAAATGGCTAGGATGTACCATTCAGTAAAGAAGGAAGCAGGACTGCTTCACATTTCACACTGGTTTAACATGTCTATGGCACAGAGATACCTTGGTTTTTCTTAGGCTATTAATCCAACAGAGAAGTCCAGGAGCAATAATTATCARAATGAAAATAAGTTATTTCTGATTCCCAACCTTCCTGCACTCTCCTCCTCACATCTCGCAATCTTTTGACACTTTTTACATTTGGTGTTGATGCTCAGAGTTKCTTCTGAGATTCCCTGTTCCCTGAGCAAGAAAAGAGATGGGAGAATTCACTCTGTGCTGCCATAAATTCAATCCATGGAAAAAGAACTGTAAATAGGTAGCTACAACTCTTTCCTGCCATACTCGACTTCTGGACAGTCATTCCAGTAAATCACTACTACCAGGCTGGCTCAGGAGCTGCCCCTACACAGCGTTAAAGAGGATGAGGGGCTAGGGTAGGGGGCAGGGGAAGAAACAACCCACCAACCCGTACAGTCCACTGCTGAGCCCCCAAATGCTAATCTGCTCCACGAAGAAAAAAGCAGACATAAAGCAGCCCACTTCTTATCAGCTTCAAATCTAGGATAGGGCAGCAAACACAGGGTTTCCCTGGAGCTAATGATCCTCAACCCATTTTGTCCACTTGACAGAGAAAGTCAAGCTGCAATCCTTACTTTGYTTTGACAACACATGCACTGCTGACAGATGTGGTTTTGCCAGTCTAAAAAGACATCAAGTTTAGCTGCACAGTGATGCAAGAGTTTAAAAGAAAAAAAAGCCACACACACAAAAAAAAACCCTAAATTCAGACCATGTTACATATCCTAAAGTGGCAGCACTGCGTCTACCATGGGCAGAGCTAATACTGACAACAGAACTGCAAAAGCATCAGTGCGATCTGACCAGAAGATCGTATCTGTAGCAAATATAATAGGAAGCAACAATAATTCCTTGGAATAAAAAAAGAAGAAAAAAATTGCCTAATAAAGCTGCCAGAAGGATCAGTATCTTGCCTGAGAAGCAGTGAGAGGTCAGGTGTTCACAGCTTATCACTACTTTTAAGATGTAGCTAAAGTAGATACAATACAAAGAGGGGCCTTGGCTCCCAGATTTATTCTTAACATCAAATTTTAGTGATTTGCTCCAGGGCCGCATCTGTTCTACATAGACCTCACAAGCAAATTACAGTGCACACAAGAATCTAAGAACAGATCAGACAAACCTCTCCTCCTTTCATGGGACTGATCTCTGCCTCACCTTTGCCCACAGCCTTTCCTACTGCATCACGTAACACAGCATCCCTACAGTGCTTTGTTAGCTTGTGTACCATTTCCAATGATTTCTCCCTGATATTGCATTACCCTAGAAAGAACTCACTTSAGTCTATAGTTAGGATACCTCTCCCAAGTTACAGGTGAAGACAGTMTGTAACAACATTTTTTTCAAGCAAAATAATTTTAAAATGCAACTAAAGGCTGATTTATTCCAGTTACCTCAGGGTAACATTCTCTGATCTTCACTGGAATCAGTATAAATGGTTCAGGCAGGGAACCATATCCAACCAGGCTGTCAAACAGCTTGCTCAGGACTCTTSGTCTGCCTTAGCATAAGTGTGTGAATACACGACCAGGCAGGTGAGGATCCAAACAATGCTCCAGAAATGCTCCAAGGAATAGCAAAGAACAAACAATACAGAAGCTACATACCACTCCAAACACCCCCTTCACCATAGAACCCAGGCAGCACTTCTGACTTTAAAAAGGTCAACAGTTCTGTACAGGTGTGCTCTCTAATCCCATTACTGCTCACTAATTATACCAATAGAAAATGCAATCTAAACCTAGCAAGAGCAAATGTGTTCAGGGCCTCCACAGGCCCCACTTCTTCAGTTGCATCACAGATGAAGCACAGCAAAGTGCTTCCCTGCAGAAATTAGAAACCTTTTAGAAACCTTTTCATCCCAGTTTCATCAAACACACTGAGGATGCTTATAAATATTCAATATGAATTTTTAAACTCTCTTTCTCTCATTTTCCTTCACCCCAATTAGCATTAGAAATCATTTTACTTTAAAACACACTGATGGGAGCCAAGTCTGAAGTCAAAGACACTCGCTACAGCAGTGAGGGCCACATTAGAATATAGACAGCTCAAAATGCAGGCAGCATAGAAATAGCAGGAAAAAAAAAACACAAACAAGAAAGGATTAATTTAAATGTTGATGGAGAAATGCAAAATAGCACAGAGGACTAAAACCATGCCAGAGCTTGCCCAACATGAAATCCAGCCCAATGTATCCCCAGGTAAGGAAGGGTTTTATGCTTTCTCGTTAGTTTGCTATAATTACTCAGAAGATTCAGCATGGATCTCAGATGGAGCTAGGGGTTCACTCAAACACCACCAGCCTTGAAAACTCCAGCAATCAGACCCAGGTCTCAAAGTTATGAACCTTCCCAGCCCCCTTCACATTGTACCTGTGTGCTATTTAGCTGCCTCCATCAAAGTGTTACTGAGGCCTACTCTTGCTCATCTTAGCAAAGTGGTAACAGGTGGAGGTGCTAGCCACAGCTTCAACACTCTCAAAATGTTAAGCTCATAATAAAATAACCATGTTAGAGAAGATGATTCCTGTGATATGAACTGATTAACATACAGTACAACTTTTCTCCTATAGAAAAATTTAGAAATGGCTGGCTGGCTTACTTACGTATGTTTTCAGCTTTGTTTCATATGCATCCAACCACCCCTCATCTGAAACAGCTACAGGCACTAATAAGAAAGGATTGTGACTTCTGGGTTTAGAGATCATTGATCTGTTCTTCCTTTTTTCCAGAATCAATGGAAATGCTGCAATACACATGGTAATAAGGATATCTGTTACTTTTATTCAGGTTATTGGTTGTCCTGTGAGAACATGGCACCTTGTTTAAAATTATATTAAGCCTTTCTCAAGCCAACAGAAATATTCCTGTAGTCTCCAATGGTTTCTGAAAGGTCCTCCCTACCCTTCCTGGTGAATTATCTTTTGCTCTGGAAAAAATATCTTTTGCTTTGGAAACCAGATGTGGTATCCAAAGACTGCAGAATTCAGGCCTTTTCTCCATTGCCCTCATTGCATGCAGCAACCACAGCAAGGAGGCTAAACAGATTTCCCAGTAGGTGGGCATCAGGGGTTTAGTAAATGCAAGGAAGTGGAAAAAAATTGAACCAGTTCTAGGCTGCTGTTATGCTTGCATGTTCAATCTTTTGTCCATGTGGAATTCACTGGAGTTCCTCACACAGTCCATGGCAAAAAAAAAAGAAGCCTTTTCAGAGTATGATTCATGTAGCCTATTCTAGGTAGCCATGTTAAAATGAGCTGAACTGAGTCCCAGGAGTTTCTCTTCTGTTCCAGAGTCTGAAAGGAGTGCAACTGTCTTCTTTAGCACAGGTCAATTCTGATCTTAAAAGCTTAATTCTCATCAGTTTTGTTCTTGCAGTCTCACACATACTGCTGCCAAGAGCTTAGAAAAACTGCCCCACTGATTTGGTTTGATTTGCAATATTTGGAATTTGGTTTGTAGTTCAATGAATCATGGAGGTTTCATGTTTTTAGCRTATTTGGATCTCTGTTAAGTTTGTTGCTGAAGAGCTTCATCCTGTAAGCATGCAACAACAGTTTAAGTCATCAGTGATAWGGTTGTGGATTTGCTGTTAATTTTATCAGTGAATTAAAGAAACCATTTAAGGCCTTTAAGAGAGTTATTCTAGTTTATGTGAATGGAGTTTTTTCRGGCTTTTAAAAGAGTTATTCTAGTTTACGTACATGGATCTGTGCATTTTAGGGAGTTTTATCCATTACTCCCGAGTAACTGGAAAACACATGACTGATTCTATCACGTGTGTTGCTGAATCCAGCCAAAGAAAGATACTCTCTAGGCTTGAAGAAGAGGACTACGTTCTTGTTCATATGCTAGCACTAGCATTGGATTGTTTRGTTTGATCCAGATTCACTCTCTGGAGTTGGTGATTATTACTGTTTGGCTGCAAGCCTGAAGTGAAAACTTAGCAATAACCAYTATGTCCTTACACATGGATGATGAGAGTTCCGCAAGAAGAAGAGCACTTCAGCCAAATGCTAGGCATTGGGAGGAATTATGGAGCTCAACACCCCGAAAAGTCATTGTAAGCATCTAACAGTTCTGTCATCATTTTTAGCAGCAGCATATGGCCACTGGGAAAATGAGACACAGCCTCCTCCAATCATTCAACTAAGTGGCTCCATAACAACCACTTATACAACAGATAAACATACTTATTACTTAGATTAATAAAATAAATATGATTCTACCAGAAGTTGAAATCAACTCAGTTTTCTTAAAACAGATGTCAGTAACACAAAATGAATTTTTTTACAACTTGAAAGCATTTACTTATATTATTAAAAAAACGAAAATGAAGAAAACAAATTAGCCTCTAGTTATTCTTTAGGGGCACAGTTCTTAACTTGCTCATGTAAGTCATGATTTTATGGAATTAATCCTTAACCATGCAGTGTAAATTAGATCACAGCCAGCAAACTGTACAGAATGTCACCCAGCTTACTAACTGAAGTTCAATCAGCCGGTGACACTTAATGTTTTAAGCATAAAATAAAAAAGGATGGTACTCTCAAAGCATTTGGCCAGTTCTACACTTTATGACCAAAGGCCAASAACACTTGCACTATTCATGCTTGCCTCCTACAATGGGGGCAACAGGGTTCCTCTGGGGACTCTGCCACTGATTCAGGGCTCCTTTGTGTTTTCAAAACATCTCCCAGGACAGTAACATTCTGCAAGTGTTTTCACCCATCAAGCACCCTTCCAGTTGAGATCATTCTACCCAGGACTACTTCATCTGCTCCTTCACTGTCTCTTGTTGCTTCACCTGGAAGCACCCTGCTGTAGGACAGAGTCAGGATTAAGCCTCGTGGGACAAGTTTCAGCTGTACCTTAAGTAGTCCTTGCAGCTTAGCCTTGTTCAATGCTCCAAGGGCCTATTTTTCAAAGATGTTGAGTAACTTCTGTTCTACTGACATTAGGAGAATATCAGGCAATTACAACTATAATATTTTTCAATTGTCTTGCATATAATACGGCATAGTCTAATAAGCACTTGTTTACTTACTTAATTTATTGATAGGATTCATTTAATTAATGTCTGCACAACACTACTGAAATGATAAAATGCCAAGTGATAGCGTCAACATATATTCATGTGTATACATACAAATATAATATATAAAATAATCAAGTACCTCTTTAGTAAGAGATATTTGGTAAATATTTAAGTAAGTTTAAGCAGGACACATCTACCTTTGCGAACAGGTTGGTCAGCCTAGTAAAGAGGGCTTTAAACTAGGTAGGAAGGAGAAGTGGGGGTGTCATAGAGACAGGGTAGACAACAAAACAGAACTTGGGTTGGGGGGGCCTCCAACGGGTGCATGCAGTTGGGGATGTGCATTTGGGACATGGCTATTGGGGACCCCCCAATCTGTGTGCGATCGCAGGGCCAYGATCTCGCTGCAGTCACGGAGACGTGGTGGGATAGCTCACATGACTGGAATGCTGCCATGGACGGATATGTGCTTTTCAGGAAAGACAGGCCAGGAAGGCGAAGTGGTGGAGTTGCTCTTTATGTGAGAGAACAACTGGAATGCATCAAGCTCTGCCTAGGTGGGGAGGAGGAAGAGGCAGTCAAGAGCTTATGGRTAAAGATCAAAGGGCAGGCTAGCAYSRGGGACACTGTTGTGGRTGTCTRCTACAGSCCAMCTGACCAGGAAGAGAAAGTTGACGAGGCCTTCTACAGACAGCTGGAAGTAGCCTCATGATCACAGGCCCTGGTTCTCACTGGGGACTTCAGCCACCCTGACATCTGCTAGAGGGACTACACAGCAAGGCACAAACAGTCCAGGGAGGCTCCTGCCATGCATTGATGATAACTTCTTGTCACAAATGGTGGAGGAGCCTAYRAGGAAGGGTGTCCTGCTGGAYCTTGTCCTTAGCAACAGAGAGGGACTGGTTAGTGATGTGAAGGTTGGGGGTAGCCTTGGCTGCAGTGACCACAAGATGGTGGAGTTCAGGATCCGCATGAAAGAAGTAAGGCAACAAGCAGGATTGCAACCTTGGACTTCAGGAGAGCAGACTTTGGGCTCTTCAGAGACCTACTTGGAGGAATCCCATGCGTTAAGGTCCTAGAAAGAAGAGGGGGTCCAGGAAAGGTGGCGACTATTCAAACATCACTTCCTCCAAGCTCAAGAGYRSTGCATCCCTCTGAGTAAGGAGGGCAGCAAAAGGGGGCGGGAGACCTGCATGGGTGAGCAAGGAGCTCCTGGCCAAATTCAGACAGAAGAAGAAAGTACATAGAATGTGGAAGAGCGGACAGGCTGCTTGGGAGGATTACAGGAATGCAGTCAGAGTATGTAGAGATGCGCTGAGGAAGGCTAAGGCCCTGTTGGACTTGAGTCTGGCAAGGGATGTTAAGGACAACAAGAAGGGCTTCTTCAAATACATCAGCAGCAAGAGGAGGACTAGGGAAAATGTGGGCCTGCTACTGAATGGGGTGGGGACCCTGGTGACAAGGGATGCAGAGAAAAATTACTGAATGCCTTCTTTGCTTCAGTCTTCACTGCTAAGGGCAGCTGCCTCAAGAATCCCAGAGCCTGGAAACATGGGAGAAAGTCTGCAGAAGGGAAGACTTTGCTTTGGTTGAGGAGGATAGGATTAGAGACCTTCTGGGCAGGCTAGACATCCACAAATCCATGGGCCCAGATGGGATGCACCCACGGGTACTGAGGGAGCTGGCGGTTGTTGTTGCCAGGCCGCTCTCCATCATCTTTGAGAGGTCCTGGAGAACAGGAGAGGTGCCTGAGGACTGGAAGAAAGCCAGTGTCACTCCAGCCTTCAAGAAGGGCAAGAAAGAGGACCCAGGCAACTATAGGCCAGTCAGCCTCACCTCCRTCCCTGGAAAGGTGATGGAACAGCTCCTTCTGGATGTCATCTCCAGGCACACGGAGGAGAAGACGGTGATCAGGAGTAGCCAGCATGGAATCACCAAGKGGAAATCCTGCTTAACCAATCTGATAGCCTTCTATGATGGAATGACTGGCTGGGTTGATGAGGGGAGAGCAGTGGACATTGTGTACCTTGACTTCAGCAAGGCTTTTGACACTGTCTCCCATAACATCCTCCTAGGTAAGCTCAGGAAGTGCGGGTTAGATGAGTGGACAGTGAGGTGGATTGAGAACTGGCTGAAAGGCAAAACTCAGACAGTCATCGTCAGTGGCTTGGAGTCCAGTTGGAGGCCTGTGGCTAGTGGTGTCCCCCAGGGCTCAGGACTGGGTCCCATCCTGTTCAACTTTTTCATCAGTGACCTGGATGAGGGAATAGAGKGCCTCCACAGCAAGTTTGCTGATGATACCAAGCTGGGAGGAGTGGCTGACACACCWGAGGGCTGTGCTGCCATTCAGAGAGACCTGGCCAGGCTGGAGAGTTGGGCAGAGAGGAACCTCCTGAGGTTCAACAAGGGCAARTGCAGAGTCCTGCACCTAGGGAGGAATAASCMYAGGCACCAGTACAAGCTGGAGGCTGACCTCCTTGAGAGCAGCTCTGCAGAGAAGGACTTGGGAGTGCTGGTGGATGACAAGTTGACCATGAGCAGCAATGGGCCCTTGTGGCCAAGAAGGCCACTGGTATCCTGGGGTACATTGGGAAGAGTGCTGCCAGCAGGTCAAGGGAGGTGATCCTGCCCCTCTRCTCAGCCCTGGKGAGGCCTCATCTCAAGTACAGTGTCCAGTTCTGGGCTCCCCAGTMCAAGAGAGACATGGAGCYACTGSAGRGAGTCCAGCGTAGGGCTACAAAGATGATCAGAGGGCTGGAGCATCTGCCCTATGGGGAACGGCTGTGAGAGCTGGGMCTSTTCAGCCTGGGGAAGAGAAGACTGAGGGGRGATCTTATCARTGTGTACAAGTACCTGAAGGGAGGGTGTCAAGGGGATGGAGACAAACTCTTTTCAGGTGTCCCATGTGATAGGACAAGAGGCAATGGTCAGAAATTGAACCACAGGAAGTTCTGCCTGAATGTGAGGGGGAATTTCTTCCCTGTGAGAGTGACAGAGCACTGGCACAGGTTGCCCAGAGAGGTTGTAGACTCTCCTTCTCTAGAGATCATCAAGGCCCGCCTGGATGCAACCCTGTGTAACATGCTCTAGGTGACCCTGCTGAGCAGGGAGGTTGGACTAGATGATCTCCAGAGGTCCCTTCCTACCTTACTRATTGTATGATTCTAAGTTTAAATAATATGTGATATAAATCTCTCATATATGTAAGTACATCTGCCTTAGGGAAAACTCATGAATCTAAAAAACTCATGAATCTAAGAAACAGTTTAAGTATATTCTGCAAATGTAACTGCTATTTCTAGCTAAGCTGGATCAATACTGTTGATAACAATTAGCAAAACTAAGAAAGGCCATTTTATCTCAATCCTGATCTACATCCCATCTCTCCTTTTAAGCACACAATCAAACAGTTTGACTGCTACTGTCATGTTTGAGCCTGCTGTCACATTAGTTCTAAAAACACTGAAACAAAAGTAGTTTGGTATTTTTAAAACAAAGAGTAAAGCTATAGTGTGCTCCTGCTGAAAATTATTGGTACATCTCAGAGGTACAGAGGAGACAAGATGTGGCTGCCCACTGATATGCTGAATTTCAGCAGAGCACTTCAGCATCATTTTTAAACTAATTTCATGTACTTATGTGCATAGGACACAAACATACATACAAGGACTTAGCTAATGTAGCACCTGAAAACTAAGTCATGAGCTCAGACTTTAATGAAGAAGTACTATAAATGTAGCTCAGACCAAAATTAGCTGTTTACTGGCAAAAGCTACTGAAGAAAGCAAAGAAAATGTGAACTGCACTACTTCAAAGATGCTAGTCTTTGAACAACACCTAAAGAAGATTGGTAGCTCTGTTTCTATTCAAAATCTTTATTCTCTTCTTTTTTTCTCCATGTCTGGTTAATATTAGGCTGCCAAGCAATAACAGACTGAAAGAGCTTTACATGGAGGTTTCTGTTGTTAGATCACACTGAACAAGTCTTCTAGTTCCCAAAGAAACAGTCAGCTCCTGGAGAAGAACACATGCATTACAGAGTGAGGGAAGGAAGCTGATGGGCAATAATTAGATACAAAACTGTGATGTTAAATTACAGGCTGGGGGCTCACTCTTGCTTTTTTTTCATTATTATTTTTTTAAAATTTAAGGTAGCAAGCTTGAAAAGAGCAGCGGAAAGAAGCTCTCAGGAAATCACTTTCAGTGGAGCCAAGGAAAAAAGGAGTTTTGGGGCAGTGCTGTTTTCCTTTTGACTATTTCAGGAGAAAGTTGAGACATTAGTCACCACTGTTACAGGGCCATGTCAGAGACAAATTCTTCCGTTATTCACACCGTCGCGAACTGGAAGCAATTCACCTCCRCTCCAGTCTACAACAATAGGATGGCGACTACGCAAGAGAGGGTAACTGCTCTGAGTGGCTTTGAGAGCTCTACATTAGAGGGAACAAAAAAGATGACCAGTTCTGCCTTGGTGCTAGCAATAATGATGGAAAAAGAAAGAAAACAACACTATCTGCYGTTTCCTTTTCTCCCAGACCCCCCCTCATTGACCTTTCAGGCAGCTGTGAAATAAGCCTCTTTACTGTTTGTTACTAACAATTAATAAATGACAGCAGTTTATTGCCAGTAGAAATTGTAGTCAATCTAGTGTGTGTTGATGTGTTATCCTTCTTTTATTACAGCAGTTAAGCAAGGCAAATGTCAGTTTTCATTTAGTCACTTAGCATAGTTCAGCCTTTAGAGTCTGGAATACTGTTTTCTGTACCAATGTACGGTATGTTTAACATGAATAAAATATATTCAGTTAGAAGAGACAAAATGGAATTTTGAAGATTGAAGTTGAGTATTTTAACCACATCAGAAGAAAGAAAAAATGCATATGTTGTTTTATCTGCATTTTATTCTGCACTATATCTAAATTGTATGAGAAGAATTGTTTTACAGTTAAAAGAAAAAAAGTACACTTGCCTGTGAAGTTTTAAAGGACAATGTAAAAATGAATAGACTGGACTGCTGCACAGGCCAGACTTCAGAGGGTGTTCAGATCCTCAATTATCATTCCACCCATGTTARCAACCAACTTTTCCAAACCTGAAAATGCATTCATATTCTGATTTTTGATACTTCTTCACTCACACTCAAAATTGACAATTCTGCGGGACAGCTGGTTCAGAGTCCCTCCTAAATCACTAAACTCCRTTGGCACAGATCACTAAAGTAAACTGACACAGAGAAACACGAGGTCCCTGGGGGACTGATGGGAATTCACCAGTCATAGCTAAAAGCCTTAAAACAGAGAATTCTGCTGCACTTGGCATTGCATAAATAARTGGGAAAAGACAGTGTTCACCCAGAGAGCTGATTTCAGAGTCACATCCCTTTGTTTCATATGTGTTTTATACAGGACGAATGGGCAGAAAGGTGGATCCTCCATCATCTACAGAGTGGTGGCTATACCCCATTTCTTTTACTACCCATATAAGGAAAAGATCCCCCTGTTTAGCTCTAGTTTGATATCCAATACCCTTCCAGTAATACTGCCACTGTCTCTTCATAATAACAATTAAGTATATACTTGTTGTGTTTCAGGCTTCCACATTTCGGTTCTATACTCTAGCAGAAAGCAGGTCTGACATAATATTTCCCTTTTACTCATCAGGTAAGCAAATAATCTAGTTCTGTCAGTGTATCTGGAACACACTTTTGCTCACTGGTTTGACGTAAACATTGAGGTCACTCTTCCCATTGGCTTTATGAGGCCAGAGAAGTTAAGAACGTAACATTTACACAGAAGTCTTGTTTGAGATGTTAGATTATACATGGCAAAGAACATTATGTCCCAGTTCACTTCTTGAGTGAGTAAACCAGGGACATCACTACCTAGTTCATAGTTTATAATCCCAGCATACGAATTGTGAGCCTGGGCAAGTTYGCAATTCCCTGTTTCAGGACCTCTGTACTTGCCAAACACATACAATATTCCCCTGAGTTTAACTTTTGAGCTACTGTCATAAATCCATGACCAAACAGGATTTCATGCTGGCTGATAAACCACGTGTGGTGGTCACACAACCTACCACCAATGCAGCTCTCTCTGCAACAGCTACCCCAAAGCACAGGCCATGACCACTGAGTTGAAATAAAATCCCCTTTTCAATAGAACAGGGTTAGCTTTTTTCAATAAACATAGGAGGGTTAAATGTAGAGACCCCACTGATTTACAAAAGCAATACACCAGCTTTCTTCAGGCTGTTTAGAAAAATCCTGCCTTTGGCAGTCAAGCAGTTCAGCTTCCTCCCACTAGAGGCCAGCGAGAGATGGAAGCACTGGGCTGCTGGCTGCAGTATTTATTGTCACCATGCAGCCCGCATCCTGTAGGGACTTGACCCATTTAATTAAGTATTTGCAAAAGTTCAAATAAAAAGAAAAAACAAACAGGGTTTTCAGATGATGATGACAGTGCTATAGGACAAAGGTAATTTTTAGATCCATAAAACACAGCCCTGTGGGTTTTACTACATTTCTCACAGATACTAGCCATACATATGATGGACTGGAACCRCACAAGAGGGTTTCCCAAGCATAATATTTTAATTAGAGCTGGCAGATTTTTTCATTTATTTTATYATTTTGGCTTGATTTCCACCTCACAGAATTATCCATTAGCATGGATATTTCTCTGGACTTACTAACTACCTACCAAATAAATTCTGTATAGATTTCAGGAATTACTTTGCAAATGTTTTATTACAATCATTTGAAACTTGAGTTGCATGGATTAATCTTAATTGGAAYAGTTCTATAGATGGAGGAGGAAAAGAGTCACATTCAAACTTCTACTTAGTTACACTTCAAAGTATTGCCAATATAACTATTTTTGTTTTTAACAGCATGGTCATACAGATAAAAGCTCTAGTTTAGATGAATTTTCTGCTAATATCACCCTGACCTGGAACTAGCTGAACATATTAGCACTCCTATACTGACAGTAATCACACTGCAATTGTTTTTTTCCCCCAATTTTAGCTACATCAGTATAGTTACTGCAGTATAAGTTTTCTAAGAGAGGGTAGGATTTCATATCTTATTACCCGACATATTTTGTGAGAAGGATACAAAGCTCTTTTCTACATTCACACAAAGGTTGGTTCTTCTAAAAGATAACAGAAATTCAAGCATCCCACGGTGCACCTTAGTGCTTCTGAAGGAGCCAAGCCTAGCAGCATGGTCAGTCTCAAAGACCATTTGCCTGCTAATAAATAAATGCCAAGGATGCCACAGGTTGGCAATGGAAGCATTTAACCTTAGAGCTGGGAGAGGATTGACAATATATTTGTCTAGTGATTCAGGCTGGATGTGAATTTCCAACGTAGAAACAAAAGTCTCTGCCTCTTTCACAGCAACCTGGAACATCTGATTCTGGTAGTCACTTGGTAACAGGATCTGTTCATCTGGCCTGCTACCAAAAAGCAAGCTTTCAAAAGAGGGTATCATTACAGTTATTTCTTTCCTGCACAAGTCTGTAATCTCAGGACATGGGAGAACTTCAACTTTGATGTAGATAGTAGCAACAGATACCCATATTGTCTCTTAAAAATGGCCTTCAGACTGCCCTYAACACTTAAAAAACTTACCTAGAAGACTGAGAGCTACAATAGCATCCTAAATAGAAGTATGGCATGTGAGATCCCCAAAGTTCAAACACATATAGGCAGCTAATTTATCCATACTTTGTTTATAGAGTTAAGAAATAAACTGGAAGTCATCTGCAAGTAGTTATCAGGGCAGAAGGAGGATTTAGGCTAACAGCAGGACTGTGTAGTCAYAGGCAGTGATATCATACTACTGATCTTTACCTAGTGCTGATATTAAAATAATATTTTTGACTTATAAATCTCATAGTATAGGTCTGAAATAACTAAGGAACTGGTAGACTTGAAGTGAAGGAAACAAAGCAAGAGATCTGTTTCCTATATATTAATCCTGTCTCTCCCAGTACAAATTTTGAATCTTACTCATGCTGCACCAAAATCTCTGCATGCCAGTATGATTCTTTTACATGGAGGCATACAAGGGAGAGAAATAAACTGGGGAGCTGAAGTGACTGCATGCAATACTTTAAAGGGATTTCACTAAAGGAAGAAAAGAAGTGTAAGCAGGCTTAGGAAGCACATGATAGGGCAGCAGGATATTTTTGGCCATAAAATGTCAATAAGGAACTCCTTGTGGCTGCTCTGGAGGTGGTTTCTCGACCTCACAAGTACTCCTCAGAGCAGGGGCTTTAGAAAACAAGCTGCAGGTCCCCTGGCTGTTTCTGATTTCTGTAGTGGCACACTGTCCTGAGACTGCTGGCCAGGGAAGAGAGGCTCCAGTCTGCTGTCATGGCCAGGAGGTGGGAGCCTGGCAGAGCTTTCTTGCTCCACCAGCTTCRGTGAGGTGAGGGAAAGAGTAGGTGGCAGGAGACACCACCAGCATTCCTGCTCTAAGCACTGATGCTCCTCAGCTACTCAAACCCTGAGCTGCTTCTTGGAGCAGAAAGCTGTCCCTGATGCCATCATACTACACCATAACAAGCTGTCTTCGGGCAGACACGAAGGTTAGAGCAAAGGACAGCTGGCTAGTACACACCATGTGCAGTTCTAATCTGCTGTGATCACAACTTCCTGGAAATGCCATTCACTTCTTTGCACATTTTCTCTATTTTTCTCCCTGACATTGGGAAAATTAATATAATYTAAATGAGGACAAATAACTGCACATCCCCATTTGGACTTTCAGCATCAGAAAAAACAAGCAAAAACAAGAATTACTWTTACTGCAGTGCATTTCCTGGGTCTCTACCACGTGTTCAATTTTGCCAATGTATTGAAAGAACTGTTGCAAAATGTAACATTATCCAGAGTACAAGCAATACAGAATAAATAAAATTACAAATGTGAGCAGCTCTATAAATAGCCAGAATTCTGTATCTTCATGTTTACTAGAGCTGCAGCCATAATTTTGTATCTTCATGTTTACTGAGCTATGGCCCAGGAAACAAAACAAAACTTATCTGTAAAGGTAAGGTTTAATGCACATGTTTTGCTAAGAAACAGAAATGTACTCTGTTTCAAAACAGTAACAGAGCAGTTACAGCAGGGATCTGCAGTAGGGGAGTCTAACCTTGTTTTATAGTCAAATAATGAATACTACGAGAAGTTGACAAGGTAATTATTTTAAACTTCAAACAGAACACTAACTGCCAACAAACAAATCTGAGTCTCTAATAAAGGAGGAGCTCTAGAGATTCTGGTTTAGGGACGTACTTGAATCTGAGTTTTACATTCCTCTTTATGCTGACAATATTACAGTTTCCACAGGCATAGGCAAGTATATTTAARTAACAGCAGACTTTTTTTGTTCCGAGTTAGCCAAAGTGCTTGCTCCTGGGAGTATTTCTGCACCCAAGGTAGAATGCAAAACAGATGAATGAAAACATACCACTTTGAGAGAACAGATTCCTTTCACACTTCTCCCATCATGCAGGAGGTAAGTTCTCAAGAACCACAGTGCAACTCTGATCTAATTCCACTAACGTCAGTGGGATTTCTCTTGAGTGTAAACAGGAGCAAATGGGATTTCCTAGCCAGGACCTGGAGATACACTGACTGGACTCCTGGTGTGGCAAGGATCCCTCTGAACCCAGACKGCTGATCTCTCTATCTCTCTTCAATTACTTCCTTCCAGGGCTTTTCTGGAAAGGGGAACCATCTACCATCACCCARCAGTGTGCCTTACCAGCCACAGGATCAAACTTTTCCTACTACCTAATTGTTTTTTCCCCCTAACTTGAACATATCAGCTCAGACTGCCTTTTGGAAACGGAATTACTCTTTTATGGTGATCCATTAAGACTTTGGTGGTTATACAATTTGCATTTGTACAGAATTTATTTTTCTTACCTTAGTAATACAAAATTGCAACAGTGAAATCTAGGAAATTAAAGCCTTTTTTTTTTTTTTTTTACAAAAACATTGTACCTTCCATTTCTAAAGAGGTTTTTCTGTTTCCTTAATAAGGGATTACTTTGTGTGAACAAACATCCTTTCCTCTAGGCTAGCATAGAACACTGAGCTAATCAATTATTTAGCGTGTGTTAGAGCACGGCAACAGTGCAGTCTGAGGCCTAAGCTCAAGTCCTCAGACACCGGTAGGCCCATGCAGGGCAACCCAGGCTCTCAGTCACATCTTTGCATGAAATGCTCCGTCGGTGCAGCATCTGCTCCATGCTAGAGGCACAGCTGYTCCCTCGCTGCTGCCCTTGTCTCGCCAGAGCTAGACAAGTAGGGATGGCATATAGGCTCCAACTGGTTGGCACAAGAGGCCAGCTAAGAGCCAGGCTAACAATTCACTCTTCTTCCCTCTTCATCGCTACATGCACAGCTAGTACTGGAAGAAYAGTAGCAAGAAGAGAGACAGAGAGAGTTTGTGTGTGTCGCTGTGTGTACATCTGTGTGTGTGYCGTGTGCGCATACACATACAAAAACACACATACCCACAGGTAGAATTTCCTACTTGCACAGAAATGTAAGATGGTCCTGTCTGACCATCACAGCGCATTTTGGGTTTTCAGAAATGTAGCCCTGCACCTTAAATATGAAGATAGGCAAGCACCCCTTCTCCAGATTTAGAGGCTGATCTACAAAGGAGAGGATTTTCAGGGCTTCCGTATCTGGACCTGTGGATGAAATTTTCAGGGTCCCTGAAGTATGTCCCTGAAAAGAGCTCCCAAAGCTGCAAACTCATTATTCTGCCTGCTGGTCTGCTTTTCACACTCTGTCAACTCCTGATCCAGAAGCTCCCAGCCTAGATGCAGAAAAAATGGGTGGAAACAGCAATAAATTTGGCTTGTTTTTCTGTAACATTCTGCTTTTCATAAATCTGCATTTTATAATGTAAAAACCCCCAAGCTTCCAGCATTTCATCCAGAAATTCCTGGCCAGCTCCACAAACCTTGGACCTCAGCCAGCAGCCTCCTAAGCTAAAACAGGAAAAAGAAAAGAAGTGTCAAGAGAGTTACCTTGTTTTTTGCACAACTTGCAGGGAGAGTTAGATAGATTAGGTGATATATCCAGGAAAAAAAAAAACAAACATACAAGCTTTGAGATACTTACAGTTCTCTATATTTTAAAATCCATATCTTGTTCTTATTTTCAAATCTGAGGGCATTGAATGTCAATTATGTAACAGCCTCACCTCAGTGCTCCCGAAAGTGGAATAGTTAGATATGATGTCATTCTGTAGATTATATCAGCCTCTACGTTGTTGATGAAATGGAAATAGATGCATAAACTCTGATCTCCAATCAGGAGATCTTTCTGAGTGCTTCTTCCAACCCTCCTTTTTAGAAAGGAACTTCAAGGAAAGATGCCTAAACCAGAAAGCAGCACTTAAATACTGTTTTTTCAGCCTGTACTAAGAGATGTTTTCTGGTAGCAATCATGCCTGAAGGCAAATAGAAAGGTGTGGTGGGGGGGGAAGGTCCTTTAGTAGTTCTTTGGGGGCTGACTCGTGATTCCCGAATCCTTGAAGTTTTTAAGACTAACTATGTTAAGAATGTGCTTTATGACAGTACCTGTTTCACAAGGAATATATAGAACCAATTTTGGCCAGTACAACGGATTGAAAAACTGCAAATTTTAAAGCATCAAAGAACAATTAGAATAATAAAGAYAAGGCATAATTCAGTATTATTCAGGGAAAAATTGGCCAGTGTTTTTGAGACTGTCTCATGTCAGGGTCCTAAATCTACACAAAGAAATCTATTTTCAGGAGTGCAGAGGCCCTTCCCAATCAGTTCAGTAAGCTCTGAATTTAAATTATGCCTTTTTGCCCACCTGAAGTCTTGTAGCAATTTCAGAATCATAATAGGAAACCAGGCCAAAGAATCAATTAGAAAGACATCAAACTGTTCAAAACATTAATCTTCAAAGCAATGTTTTCTCTTCTATTTCTGCAGAAATCTGTTATTAAATAACTGCAATATGCATCAGCTCAGAATTTATCTTTGTTATTATGAAAAGTCATGTGCACTAAAATATATAATTTAAAAATCAGCTCCCATGAAAGGATGGTAAAATAGGTCTGTGATACAAAACAAGTATAAAAGAAATTGCTGTCATATATATTTTAAATCCACACACAGAAAAAAGCCAAATCTGACTCGGTTCTAAGGTTGGGAAAGTACACATAGGAGGAACATCTGCACTAAAATAAAGGTGACTATTTTCAGAGGATAGCTCTACTGCAGTACGAGTAAGGGTATCTGAATTTAGTTTAAGTAAATCATTCATTCTATTGTCCATAAGGCACGKGAAAGCACATCTACACGTGGTACTTTCCCTGGAGGGTTTCCTGCCAAGAGGTCTGTTTCCTTACACATGCATGTCCGTGTTTAACTTCTCGCATTGTTGTTACTGCCATGAAAGCTGAATCTGCAGACTGTAAGCTGAGACGCCAGACATGCTTCATGATAGCAGAACAGATTAGGAGACTCGTTAGTTCAGCAACATGGAAAAGACACCACAGTAGATGGCATAAGCATCTACGAACGCTAGACTATCGCCACCCAAGCCCTGTTAGAGATCTCCCCAGCAGCATGGAGATTGTTATCAGTCTCTAATAGATTATCCTCCGATATGCCAAACCTTCCAAACTTTTCCTGTTCCTTAAAATTACTGCCTTGCAGATAGTAGGGGCTATTTTTACTTGTGTTTGTGGGGGAGGGGTGGGAGCTCTCTAGCTTTTCAGGGAGCAGGATGATGTAACCTATAAACTTGCTGGGACAGTGTGAGCATTGTATCGAGCCCTGGCCACCATCTGCCCCCACCTGGTGAGCACATCACACCAGGGCTCTGCTGGGCTTCCTAGAGAGACCTGTGTYCCCAAGGAACAAAAAACATATGTGCTGGAAAGCAGGTACTCTGTTCTTGCACACCCAGGAGACTTCTCACCAGCCCTCTGCCATGAGCCACAAGACTGATTTCCCTGAAGAACCTTTATGTTTCCTAACGTGCCCGAACACTCTGCTGAGAGGCATGGTGGAGGAGATAGGAACTAACACCCCAGAAAGTGCCCTTCTTCACCCTTCAAAATCCCCTCTCTCTTTTCCCTTCCCCTGCCTGGGTCACAGGTTCATTTGAAAGCATCTAGCAAAGGTGAAAATAAATTAAGGTCTGTGGAAGGATACTCTTCTCTCCTCCTGGGGCCTCAGCAGTCAGAGCCCCAGCATAGTGGCAAGAGAGAGCAGGCAGAAGGGAATAAAAAGAGAAAACTACTGACCAAAGAGCCATATCTAAGGAGTTTCATATACCATGCTCCCAGCCCCACAACGGACCCCTTTCAAAGGGCATCAGCAGCCCTGCCACTACCAAGACAAGACCGTGAGCCCAAAACAAAAGCATCATATTGTATCAGCAGTAAGACTTGGCTACAGTCAAAGGAACAATGATTTTACCCTCGTTTCTCTAATGAGCCTCTACTGGAGTTGAGAYAGGGCAGCCTAAGGAGTGGGGAGTCTCACTTCACATGCTTTTTTTAWTTTGCCTCTTTTTTTTTAATCAAGAGTTCAATTCACTTCACTCATTCAAGTTCAGGGTGTGATTCCTATTCACTTCCTTGGAAGCTGGATCAGGTTCTCATTGCATAACTACCGAGGAAAGAARAAAAAAACAAGCAACCAACACACAGCAGCAATGTTCACGCAGCTTGCTTTCCCTCCACGCTCCTCCAAGACAAGTGCTGCTTGGGCACTAAGACTGCCAGGAATTGTACAGACCAGGGTGCTCCATTAGTCTCTCTCCTGTCTTCATCTCAGATCTGAATGCATCCAAAAATATTTAGGGATCTAACTATCATTTGAATGGGAGAGATTTCCAGCAGAGCTGGGATCCCCAGGAGCTGGGAAGGGACTCCCAGCCACTGTGGCTACCTAAGATTTCCTGGGATCTCAGGACAGAAAACCGCCTCCACCGATACTTCAAGTTTGCCACCTTATATTAATTGGTGATTAATACGGATTGSTTATCACGGTTATCACCAAGAAGCTTTTCTGGCCTGGGGATACCCTGGTTTGCTGTGACAATAGTACGGGCTATCAAGGAAGCTGCCAGCCTTGCAAACTCAATGTCAAAACCCCTACGAAAACTCCCATTTATGTGCAAGCTTCTCCATGGAGAGGCAGCTTTAACCATTTTCTGAGTGCTGGGGGCTCCGAGTAGCTCCAACTTCAGCTGGGTGCAGGCAGCTCTGGGGCGGACCAGCCGCTGCTGCGCTGAGCCCCGCAGGATGGGAGCTCAACAGAAGGATGTTTACATAGTAAGTCCAAAGGCACCGAGCTACCATGTGGGAAACTCCCCGCTTTGCAGTCCGAGAAAATCGCCCGTCTGGGCCGCCGCCGAGCAGCGGCTGCACCGCGCCTCTTCGCACGGCTCTTCTCAAAAGTGCGCCTCCTCGGAAACAGGGGACCCAGGGCCGGGCAGCCCGGGCATCCCCGCTCCAGCCCTCCTCCCCAGGCAAACTCCGCGGCAGGACGCCGGCAGCCGCCCCCGCCGCCGGGAGACCGGCGGAGGGAGGCAGCGCGCCCGCAGCCCCACGGGCAGGGCAGGGCAGGGCAGCGCCGCGCCGCCGCCGCGCTGCTCCCGCGGCCGCGGGCTGCCCGGCCCGGCCCCGGCGGCCCCGGCGACGGCTTACCTTGCGCACCCCGCCGAAGCCGTGCTGCGCCGCCACCCGCTCGGCCTCCGCCTGGTCCCCGCCGTGCAGCTCCACCAAGAAATGGTTGGTGTAGACGGCTCCCCGGGCCGGGGCGCCGAGGAAGAGGAGGAGGAGGAGGAGGGCGCCCCGCAGCAGCGGCGGCCCCGCCGGCATGGCCCCGCGCTGCGCGCCCGCGGAGGCAGCCCGCCGCGCCGCGCGGAGGGCGAAGCGGCCAAAAGCCGGCGGAAGAAACGTTAAAAATTAAAAAGCAAAACAAACGGGAGGCGCCGGAGGACGGAGCGGCCGCGGCGCGGAAGGGAGGAGGGCGGCGGGGACCGGCCGGCCGGCGCTGCCGGGGCTGCTCCGGGGAGCTCGCGCGGGTGCGAGCGTGAGTGTGAGTGTGCGTGCGGGTGTGTGTGTGTGCGGGGGGCGGGGGGGGGTGCGCGCTGCCAGATCTGCATTTTCAGCCCCTCCTCATCTGCACTTCAGCGGCGGCGGGAGGGAAGCGCCAGCCGCGAGGGGAGCTTGCCGCGCTGCCAATCGCGGGCGGGGAGCGGCGGCCCCCGCGGCCCCGCAGACGCCTCGCAGCCCCACGCCCCCCCCCCACCGCACCCCATACACCCCTCTCACCCCACCCCTCGCACCGCGGTTGGGCACCCTCGGCAGCCCCCCAGGACTGCCCAGCCCAGCCCAGGAGCTGCCCGCAAAGCAAACCTTCCCACTCCCTTCGTGTGGGGCTGAGGAGCCCCCGAAGGGAGCCAGACCCCTAGAGCAGGGGCAGACAGGCAGGTGGCTACATSCTCAGGAGGGCTGAGAGCACCTGAGGCTGGCTGTCCCTTGGGCAAGACCCCCTGGGCCGGTTCCCTGGTGTACACCCTGCACACCCCCTCGGCCTGCCCCAGCCCAGCCCAGGCGATGAGCGAGGTGTCACTGTCCCCCTTTCTGCGGGGGCCAAGGCTCCGACAGATGACCAGCGATTCCCAAGACAAAACCTTTGCGTCCAGGGCCCCAGCTCGGAGCTCTGCACGGCCAAGCAGCTCGCCTGAGCGCGGGAGCACAGCGCTCCGGCTTCAGCGAGTGATTCTCCCACGTGAGCCTGCAGGGAAACGACTGGCACGAAGCCACCTTTGCGTTCGCCCTGGTGAGGCAGCCAAGGATAGGGGCACTTTCGATGTGCTGGTGGGATTTCAGATGGTGCCAGCGCCTAGCGGGATGGGAACTCCGTTCTGTAAAATCAATCTGCAGTTTTCAAAACTCCAAGAGGAAATGAACAGTACAGAATATTCAAGCTTATGTCAAGATACATTTTAGTTTGTTCCTACTGATAGGTTTGTTAATCTGTCACTCTAAAGGTTAATCCTTTGATTGATCCCTGAATGGTCTACCAGGAAAGACTCGGGGTATAGAAAGTATGCAAAATTGGTGCTGTCTTTAAAACAAACAAAATGATAGATTTACTGTAATCCATTCTACAAACGGTCAAATGGTGTACCGAATTTAAATCAATCTGGAAAAACAAAGGAAAACAACAAAGATCACAAGCAAGYGAGACTCTTCCTCCATTATCCTGAAATGCTTTAGAAAATGACCAGAGAGCTCACCGCGTGACTGTGGATCCAAATGGGTGTTGATTTGTCAGGACAAAATATTGATCTCCTTCTTCTGGATAAAAGAAAACCCCTATTCAAACAGAAGGGAAATGGTAACTTGRAGCCTGATCCAAACCCATTTAAATCAACAGAAGTGCTGTAAATGAATGATTGATGCTGGAAAAAAAATCAAACATTGGGGAAAGTTAAAACATTACAAATGGCACAGCAAAGAAGGAAAACATCTTTGCAGCCTCATTAAGAGGCCATGTCAATAGAATTCTGCTCTTAGATGCCTGTTCTAAGCACAGTTATTAAAAATAACTTTATATGCTATTTCTTAGAGCCAAGTTGTTCGCTTTCATCAATATTCAGCAACACCACTCCTCACAGCATCTCCCCCAGTATTAAAGTGGATCCTGCTGTGTGTCATGTTTCCAGGTTACTTTAAGCCTGTGAGACTCTCAGGTCAGTAATACCTGCTAGAGACTGCTAAGCAGCCAGTGGAAGCCCAGCTGGCTTCCTATACACAGCTGTTCCTCAGGATCAGAAGCGAAGGAGGGGGAGGAAGCAGGAGAGAGCACAATTCTCTGCTTTAAAATTCCTTTTCTGTGAGAATATATGTAAGTGTTCTTCCCACAAAGGTCTTCCTTTGGATGACATGCCTCTTTCCAGTTTGTTGCTAGTATGTAGAAAGAGGAATATCAGTAACAAAGAGCAGTAGAGTGGCCTCCTGGCTCCATCAAATCAGCRAGACGAGATCCTGCACACACTCGGAAACTGGAACCATACCACAAATCTGAATGAGGACTGTACACTTTCTAAGTCAATCACAGTGTATTTTCTGGGAACCCCTACTGCCAATTGACAGTACTATGGAAGGTGACGCCACTGAAGAACATACATTGTAGGGACATTGTAATGCCAAGGAGATTGCATCAACTGGCTCTAGCTTATAAACCTAAAAATGTTGAGCTTTTATGGCTCTGATAATGTTAAAAAACCAAGAGATAAGGTAAAAAAAAAACAAGAGATAATGTTAAAAAACCAGAGATAACCCAAAGGTGGGTTAAAAAGACAGCTCTGAGTAACATCATAAAGAAAAAAAAAATCATTTTGAAGAGACCATTTAAGAAAAAAAAAACCCAGCCATTCTGAGTTGATCATTATAGAAGTTTAAGACCAGACAGGACCACTAGGATGTCTAACGTAATGCTTTGTGTAACCTATAGGATTCCTCTGTATTAATTCTTGTTTCAGATCTGTTGTGATTTTTTTTTTTTTTAATGTAGTAATCTTGAATTAAAAATCAAGACTGATCCATTATAGCCATTTTGGAGATGTTCCAATGATTACTTATAGTCATTTAAAAAAAATGTAATTGTGCTTCTTTTTAAATATGAATTGGTCCAGTGTTKACTTCTTGACATTGTGTTTGTTATGAATGTCTGCTAAACTACTGAACTTTTATCAAATTTCTCCTTCTCAGAAAGTGGCTTTAGGGCTGTAATGATAAAGACATCTAGATAGCACTCCCTGACTCCCTTTATGTAAGGCATATTTTCCAGCCCTTCAACCATTTCCATTAAACCTTTTTCAATTTATTGCCATCCTTGTTGAATGCAAATGATAACAGCACTACGTATTTCATCTGAAGTCAGACCAGTCTTAAATTATTGTTATATCACATTTCTACTCTTCCAGGTACTCACTGTTTCACTAACCAAGGATTTCATTTCCTCTCCTTACCCCAGTGTATCTCTGAAGTTCAGCTGAGTATCTATGCTGACACATACACCTCTCTTCTCACCTGAGCTCTCTTTAGGACTGCCACTCTCTAGCACAAGTTATTATACCCAGCATAGCCAATGATCTTTGTCCATAGATATGTATTAGCTTATTTTATTGAAATACAGGTCATTTACTTCCATGCAACTTTCCAGACAATCTGGATCACTCAGCGCTCTTTTATTGTTTATGACTTCCTTCTTTAACTTACAAACTTTATCAGTAATGAATTTACATTGATGCACTGGATTTAGCAAGATCTTAGAGAGATCATTTCTTGGCTCCAGTCCTCTGGAACATCTCCAGAAACAAATCAACTTCAGCAATGATTCCCACTTTGTAATTACACTTAGGGACCTAACATTTAATTGGGTTTTAGTCTGTTTTGTAAATGCCATTTTGATTTTGTATCCAATTTATTCATCAACGTGTCATGTTATATCCAGCGTCTCTCAGACAGGAGCAACACTGTTGTACACACAATGGATCAAAAATCTTGCATGTTTTTTTTTCCAATCATATCAGTTAGTCCAGTAAAATAGATTAAATTGCACCATAAATCTTGCCTCATCTAACAGAAGACTAATAAGTAACACTACCAGTTTTACCACTCAAAACCAAAACAGTCAAAAATGTCAAAAATTGGTAAAATTAGTTTAACTATTCTAGTTCCCAAATGGATTGCTAGCTACATCTTTAAACAACCGTTACATTACACTACTATGATTATTTTACAAGAAGTAATTGGCATTCAGTATGAGGTCAACAAAGTGCTAACATTAACAGAGATGTTTCTTTCTGTGGGGACTGCAGTAGATGGTAGCATGCCAAAAACATCAGAAGGATTTGTAAAAATTTCTTTCCACATCATGGAAGCCAATTGATTCCTAAGTACAAGATTTAAACTGCTTACATCTTTCATCATCCTAGCAGGTGTGTGCGCTGTGGCATTCTGAAAAGCTGGAAACAGAATATAGCAATAATCAAATTTCAGTTACGAGAGAGTGAATCACATGAGCCTTCTTTTGCATAAGCTGGGGTCTCCCTTAAATGTATCTTGCTGAAGTTCTGAAGTTGGCATACAACCACGCTTTCAGTGGACTCTGGAGCAGGATCAAAGGTAATACCTACATTTGGAGCAACACAAACGGGACTAAGAGGGCATGAAGAGAGATTTCGAAGAAAAGAACTGGACACATATTCATAAGAAACATGCTTGAGTGAAAAAGAAATACTATTGTTTGACACTCATGTTTAGAATTTATTAGGACAGGGAATGAACAGACACACTTGAAGAAAAGGAAGAAGTAAAGWCCTATGTTTTCTGCATATGCAGAATACTAGAGCATTTGTGTAACTGAAAGTACATTTTGAAAAGCATAAYGTGAAATGCAACCAGAAACATGTTTTAGGCTCACTGCTATGAGTTGATCCACTTTAGCTACAGAATTAAAGCCACTTCAAAAAAATGCCAGAACAAGTACTCTAAAGGTATGTCAGCCTTTGCTGTGGATCATCTTATGACAGTGTGTAACAGCAAGCTTTGAACTGCTTGGTTCTGGTACTGAGCAGCGTTGGTATGAGGAAAGCAAAGCACAGATCACAGAAAATTAGCCCAGAGAGAGCTACTACACACTTTGGGCTGATTGTTAAATCAGGCATGACCATACTAAAGTAGGTTTTCATAAAACACATCTGGGCTATTTGAGCATAACAATGAAGAGACAGATGTATGAGTTATCATAGCAAATTGATGAAGCCAAGGAAGACCAGTGTCTCTTGTGGGGCAGCTCTTGGTTAAAGACTTTGGGGTACAGTTATCTGAGATGATTTCAAGATCACTCGCTCTATTTAAAAATACCAGTCTGAACAGCTTCAGTGCTTTAAACAGTTGGAATGTTTTGTTACTGTTATAAATGCATTCATGATGACAGCATTAGTTACAGGCAAATGGCTCCTGATCTGYTATGTATTATGGTAAATGCTGTTAGTGAAGAGAGAGGGCTAGAACAAGCACCACTTTGCATCTAAGATGTGTGTACCCCAAAAGATTGGCAGTTAGCAGACACAGCAATTAAGAACCAAGATGAAATGATTCATGACTCTATTGCGTGGGACTGTATGGGCCTTTCAAGCTTAAAGGACACCTGAAGACCAGAAGCCTATTCCTCAGTTTCTAGTTACACACACCTAGTGTTGCAGGCATAATCCTCCCAGCCCAAAACACACATTTATCTACACAAGTGCTACAGGGCTAGCCATGACAGTGAACAAAGAACTGTATGTACTAATTCAGTGACATGATAAAGCTCATAGTAAAGAAGATGAGCATAAGAATTGGTCTTCAGTGACCACTGACTGCAGAGCAGCTGTGCTGAGCAAAGGCCATGCGGCAGGAAGAGGKATAATTTCCTTCCCAGTCAGCTTTCATTTTCTTTCTTTTTTTATTGCTGGTCATGAGGGAGCTCAGAGGGGCTTGTGAGCCACACAGTGTCTGACAGGCAAGAATCGACTACTACTGAGATAAATAGTGAAATCAATTTCTTATGCTTACTTACACAAGTTTACAATCCGAAGTGGACAGAGAGAACTAGCTTACATTTAAAACACATGTTCACAAAACAGAACAACAAAGCCCTTGAAAGAGAAGAGTGTTTAACAGAGCACTTGAATATATCTAATCCYAGGCACATGGATTTCACTGGGACTAGAGCATGTACATCTCTACCAAATGACTACCCACACGCTGAAGTCATTTCCTGAATCTAACTCTTAACTACTGCTTAATATCCGTGTAGAGAAATGTTCAGCTTAGGCAGCCATGGCAGAGAGGTACGAAAAGTAATGAAAACATGGTCCATTTATATTAAAAGGGTGTGCTTGTCAGATATACCAGGCTTGTATGGGATGCTACTGAATTCTTTGCTGAAGCCAGAATCTGTCTGGAAAGAAGGTCTGTGCAAACGATGTTAGAGCTACAATTGCTCAGTAGAGTCAGTGAGGCTTAGAGCAGATGCCTACATTTAAGGAGATAACAATAGGTGAAAGGAAACTCCAAAGTGAGATCTGGAAATGCTGGTGTAAAAAAATAACAGAGCAGAATTAAGGGAAAAGGTAGGAGAAGGACAAGGTAAAAAAGGTATGTGAACCATGGAAACTACCAGGCCAATGGAAAATGAGTGGATTTATGAAGTTAGGACTAAATCATGTGTCAGGGGAAAGACTGAAAGTGGAATTCAAAAGGGGACATCCAGAAGATCCAGAAAGGTCATCTCCAAGAAATCTACCACCTGAATTACAAAACTTTCATGAATTACTATACTAACAAATCTGTTTGCTTCAGGAAGGGAATTTCAGGTAACTCCCAACTCAGGTATATCCCAAAGAAATTACAGAAAGGAACAGGGAGAGTGCGGCGATAGAGCAGTAACTACAGTTTATTCAACTTTCTTAACCTTTGTAATTATTCCTTTGTTTAATAAAGGAGAATGTGTGATAACATGCAGGTTGGGTGCAAGTAGTAATAARTTCTTCTGCTATGCTGGAGCACTGACTTGTGAGTGTCTGGCCTTTCTTCTGGCTAAAACATGAGACAAAACAGCTTTCTACTAAAAATGCAGTTTTATTGCAATCAAAATCAATASGCAGTGTTGACAGTTTCCATGATGATTTTGTTGGGTAAAAAACAGATATTTGATTCTTAATTCAATAATGCTGAAAAAATTTGGTTTTACTGTTGCCAATTTCATTCATTCATTCAAACATATGCTCCCATAGCATGTTTAATCAAATTTATTTCTTAGTACTTAGTGGTTAACAGTATGAAACAACATATATGCTTTCAGAATTGCTTTTTTTTAAAAAAAAAACCATTCCAGGTTTGTTTCAACTGAAACAAAATATCATTAGGAAAGTCATGATTTTTAAAAACTCAAGTGCTAAAAAAATTATCTGATCACAAGAAAACAATTTATAAAGGCAAGACAGAAAACAAAACAAGAAGATAGTAGGCTGAGAACTCTCTGTGAGTGAGTTAATATTGCTTCCATAAATTACAGATGTGGCACCATATATTCATATAAATGTACATTTCTTTCAACCTTATCCTTAAGTTTGAGTTTCCAAGTTTCTACAGGGTAAATTAATCTGCTCAATCACTAACTTTGTTCTCCTTGTTGATTGTCAAGACATCATTGTATACACGTCATTTTGCTTACAGAATCTTTTCCTTATCTATTTCAAATTAAAGCCTTGAAGCCCGTTCAAAAGTAGAGGCAAAGATAGGAAAAGAAGCATCTCCTCCATCCCGGCTGGGCTTCTTTAGTCCCTTCTTTTCTCTAAATCCAGCTGCTGGAGTTAAGTAGCTTGCGACATGAATGAGATGATTTTGTCTGTGCTCTTTCTTGTACCCTTTTCATACATCTACAGCTCTCTCCCCTCCTTTGAGAAGGCTGCAGACCAGCATTTCTTCCCTCATGTCATCATGAATTCAAGAGTCTTAATCATCACTATAAAAAACAGAAAAGAAAAAAACCCCTCCCCCAAATTTCTTTAAGTATGATACGAGAATAACTGTTCTAAGTAAATAACTATTTATTCCTGTCAAGGTTGATTTCCTTCAGGATCCCTGCGAAGCTGCCTTTAGATTTTGTCACATTCAGCTGCCTCATGCCCAGGCCCTATCTAAAATCTTCCCCCTTGTAATCAGGTACCTTCTCACACCCCTAGTATAGAGGCACTGGGGTTGGGTGCTGGCCTGGGAAGGAAAGCAGGGGCACAAAGGTGCTGCAAACAGAAGGCCAGATTATGTCATGTCCCAGCATGGTGGTACTGAGTRAAGGCTGCCATCAGCCACCAGCCCAGCTCTCTGCCACTGCTCATGCTCCTAAGTGTTGGATGCTAGAGGCCACTGCTAGCCAAGAGGAGACAAGATAGTGATGGGAAAGGCAGAGGGAGAAACAAAAATCTTAATTTTTTCCTTCATTGCATATGTACCTCATGAAATGATTACTGAGACTGTCTCACACAATGAAACCTAATTCCAGTTGGAGGTTCAGAAATGCTATGCTGTAGAGACAACAACAATGAATGGCTTTTTTTCATAAAGAAAAATGGAGGATTTTCTAAGTTGCAAGACATGCAAAGCCTACTGGAATTCAGTGAGAGCTGGATGAAAAAAACATTTGTGCCTTTGAAATTCTCCTCTGKCAGAAATTATTTTGTCTGGACTTTTGGCACGAAAGCAAAAACATCTTTTCCTTATGCCTTCTTTTCTGAAGTCTTGTCCCTGCTCATATCAATGTGAAGTGCATATACTTATATTGTCACACTATACGATGTCTTCCTAATCAGTTCACCAACAAAGCCACTGGGCATATTAATGAAAAAAAAAAAAAAAAAAAAAGAGGAAGAAGAAAGGACAGAGTTAATTCTGGCCAATGTAAGAAAAAAGGAAAAATATTAAATCATACAGAAATACACATAAGTTGTCCCTCTGCCAGCTCTCATACCATCATTCACTTCAGAAAGAAATGCATCACCTGTGATTACATCTCACTCTGTGAGATTACCACATTGAACGTCATAATAACATGTGTAGATCTGCTCAAAAGGTCCCCTCTAAACCACTACAAAAACCTAGTGTTTGGGTGCATCGTAATTTTTCTTGCAGAAAATAAAGATGCCATCAGGAGCAGATGACCATAGAAGTCTTCAGYAAACAATCTTGGAATAGCAACATTGAAGTTTAGCTTGTTTGGGGGGTTTGTTTTGGAGTTTTTTTTTCTTTTTTTACTTTGCTACACAATCAGATTTTGAGAAATGASAATCTGTTTTCCACCCAAACTACCATGCTAGCTTTAGCGGGAAGCCTTCAAGAGACTTCTTAATAATTTGTTAGCCCTTTGTGACCCTTAACTGTAGTCAGCGCTCAATAGGAGACGAGCCACAAAGAGTTCAACAACCAGAGGGAATACTTGGGAGTCAGCAAATCCTCCACCTGCATTTCACTCCAGTGGAAAGAATATAAGACCAAAGAAAGATAAGGAGAGCTTCACCCTTCATATGAAATCAGCAGTGTGATCCAAGGGAAGGGGCTGCGGATGGGAAGGTAGGAAACAGAGGTCTAGTTTTTATCAGACTACTTTAATAGATTTGTCTCTGTAAAATACCTCACATAGTATATATAGTAGGTCACTAGTTTTGGTGGAGACACAGACTGCTATTTCAATATTATTTTCAATTTCCAACATCAAAAAAAAAAAGAAAAGCTCCTCAAAATTAAATGGCTGTTTTGCCCAACAGATTGTTTTGGCGGGTCCTTTGGCTACATCCTATTCTGGTTATTCTCAAGGATCATCCCCTTGAAGCCATGGCAATACCTCACATAAAGAAATTAAGCAACAGCATCACCAGCATCATGAAGGACACCACAAGACAAGAACAGTTTCAGTGGAAAAGCTACTGATTCAGCCTTGTTATGGAGGTGCCGAATATAGAGTGGCCCAAATAATTTTAGCTGTCAAAGGGAGACAGTTACACATCTTAGATGTAGAACAACTTGTGTTAGTAGGAAATACAACAATGAAAAGAAATATGAAAAATAGAGGAAAAAATGAACACTAGAGAAAATAAAGAGAAGCCTGCAGTGCTCTATTTGCAATGCAACAATCACGCATCTTATCACATCACGCTATTGTATCTCTGTATAGACTCCTCTGTGTGATTATTGCTGAAATGTGGGACAAAGTACATCCTATATTCAATTGATATAGGCTGCAGAACCTCAAGCATTAAATAAAGGATTTTTTTTTTTAATAAGGAACAGATGGTCACCTTATTCAAGCTGCTGTTGGGGGAAAAAAAGGATTCTCTATCAGACATCAGAGGCTAAAAATGGTGAGATTCTGATGTGCTTCCTCTTCCTGAGCAGTGATATCACCATTCAGCCACTAAGTGGTATAAAGCATTAAAACAGAAGTGACTCTGAGGAGCTCCTCCTGGTCAGTTCTGCCTACTGCTTTTGGCGGGATATAAGCTGTACCTACAGCTCTACCTCAGTGCTGAGCAAATGCTCTGACTATGCCTCAAGGCATTTTGRATGTCCAAGTTTACTGCTGGCAAGTAGAATTGCCTAAGAGTACTGTAAAGCTGGTAAAATTATAATCAGGTTATTTCACAGGATAGTATTTTATCACTAGGTGGCATTGCTCTAAATCTTTCGGTACCTCTCTTCCAAGCTCTTTCCAGTAAGGGTAGTTCTAACAGCTAGTGAAATATGCAGGTTTCACTGAGGTGGTAGCAGTCATGCTGCTCAAAATATCTGTACAACACTACAGTTAATCTATGTGGCAAGAGTTTTTGTTCTAACTTTAGCCTCAATCTTTCTGCTTACTACTATGGRAAAAAAAAACAGTCCATAAGCAGATGTTCGGTTACTCCAGCCCAAGACCTCAGCTAACTCCAAAGTGTTTATAAAACAACTCTAGCCCCCTCTGATGATAAGGSACAGCACAGATGTTCTCAGCCCATGTTCACATTTGTTTTGTACAATGGTATTRTAAACCAGTGCTTTTTCTCAATTCACTGCATCACTCCACTGGCTCATTGGCCCATGGAATTAAAAAAAAAAAGTTAAAAAGTTATTTTCAATTTTTACTTGAAGTGTTGAATTCTCTGTGAAAGCTATTAATTAAAAGTCTGACAGTGTGAAAAGGAAGAGTAAAAAAGCACAAATATTTATGGTATCTCTAAACCTGAACAGAGTTTTGAACAGCATAAAAGTGATAATAAGAACTTAAACCTCCATTTTGAAACAACCTTAGCAAAATATGCATGTCCAATTCAGTTTTGGAAACTACTGAAATCTCATCCTGACTTTAGTAGCTAAATTCTATGGATTCTACCTGATGTTTATGATTCAGTGAGCAATAGTATCAGGATTTAAGGCCTCATGTAGGTAAAATCTTAGCCAGGTCCAGAAATGTCATCCTGAAATCCCTGAGCCTCTACAATTAGCTAAAGCACAGATCACAAAAAGCCTGTTTATATATTGCATATTCAGGAGTCACTGGATAAGAAATGCAACAACGTCTTGGAAAAGAGCCTCCCAGGCTCCTAGCTGAGGGCTCCAGCCACCAACTAAGAAGTTGTAATGCTTCCACATCTACCTTTTTAGGATACACCAAGTGAGGACATTCAGCCTCACACAAGAAATCCCTGCATATGTTTATTATCCCAATAGGATAGCCTCATACAGCCTGATACAACCTCTGTTCCATTGCTATTTTTTTTTCTTGTCCAAGACAGACTATTTAATAAAATGTATTCTATGTCTTGATGCCACTACCTGCCTCACTGATTTGGCCTTCTGGTTTGTACTTGCCTCTGTATCAACAAATCACAGAGTCTTAATCACAGAATCAGTAAGGTTTGGAAGGGACCTCTGGAGATCATCTAAGTCCAACGTCCCAAAAATTTCCTGKTGCTGGTTCCCCTGGGCTTTGAGCCCAGGACCTTAGCATGTAAAGCAGATATGATAACCACTACACTATCTCTCTCTCCCCATAGAACCAGTAAGGTTAGAAGGGACCTCTGGAGAGCATCTAGTCAAGCCGCCAAATGAGTGGCCCACACAGGGATTGAACCCATGACCTTGGTATTATTAGCACCACACTCTAACCAACTGAGCTAAACCTAACTCAACTTCATTAAGTCAGTACCRATGACCATTCCCATTTTCCTGGGCTCAGATCAATGCCAGCTGCTCATGGGTTCTTTGAATAGCAGTGCTCATGTTCAATAGCTTTTATCCTAGGAAACAAATCATCTGAAACAGTCAAATCATTCACTTTTGGGAGAAATACATGGCCATTCCAGACCCTTTTAAACCATTTCTGAATTTCAAAGTAACAATGGAAAGCTTTTCAGTAATGGAAACCAAGTCAGTCAAAGCATAAATATTTATTTTCAGTTTCTAAACTACATGGAATTATTTCTCAGAAGTCCAATAATTGTTTTATAATTGTCTCTTTTGTCTCTTTCTCCCTTTTGCTCTTTCTTAAAATGCCATTCCAGTYTGGTGGATAAACATACACATATCAATCTTCCAGCTCCAGTAAGTGAGAGACAGAGTCTAAGGGACTCTCAGAACCTGATCAAGCAAGTTTTTCTCTGAGCCCRTACAGCCTATGTTTCATTCACTAGGTTGTCCAACAACTGCTCCAAATCTTGTAATTGGGTATGTGTAACAGTTTAATCAGATTGATAACGCTTACTCATCCTTGCAAAGCACTTGAGCTCTAGGGATGAAAGCAGCTCAGCACTAATGGAAAGTATTGYCTTCAGCCTATTAAGGCTTTGAATACACATGGAAAAAATAAAAAAGGCAAAAAAAAAAGTTTTGGCAGTTTCACTGAATTGGTTTAGAAACAGTAAATCTCCCTTACATGGGCTTTCCTAAAAAGATTTAAGTACATCAGTTTCCAAACCATTTAGTGAAAGCGGGTCTCTTGGGTTGTGCTTTCAGCCTAACGCACACGGCAGGATGCTGGTCTGCTGTTTGCTCGAGGAACACCACTGATGTTCCAGTGCAATGGGCTGCCTCCTTCTCTTCCTTCTTCTCTGAAACCAGTCCTCTGAAAGGTACCACTAGGAAACAGAGTCCTCTCCATCATGAAGGGTGCAGGAGTTTTTTGTTTATGTTTCTCCTTTTTCCTTCATCCATTTCAGAGAATGCCAGCCACTTTGATATTAACAACTCATTTCCACTGCTGCAATCTTGCAAGCATTGTTATTGCCTAAATTAGCCCAGCATGGACAGGTCAAGATCACTCGTTTTTATGTACTTTGAAAATCACATTTTGAATCACCATGGTTAACAGGTGACTATCACAGCTTAATGTTGCTGTATAGACATGGGCTGAATGTACACATATTGCCACTGAGGAACAATTCAGTAGTGTGTTAACAGTCTTAAAAATGAACAGTGATTGATATTAATGTATTAGTCATCTTATTAAAATTATCCACATACACTTCATAGGTGATTATGCTGATAAAGGATTTAAAAAAGCAAAACCAGTGTGATGATAGCATGCCCTCAACAGAGAAGTGAGTGCTACAGTTAAAATGCATGAATTAAGAGACCTGAATTCACTCTCAGTCTACCACTAACTTCCTGTGTAATTTCTGTAAGCATTGCACTCTCACCTACAAAATGTGGCATACAAATATAAATTAGGCCTATCTAATTTAATCAGGCAGTCTAGTATGGGAACATTTAGATGAAAGATTATGAGGGATCTCGCATTTGATCCTTCCAGAAGCAACTGACTGGATTTCACACACTCTGCAAGTATTTTGCAAAGAAACAAGCTTTTTTTTTTCTCTCTTTTCTTTTCTTTTCTTTTTTCTTTTTTCTGAGGGATCTCGCATTTGATCCTTCCAGAAGCAACTGACTGGATTTCACACACTCTGCAAGTATTTTGCAAAGAAACAAGCTTTTTTTTTTCTCTCTTTTCTTTTCTTTTCTTTTTTCTTTTTTCTTTTTTCTTTTTTCTTTTTTCTTTTTTCTTTTTTCTTTTTTCTTTCTCAAGAGCAGACCATTTTTAGAGACATTTATCCTCACGGCTGCCTGTTTAAGGTCTGGCATTTCTCCACTCAGGAAGTGATTCCATTCATTTCTCTAGTATCCCTCTTGAGAGTCTCAACAGGACTGAGTGCTGAAACAAAAGGTCACCAGGAAATCAAAGCAGGAGGCAGAAGCAGGCTGTGATCTGGCTCTCACAATAGCATGAGAGAAAGCACYGAGGCTACAGGCACATGAGCCAATTGTAGTTTTCTTGACCTCAGAGGATTTGACTAAGACATCAGATCTGTATTTCTGTTACCATTGTACGAAGTAAAGTCAGGCAAGCACAGGAAGGGAGAATGCCTTCTGGAAAAAAGACATAACATCATAGGAAATACTCGTGCATATCTAAAAGATATTGTTTCTTAAAATTGGCATTTTCTTCAAGGTTAAAGTGAAAGTGCATCTGAGATCTATCAGCTAACTATCCTTCTACTGATATTCATTGATAATTACTAGTCACCTAATGTTTCAGACAAAAGGAGATCTTCCCTTTTATCAGGCGTTTAAGGAGCACTGAGAATATCTGGAATCATGTGAACAATCTGGTCCCTCGGATTCAAAAAAGACTGAAACTGCAGCAGGTGTAGAGAAAAGCAATGAGGACAGCCATGGGAACAGACAGGCAGCCCAAAGGCTGCAAAGTTAGGCGGGCTTCTTCAAGCAAACAAAGCAACAGAAGAAATGGGATAATACTGCTCTGAAAGTATATCTAGGGGAAAATACTGGGAAGGAGGGGACATTTAAGATATTATTAATCTATAGTGAGGAATGTTTAAAATGAAAGTTAGAAGTGTTTTCAACCATTAAAGCAGTGAGGTTCTGAATTGGTCTTATAGCTGGGAAATAGTTTTAAAGATGCAGTTTGCTAAATTTATGAAAATGGCTACGTGATGTTGCACATTCAGCAACACGGGGCTGGAGGTTGTAACCTAGTAGGACCCTCCCCGCTCCTTGTACTGATGTTTCATTCTAAAAATAAAACAGAATAAAAAGGCAGAACTCAAGCAAGGTAACATTGTCAGAAAACATACACATGACATAATCTGCATAGAAGTCTAGCTTCCCTTTGTGGAATTGTAAAAAGTTTAAACTTAGCTTTCCCACTATTACAGTTAAAGCATGTACTGTGACTACACAGTGAAGGAAGCCAAAGATTTAAAAGTAAGCATTTTACCAAAAGGTGATAGATTTCTGAAAAGTCTATCTGGAAGACTTGACAGCTAATGGATGAATTACAAGCCCATGATGGATAATAACTAAGTTCTTTGAGTTGGGCAAATGCCAACCTGTCAGTAGAATTTTTTAGACTATGGAAACTCTCCCACAGTAAACAGTTTCCTACACAATGTATTATCTCTTCATTCCTAAGACATGYCCTGTGGCACATACCTCTCTGGCAGGGTAACATCAGTACCATTTGTTACACAGCTTACCAGTTCTGAGCAAATTACAGTGAGCATCACTGAGCAGAAAAACACCAAAAAAATCTGGTTAGTGTGTCTTGACCTGTCTTGGTCCATGAAACAAGCTTAGGAGCTAAGCGCTCCTAAGTGAGGTCCTGATCTGAATGTGGCTGCTCAAATCTTTCCTGTAGCATGGGGGCCTTACTGTGAAGGCACCGCAATCTCAGAGGCTCCTTGTAGGAAGAACCTGAGCTGCAGCTCCTGTTTGAAACTGCCCTGCACAGCAGCTCCACCTGGAGCAGCTAGCACAGGAGGAACGGTGTGCTGGCCCTCTAATTTTTAGTCAGAGGCACAGGGTACCTGAATGGTGCAAAGGCTTTAGGGATGCAAAAGGCTGCAGCACTGCTCCCATTCAGATATTGGCAGGATAATTACATGCTACCTGTTGCCACTTGTATGTTGCCCAGAACAATGTAGAGAATGGGAGCAATGCAGGAAGAGTGGTGAGCTAAAGAGAAAAAGTGGGAGAAATGTAGGGAAAGGAAAAACAAGGAGGAAAAGGATGGCAGTGGGGCTGCAGAGCAGGAGGGAAGAAGGGAAAAGTGAAGGATGGATAAAACAAGGGAAAGGTGGCATGAAAGAGGAAGAGATACACATAGGAGAGACAGGGCTAAAGCATTTAATAAAGGCAAGTTCACAGTCCTGTATCTAGGGAGAAATAACCCTAGGCACCAGTACAGGCTGAGGGATGACCTGCTGGAAAGCAGCTYTGCAGAGAAGGACTTGGGAGTCCTGGTGGATGACAAGTTGACCATGAGCCAGCAATGTGCCCTTGTGGCCAAGAAAGCCAATGGTATCCTGGGCTAATTGGGAAGAGCACTGCCAGCAGGTCGAGGAGGTGATCCTGCCCCTCTACTCAGCCCTGCTGAGGCCTCACCTCGAGTACTGTGTCCAGTTCTGGGCTCCCCAGTACAAGAGAGTCATGGAGCTACTGGAGAGAGCCCAGCGTAGGGCTATGAGGATGACCAGAGGGCTGGAGCATCTGCCCTATGARGAACAGCTGCGAGAGCTGGGCCTGTTGAGCCTTGAGAAGAGAAGACTGAGGGGGGATCTTATCAATGTCTATAAATACCTTTAGGGAGGGTGTAAAGAGGATGAGGCTAGACTCTTTTTAGCGGTGCCCATAGATAGGACAAGAGGCAATAGGCACAAACAGACACAGGAAGTTCCACCTGAATATAAGGTGACCTGCTTGAGCAAGAGGGTCAGACTAGATGATCTCCAGAAATCTCTTCCAACCTCAACCATTCTGCAATTCTGTGATTCTATTTGTGAAGCCCAAACAGGACAAGGTGAGAAACTGTTGTGGGAAATAAGGAAGCTGAGAGGACACTTGATTAAGAAGCCCTTTTCTTTGTYACGGCAAAAAGAAACCCAGTCTTTCCTCCTGTCCTCCTCCTTCCATGTTGCTTCCTTGCAAGAACTTGAATTTCTGATGCAGCTAAATATTCATTTTCATATCTAGTGACCACAGTGTTTAATATAATAGCTAACAAGGGCTTTGTAAGGCACCTAAAAACAGCTCTAAATCTGACAAACAGTACTACAGCCGCTAATTATCTAAGGTCAGCCTTGCACATCTGTAAAGGCTAGAAGGCAGCACCTTTTCAGTACAGCACTTTTTCAGTATACCCTTAAGCCACCACAGACAAATCCAACTGGTGAACAGTTGCTGGTTTATCATGCAGTTCCCTGGAGCCACAATAAAATCAAATCCACCTACTAGAGTCACCACACAAATTGGAGAGAGGTGAATCACAGAATCACATTTAATCTTTGATGCAATAAGTAAATGTTGAGGCGTGAGATGATTCCACTCATTAAAATGGATTAAATTGCCCCACGTCAGGAGAAGGGAAGGTGTTGTTTTAGCTTCAGCCAAATGCAACTCCTACTGAGGTCAATAGAATTTCAGCTGTGCAATGGAGGCAGAATGGATTGTAATTCTGCACTGTCTTCATCTGGAAACAAATATCTCTAAAAGAGACTGTGGCCCAAAGTAGGTTTTCACTCATACCTGGTGTTCCCCAGCAGGATTGTTTGTGTGAACAGAATTTGGCACCAGCTCTCTTGGGTATAAAGGTGTAAATTTACTGTTCATAAAACCATGTCATTTTTCCAACACTTATTTGCTCCTAGCTTCCAAAAGTTGCCATAAAACAGAAATAAACTACTGCTTTTGTGTGAAATGACAGAAAAGTGGCAGTCCTCCCAGATGCAGAGCTGTGAAAAGATGATGGTTGCTAGATGTTCTCTTTCTAACCAGATTTTTACAGGAAGAAATTAGTGTGAGCACACACAATCCAAGTGCACTTCCTCATAGATACCGGTATATTGCTGTTTTTGTTAAAAAATACAAAAAAAAAAAAAAAAAAGTTGTTTTAGGTAACTTGCTTGCAACTTCTTCAGTTCAATCAGTCATCCAAAAGATCAAAGACACATCACTCACACAATTGCTAAAAAATACAAAAAAAAAAAAAAAAGAAAGAAAAGAATCTTCAGGAAAATAGAGTTTATCCTCTAAGTCCTCCCTGATACACCAAAAAACCTTAAGGGTCAGTCCCACAGATACCATCATTCCTGGGCTACCTGCAGCCATTCATTTGGGAATACTGTGCCCCTCTTCTAGCAGCCATTCCTCTATTACTCTGCTCCACGGCCAAGTGCAAACAATGAAAACTCAGAAAATATCTTTTCCTAGGAAGCCCTGGATCCAAAGCTAGTGCAGGTGTAGACTTTGTTGTCTGTCTCTGACCTCTTAATATTCYGTTAATAATTTGTTTCTGAAGGCCACAGGGACCCCTCAGCTCTAAGTAGTTCTGACCAACACATTTACTATTACTTGTTTTCAAATAACTTCTGGAACACATTTCAACAGCAGTTGTCTGAACCTAAGAAACAGAGAGCACACAGACATATCCGAAGATGCTAGTGGCACAGTATTCCTTGGCTCTTACATGGACTGAGATAGCATCAGTGACATTTTTATCTAAGGACAGAATGAAAGGAGAGTAAGGATTTTCATAATTTGGGCTGTTATTTTAGCAACAGAGTAATGAAAAGCAAATTTCAGAAATGTACAATACAAAAAATGTCAAATTGCTAGGAGTTGTAAAAATAGTTACATAAGAGTTTCAATCGTCATCTTTCTGTAAATCTGAATCATAAAAAATTGATTTCAAGCACTGTCTAGAATCAGGGTCCCACATGCACATTTAACAACATGAACAGCTTAACTTTCCAGAGGATCAAGTTTGTCAGTGAATGCAGAAATCCTACTCCCTGAAACAATTTCATGAGCTAATACGGTCTGACCATTCATTTTAATTTAACAAACAGAGCACATACTTCTGCAGAGATGGAACAGATGCAGAGTGGGCAGGTAAAGTTTTTTTAACCTTGAATCACACTATGTTCTCACTGCTAGGCGATCTTTCAATCTTAACACTTATTTATTTTTCCCTTCTGGGGAAAGTCTTGCTACTTTTGAGCAAAGAGGAGGCTCTTAAAAACACCATGTGTCTTAAYGTTAATCAGCAGGAAAAGCATCTGTGGGCATTGGACAGAAAAGATGGATGCCAACTTGTAGTGCTCAAATCTGAATGTAACGTTCCAAAGTAGAGACTAAATTTACCACCGATTTTGTCTCCTGCATTTCTAGAACTGATCAGCTCAAACTGCTATATGTGCTGCACAATAACAGTCGCAGAAGATCTGCAATTAACACTGCAGATCTTTTAAAAACATTTCTCACATTTCTCAGAACAGGTCCCATGAATAAGTAAAAAGTCTGACTCCAGAGCTCAGGGCACTCACATTATGTCTGTCTGAGACCTAAAACCRCTGCAGACTCCACTGAGAGGCAAGAAATGGCCTTGGTACACTGCAAGTCTCTCTGCGACACTGCCCAGTCTGTTAACCCTACCATGAAGGCACTGTTTATGTGAGAACGGGAATTACAAGGAATAACAGAAAAAAAAGCACACTGTACTGCATGGAAAAAGGTGAACAGTGTAGGTAGCCTTTACTCTTTGATGCCATACAGTTTGAGTCCTTGCACACAACAGCAGGWATCTGGCATTTTCATCTTCACAGATTAGCACTTGTTGGTATTGATTTAAACGCGGATTTGTACCATGACTGTCATTTTTATGAAGGGTAAAATAAGAGAGATTAGCGAGAAATTGCCAGGCATACCATCCTTAATCACTTGCAATTTGTTTTCATTCTAAATCTGCAGGTTTGTCAGGAAAAGTAAAAAGCATACAACTAAGTGGGGTAGCAGGAAATGAGCATTCARCTTGACAAAGAATAAAAATAGCTATGAGGAAAAGGTGCCATAAGAAAGCTTTTTATTTTGAATCTAGAACAGATTCACAAAATTCATGCCACCTCTTTTTAAGTGTTGTTGTCTGACTGGATTAGAATTAAAGTTCTTTCTCAAACACCAAACCCTCCCTGTGTGCTTTATTGGATCTGGATTTCACCCAAGCAAACTAGACAGGTTAATTTTTAATTACCAAATCCCTCACTGGGTGCAATCTCAAGTAACAGGCTTCCCCTCTTTCACTCCAGGGGTCCTCCTTTAGAAGAAGCAGCTTTAAAATTGCAATGCATAAATTAAAAAAAAATCTGTGGGAATGAGACCTGAAAATTGAGCATATCATTAAGAAGGATTTTCTTTGCACAAATAGAGGTATGCRTCTAGCTCCCTTTCCAGTAAGAAAATCAAAGTTTTTGCTTTGCTAATTCAGCACCTAGACTGTTCTTTGTGCAATCTTCCTCAGTCTTGTCCCTCTAAATAATTCTGAAAATCCCACCCTTGCCTGTTTAGCAGTTATGGAAACRTCTGCTACAGCCATGTGTATTTCAATTACAAAGGGGAAAATTGCAGGGAGAAAATGTTACATTTTCTGCCTCTCTTACCRTTACCCAACCTCTAAATTAAAAGCAGTAAAATGAGTGCCTTTTCACAGTAAAGTCTGCCTGAAAATTGGCTTCCTGTTTAGCCTGCACTATGGAATTTATTTTATTCTAAAATTTACAAAGCATAGGAAGTTTTTCCCTCTGTGAGAAATGATGCCTCTGTGTGAGACTTGTAAGAACTGTCTTTCTTGACAGGGTTTCAGTTTGCGCAGCCCTTTTTCCAGCAAGGCTGCCCTGATATGCTAGAGCTGCTTCTGCTARGGTTAGGTTCAGGCAACAAGTATAGCACAGTTTTTGTTCACTTGCTGCCTGCTTGAGTTTAGGTAAGGCAGTACGCTTACCTTTGCTGTACCTCCCTATGAGGTACAATCAATCTTTTGAATGGTCAAAAATTTTGACATCTTCTCTTATGTCTACAACTAATGGAAACTTTGCAACTGGCTTATTAAGGGAGAAACTTGCTGAAGCAGTCCACTATCATTCATGCTGCTTTTTGAGTTTGTATGACTGATTTAAAGAGGATCGAAAGCGCACCAGCTACGAAAAGAAAGCTATGGAGTTGAACCATTGACAGCAGCTCATGCTGTTCAGTGACCACCACCTTGACTCAGCTGGGCATTTATGTATGTGAATGGACCCTCAAATCAGTGCAAATCAGCCACCCTTGACTCAAGATTTCTCTCTCAACATGTGGGAATAATTTATGGAGGACTCAGGCCTGAGTTAGGCTACAACTGTCCCAGTAACTGAACAGTAAGAGAAAAGAGGAAGGGCTGGGACAGGGATATAGAACCGTGGTGGGATACTTTGTTGGGAAGCAGAGTTCCAATTATCTCCAACCACTATTAGCCCCCATCCCAAACACCAACTTCTCACCAGGGAGTTGCAGTAGCTAGCTTGAATTCCCAAGGCTCCGACTTAGGAAGAGTAAGTAGGAGGGTTTTTTTCCTGTTTTTTATCGCCTGCCTACACTTTGGGAAAACTGCTTTCCTTGCATATAGTTGCCAAATGGGAAGCTCTCAAAGGAACAACATCAAGATGCAGCACACCTCTGCCCACACGGGGCCAATTTATGATGGCTGAGCCATTTATGACCCAGACTGCTTCTCTCACTTCTCTGCTATTCAATCTCTATTCAAAATGCTTGCTGTTAGGGGTTTATCTTAGAAGTAGTAATATCATTCTGGTTTGGTGCCAAGGTTGGGCTAAAGGATGGCAATACGTTAATGCTCCGACTAATCAGCTCAGCAACTTTCAACTGTCAGTCACAGCTCTCTGAAATTATCCTGGTGACAGTAAGTGTTTTCAGATAGTCATTGTCAATGCATTAAAAACAATACCGAGCAACTGTGAGACTTACTTTTCAGTGTACACAGAATTTAACATAATACAATCAGAACATGTAACAACATAATACAATCAGAAAATAATTTTATTATGTGACCAATCATCTGTTCTTTAAGCATGGATAAACAACCAGCCCAAGGAGAACCCAGTATATATTTTAATAGTAAATACAACACAGCTCAATATAATCATCAAAGTAGGAAATGAAGACTACTGTTGTGTCAGAGGAGAACAAGAAGCTTCTGGAACAGGCAAAGAAATTCTTTTATGTTTATCTYAGTTGGGCTGCACTGCTAGCTAGACTGCATCTAGGTTACCAGACTGAACTTTGAGAAGGGGATAATACAGCAAACCATCAAGACTGTACAGCTCTCTGCAGATTTATTCTACAGGGAGCTCTAGGTTTCATTTTCTTTGTGAAGAGATAGGTCAGCTCTAATTCTGAGATGAAAGTTCTTTCAACCCAGCTTTAGGAGAAGAAGAATTCTGCATTAAAAAACTTCTCCCTGCAGCATAATAAATACTTCCTTGATCTCTTCCTATTACCAAAATAGTTTATGGGATTCAGCATGCCTCAATTCAAGGAAGTAATAGCTATAGAAAGTCTGTTTGTGCTAGAAACACACTAGGCATTGTAATGGAGATCAATATAAGCACRAAAACAATTGTTCATCGATCACTTTTTCCCCACAGGTGTTAGTATCTGGTATGTTTTTATACGTTCTGACATAAATCTAAACTCCTCTATCAAAGATGTTGAACTCATATAAATAATACTTTGCAAAGAATTAACTACAGCTCTGTGTTCCTTCAGCAGCAGCATTTCTCCTGACGGACTGCCTCATAGGGTGGCTTTCTTCCATTTTGTATTCCAAGTAAACAGCCTCACCTGACACCTTATTCCTCATCCACTAATGGCAAAGAATGTGAACATGCTTGCACTCCTGATTTGTTACYCTTTCAGAAAGACGGTATAAAGAGACTAAAGGCAACATTTTTCGAAGGGTCAAATGCTAGCCAGGTGGTTAATTCTCAGTGATTTRCAGTGAGGTAGAAATTGTCCTTGCTTTTGCCATATCCCACTGCCATATTAACTGGCTGACACCTGTGATCACCTATCACATTTTTACTCTCTTAACAGTAGCACTGATTTAAAGTTAAAAATCAAAAAATACCAAGCCATGAAAGTATACAGTCTAACTGGGAAGAGAAGAAGGCTAGAAATCCAAAAAGAAAATAAAGAATTCCTCACAAAATTGGAAGAGCAAAAAAATTTTTTTTCCTCTGGAAACATGCAAAATGCAGTGTTTTAGAAAAGAAACAGTTCCCCAAGGCCTGCACCTGTGAAACACAAAAGAAAACTGGACGGTGTAGCTCACTACAACCACCTGAAACATTGAGAGAGAGGGGCCTCATACAGCTGCTTCTTTGGGTTCTCGGAGTCCCCACTCTCCAGCAGCCAGTTAGTGGTACTGATACTGATGAACTCTTCCAAGCCAGAAAATCTAGAAACATTGTGATCTTCAGCCTTGGGACAGAGATCTGCCAGAATTGGTAGTTCTTTCCAGTAACTAGGGAGGCTGAAAGGGCTACTGTCCTGAAGCAAAGCATCTTGAAAACATAAATTCTTAAATCTGCAGCACTCCAGCTTCCAGAGCATTCAAACAGAGTCAGAATTTGCAGAGTCCTACACCGAATTCAGTCAAAACTTGTCAAACCCAAAATACTGGGGGAAAATGGCTTTACTAGGTAAACAAATAAAATCRACATTTTTAGGGAGCCCCCTTTCTGTTCTGGGGAAGGTGCTGACCAGTAYCATTTCTAAATGCTTCCTGCAGTGCATTTTTCCACTCTAGTCTGAAATGTTATTAGCTTAGTTGAAGGCTACTCGAGTTTCCTTTTTCATACGCTTTCCTCCCATGAGTGGGATGATTGTACCACAGTGTCTAGGTTTCAATTACCTGCCTCCGACATCAACTCTGCAAGCTGTCAGCCATTCGACAAAAACATGTAGAYATGCACCACATATTTTAGCTAATATACCTCCAGAACAGAGAAGCTATCAATGAAATATTAATTTGTTGTGCTGCTTGAATTGCAGTCCCTGGCTGGGCAAACTAAAAAGTTCCTCTGTCATAGGAGTGGGTTTGCTACACTTAACTCCTCATCTTACTCTCTTTCCCAGTCATCAAAACATTTCAGGTTTCTGCATAACTTCAAAACATCCGATTTAAGCATCAAAGCTAATAAAAGAAGTTGAATGCTGTCTCATGCTACTCCATAGAGTTAAACAGAATTATAGAATGAGTARAAAACCCCTAGGGTCAGGGATTGGCACTGAGCAGGAACTGAGTGTATCTAGGGAGCTGCTGAAATCTTGTGCACTTTCCCCTTGTGCAAGGTGAAGCAATTAATCTATGGCCTRTTTGCCTTGGTAAACCCCAAAAAAGAGAGAGGGTATGAGCAGAAAGTTAACCAGACCTAAAATACCTGGGATATTTCAAGGGAACTGATTCCAGCAGAGCAAGTTGAAGTAGAATGTCTAGGGGAAGAACATGGTGCTGGGGTTCAAGAGAACAGGATTTTATTTCYGTCTTTGCTCATGAAAAGAAAAAGRCATTTCATTTCTCTCTTCTTTTCCATACTTTTGTCTGCCCTGTCAATTTAGATTGCAATGCCTGTGTGCTTSCAAATTGGTACTCTGATCCTGAGCAAGACTTCAAATTGCAGCATACTATACATGTAATGTTATCAAAATGACATTTGTTTTGGAAGTCATTTTCAGAGACCATATCTCAGCCACATTTCAGGATAATAGCCATTCCACTTCTAGTTTCCTTTCGTGCCTTGTTGGCCTAAGCAGTGCTGACTGAGGGGATATTGGGCTGGCAGGGCACATGCAGAAATCAGGAATGCAAATTAAGTACTGAGAGGTAGAGGGTAAAATGCAGGTGTTGAGAGGCATACGTGCCTTTTGGTAAAATGGAGGAGGATCTGTGAAAATTTGTTCCACTGTTCGGACCCTTCTTTTATTTAAAACAAGAGATCCGCCTACCTATAAAATATCCCATTAAAGCACATTCACTCTAAATGTAAGACAGCCTAATCAATTCAATCACCAGATTGCATCTATTTCAGATAAAAAGCATTTCTTCAAATATTGCTATGAGAAATTTCTCAAGGAGAATGGCTGAGCAGACCTCTAAGCAGCTTTGCTGCCTTGGAAACTTCCCCAAGGCATATGCACGAACAACATATGTTCAACAACCCATATAAGCTAGGATTTCTCGTTTCTTCTTCAATCCAGGCAGAAATGACTCAACAATGTGAAGGAACGAAGAGGCACTGAGGACTAACTCCTGATGCTGCCTGTTGAGGTAGGGCCATTGCAGTCACTGAACAATCTGCCGTGCCTCAGGCGAGCACAAAACAGATTCAGGAACACTTGGCCTCTCTCCTGGTGCTCCTCAAAGGGAAGTACAGCTCAGCAAAATCCTTTATTAAAAGAACTAGCACTCTCTCTAAGCCCACACATCACATAACATTGACTCCTAGTACTGATAAACTAAGACAAATGCTTTTTTCAGTTTGCCTTTAACATCCTTTGGAAATCTCTTGGAACAGGATAAATCATTAAGAATAAGGCTTTGGTTATGCAGAGASTAGGAGAGATGCATAACTTCCTTGCTTAATGAAAATATGCAGAGACTAGGAGAGATGCATAACTTCCTTACTTAATGAAAATTTCTCATGTGATTATTACATGCACCTGTATCTGTATCTTTATAAGATATCTACCTAAAATTATTCATCACTGATATTTTTATTAGTTTGCTGAGAATGCTAATGCAGAGAGAAAGTGGCACATCTTTAATGAATATGTTAATCATGGGAGCATATCTATGTCAGCTGCACCATCAAAGCATTTGCATTCTGCAGACAAAAAAGCCATAGGACACATTTTGGTGACTTACTACAGAAAATAGCAGAAAGATTCAACTCTGCCCAGCTCCAGTTGACTTATAAATAGTATTGTGTTCAAGTAGATAGAAGTTTTTATGAAAGTAGATATGAAGGTTTTATGTTTTAATGAGGGAAAGAATGAATTTTCAATGGACTTGGGGACTTGTGTAAAGATCAATTTATGAGGGTAACTTACACGGTTCACTGAATTTCCATCTCCTCCTTTGATCCCATGCTTTTATTCTGTGACCAGCCCCACACCTACCCCTATTCTTGACATGCCATGTCAACCTTTTATATATTTCCTTCTTTATCTTTTCATAAAATGTACATCCTATCTTAAATCTGACCCATTTCTTGACTTAAAAACAAAAAGGTAAATCAATATATTTTAGATGAAATTCAGTGTTCCATTACTGCAGTTGGTAATCTACTGAGAAAAATAAGACCTACTAAAAGATGCAGGCTGAAAAATATGCAAATGTGTATTAAACAATGTGTTGAGATCATTAACAATCTTGCAAGATCAATAGCAAACTGACTTACAGAATCAGTATCTACTCCATCTCCCTCAACTCTAAGCCTACAAGAGAGCAAGCCATATTAAAGTTAACCTGGTCTAGGCTTTGCTGTCCCTTTCTAAGGGCAAAGAACTTGATGACATTTGGAAATGGCAGCTACTTACACACTATGCATTTTTCAGTAGCATCCATTTCAAAGTGATATCATTACACGAATGAGCTCCACCCACTGCTCTGCGAAGAGCTGTGCCTGGGCTGCTTTTGTTTTTTTCTTTGCAAATTACTGTACAGTATAAAGCTCTGAATAGAATGCATTTATTAACCTGAGTATAAGTGTGCTACTATTTGCACAGGAAAACTGTCATTATAAAAACAACCGGCACAGGGTCTTACGGCACTTACCTTCATAAAAAAAAAAAATGGTTTCATGGAGCGAATACCAGCAGCCACATCATCAAATAAGCTGAAGACTGAGCTGGAAAAATAATAAAAAATGGATCTCAGTGTGAGGTAAGAGATGGTAAGAAATTAATCTTTGCAGCCCATCTTAAGAACATCAAATATACCTGACCAATGAAAATCCAAACAGAAGATGTTATTATAGCTACACATACAGACAGCAYCTGAAATCAGCACCTGTTTTACGAGACAATGTAAATGTACCCATAAGAACTAGAAGAAAAATCTTATCTTGTAGTTTCCAAGATCTAGTCTTTAGCCCCCAATTTTTTTAAAGATGCTTGAATTTCATATATCAGATGTAGAGCTATTTGCAGAGAAAAAAGAAAACAGACAACAGTACATATACTGAAATCCAAGAAAAATGCAATGTTCCCAAGTGCATACGTATTTCATATGCAACACAGAAACATTCTTTTCAATGTATCCTGTAGAAAAAGAGAATGTTTCATTTTCTTCACCTTATTGCCACAGATATTCAGCTTAATTTGCTTTCCTCTTTAAAAATGTAAAGCTCTGGAAAGTAGAATACCTCTGAAGATGGTTAACCGATTATCTTGAGATATTGAGACAATCAAGATATTTAACAGTGACCTTGCTTCTTTGTTCAGTGTGAACTCATCTATCCTGTTAATGGTTCATTTTAGCCCAGTGGCAACTTGTAATCCATCAATCTTGCTTAATTATTCCTAGCTAAAAATGAATTGTTGACTTGGCATTAAACAAAATTCATCTAACAAACCTTTTATGAAATTAGCTGTATTTATTTCTTTGTTTGTTAACTGAAGCATCAGTGATGCTTTTTCCATATACCCACATAAGATTTTAGCTATTACTCTAAGCAAAAATAGAAACAGCCATTAAAAGATAATGCTACAAGATAATTCTTGCTTCTAGTTCTGTCTAAATATAAGCTGAAGATCTTCATGATACTCCAATCAAGCTGAATTAAAATGCTTTCCAAGTCTAATTTTGTGCTATATAAGCTCGTCTCATTAAAAACTGGGGAGGGGGAAAAACCTTATGACTATGAATTAAAACAGTGCTGATACTGCTTTGTGAGAACTAGGCAGACTGTTTGTATTCACATATTCCTTGTTTTTACAAATGAAAGAAAATTTTAATTAGAAGTCAGTACATTTATCTGGAATTTCCAAAGCAAAACCTACAAGAAATAATAAAGCATCCAGCTGCCCTTGCAGAAGTCTTTCAAGTCTAAAATGCAGCAGCACTGCCTGTAGTTCAAGCTATCAAAGCGGCAAAAACTGTCCCTTCTTCCTTATGATAGCTCCCTAATAGCGCTGTTTTGACAACATCACATACAGAACTATAAATAATGATCAACTCCAGGAAGAGGTTTCTTACATGTCTTCCATTTAACTTTAAACTGATTATGAGAATACACCATGGTCTTGCAAACCATAGTGACCTGAAACACTGCTCTGTACAAACAGGTTTTCATTTCCCAATTAAGTGAGCCTAATGCACAGTTACTCTGATGCCCCTTTCCGTTCCTATGTTGACATAGAGAGATTAMAAAGACTCTGTGAAAGTATCTAGAGTGCCAGTTTTCACATTGCTACTGAGAGTCTTGTGCCTGTTCAAACGAGGTGAGTTCCTCTAAACCATGTGTGTTTCATGCAAGGAAGGTCTTCATCTACAGCATTCCTGACAATGATCACACAGTGTCTTCAGAGGAAAGCACATAACCTACCCTTATAGGCAGGACGGTCTTACCTGCAAAGGCAGTCAAGAACAGCTTGAAGCCACAATGTTACAGTGGGAGAAGGGATCACACAGGTTTATTATTCCCATTTACAGCAGAGCTGAGACCCAAAAAACCTTCCTCTGATCCTTATGATCACAACACTACCTAGATACATTCCCTTCTGTGGTGAATTTGCTTCTTTCATCACAGCTATATCAAGAAGGAAGGGAGGCAGAGCAGAGTAGAGCAGCTGGTTGGACAAGAAAACAGGGTTTTGAATAAGCAGRAATACTTGATCTTCCTTTCTTCTATTTGGCTCTAAAATGAGAGTAACACAATAACGTATTGGCTTCTTCCCATCCTCTTTGTATGGTATCTGAAGTGGTTATCCTGCTATTCCATCTCAGGACTTTCTGGGTGTCTATTTTAAATGTCGGAACRAAGTCAAGAGCCACGGTCAAGAGAATGAATATGCAGTCATCTAAACAAGAGCTAGCACTGACAGATATCTCTGCCTGCTCTCCCATCAAAACCATCTCTCATCTCACCACTCGGCCCACAGGGACCTCAGCAAATAATATCTTGCTTGTTTAAGACTTTGTTAAGCACATACCACTACTCACAACTTAACTGGCTGCTCTTGAGGAGTTTCGGTTTGCCTTCTTCAAAATCTCTGTATATAGCTGGCAATCCACAGGGAGAGTCAGAAAATTAGAGAGAGGAAAATGACTCTTCAGCAGAAATGGTGTCAGATGAACAGTAGCAGCCTAAATAGCAGCCACACTCACTTTCGTGTTCAGCAGGACAATGCACAGCATAAGGCATCAGAGCCAAAGGGCTGAGGGCTATGTTCATATCAAGTTGGTGGCCAAAGCAAAGACGTGTATGATCACACACAGACAGTTCCAAGTCAGTCTGTCCTTTCCTCCTTTTCTGTTTCTCCTCTGATCCAGGTAGAGAAGAAGATACAAGCTATCTGGCCCATGGAGGACAATAAATAAAGTGTGATGTCACTGTAGTGCTCTAATTTAACTAGTTCAGCTAGCCAGATAGGTCTTGGTCCTCAGACTGAGGAGAGACATGCAGAACACTCTCACTGTTACAACTGTTCTCCTCTAAAGTTTGTCAATTTATCTGTTCACACGCTACAGCTTTTTTAAGGCCTCCAAATCACTTCTCACTAATTCTCCTCTGAAGAAGTGTGGACCAGGGCAGAACTGCAGAGAAATGACTCAAAAGGGATGGCAGCAAGCTGGATTTTCACTGCTTCTGCACAGTGCTGCTTTTGACTGAGTGCTCTCAAACCCTATGAACCAGCTTCACACGGTTGTGGCATCCACTTGTTCTTGCCGATGCCACATTTGACTGCTGCTTCTCTGCTCTCCACAGAAGTGGGAGCAAGCAGCAGCCCATGTTGTAACGAGGAAGAGATGCCCACTTCATCACGCCAGCAGCTCCCAGGCTGACCTGTGCCTTGGTCAGCCACCAGGGCTCTTCTCCTTGACATAGCCTTTGCATTTGCTCTATGAAATAACAACTATAACTCCATTTCTAAGCAGCCATGTTTAATTAAAGCATTGAATTGAATTTTGAAATCTCATYTGCTATCAGATACATACAATAAATCACTAAAAGGTAGGAAGAACATTTCATGGAAATGGCATGTAACCTCTCCATGCTGGAGTGTGGGGCAGATTTATTGCTTTCCATGAGGCAGCAGTGTTTAGAYCAGCTGAAGCTCCGGTCCAGTTTCTGTGAGTGAAGTCCTCAGAGCCACACTGGGCTGACAGTGCCTGAGGATGTCTCACACATTTGCTGCTGGGGATACAAAGGCATGGCCCTGTGGCCAGCCTGGTAATACCATCACCTGTAATAACAGCATGATTAAGCAAGTGCGGATGTTTTAGTTACCTGGCGAACTGACTTCTCTTTCCTCCTGTAAGCAAAGCACTTGCTTCAATCATTATCTTCAATAGGGAAATTATTTACTTTTCACATGCTTTTCAATTTTCTTGACATTTAGAAACAGAAGTACCTCTGGTCTTACTAACATCCCCCCACCCTCAGTAYCTGACACACAGCTCTGCTGACTGAGCACTTACCTTTTGCTCCCCTGATATTAAATRGAGGTTTGGAGGTTTCATTACCACAAATTCCTTTTCATATTTGCACCGAGTTATATGCTTTGGAGGGCAGGTGCAAAGCTGCAGAATCCTGCAGGAGGGGCACCTGAAGCTCGCTCTTTTGGGCTCATATACAAAGAACCARATCATCAATGAGCTGAAGCTGGTTTAAGCTCTAACAAAGTGCTTTAAGGATCTAAATATATAAATCTGACTTTCTAAATCAAGAACAGCTCCATTGTATGAATAGCAGCAACTTGCATACTGCTAGAGAGGATGGGAAATTTTTGCTAAACTCTATGCCTTCCAAAATATTTAATCGAAAGGTAACAAAAGCAGTATATCCGCAGGCCAAAGAGATTGCAGAAGCACTGAATAGGAAGAGAGAACAGTTTTATGAGAAATAAAAATGAAGTAAACAAGTACCTCTTGGACAAGGCTGTACTAGAGGTCCCAGCAAAAGAGAAGKTTAACTGGACATAATTCCAGAGGGGAAGGACATGTCAGTGGGAGCATCTGTTCATTTTCCATAGAGAAAACTCAAAGTAGATATGAATAAATCACACTGAAATGACTGAGATAATGCCAAAGTGCTCAGGATTTAACAAGGGAAAACTGACTGCCAAACCACCCCCCCCCCAGCACTAACAAGCTAAAGCTCAAGTTGAGAAATGCTGAGAAGTGACAGAACGAGTCTCTCCGGGGAAAGTGAGAGAGCAGCTGCATCAGCTATTTCTGCAGGTTTCAGAAGTCATGAAAATGAGAAACAGATGAGATCTCCACTACTGGTGTTTTAGTCCTTGCATAGACTCTAAAGGCCAAACACAATTCATTAAGCTACTAGGATTTTATTACCATAAAAATAGATCACTGCAAATCGTCATTGCAAGACTGCTTTGCAAATATAGTCTTGATTGATTATCTACTTTCTTCTTAATATTTCTGAAACACGCTAGATACCTGCCTCTGTGTGAACTGTTTCAAGACATCAATTCAGGTAAGTATGTAAATACATTTATCTTCATATAAAAGAACATCCTGTTCCTTACTAGTGGTTTCTAGCTTCAAGGGTATCAGAACAACAGAACTGAGTCACTCCAAGTGCTGTTTTCTCTCTCTCTCTCTTTTTTTTTTCTTAATTAGAAGCATATCTGATCTATTTCCCCAGTCATCTTTCAGAGACATTGGGAGTTTAGGTAAAGAAGATCTGTAGTTATAAAGTAAATTTTCAAGCAAAATGACATTGAATCGAGCCTACCCATTCTCTGCTGCTGTTAGCAAACTTCAGTTATAGGGTTTTTTTTCAGTTTTCATGTTGCTTCCTTCCCTTAAAGGAACAAAGCCAGCATCTCTGGCCACTGAGGGAAAAAATTCAGCAAATGCAATAGCTTCAGTAACTTTAATAGCTTTGCAATAAATGCAAAATTCACACCAGCAGTGCACAGAGACCATCATCATCATTCCTGGTGGACTGTTAATTGGCTTCCCTGTCTTATTACATGCTGTTACAGAAGTTACTGTAATCAAATGGATGTGTACAAACATATCACTGACCCAGTGCAAGCAGTTTTTCCTGAGATTTGCTCGTTTTTCACAATTAGCTATGATTCCCTAGAGTTAAACACACAAAATCTATACCATCTATCAGACAGCACCCTAAGGAGATCTGACTTCTGTTTTCTTTTTTTACCAGAACARGTATTTCTGAAGAAGGAAAGCAAAACTGGCAGAGGAAAAGACAATATAAAATTAAACATCAATAACCGCATAGTGGATAGTGTGRCTTGTTAGAAACCTTTAACTGCTTTTCATCATTTACTACAAGTATTTTCATATACACAGACAACATCCAAAGATTTCCCTCTCAAAATTCATACAGAGGATAGGATCTCTCTGCCCTCCTAACAAGGGACTTGCCTTTTCATCAGCAGGCATATTTGCAGTGGTCAAAACTAAGCTGCACCACACAAATGCAACATTTAAAGTATAGATGCAGGCTCTAGGTTTAGATTTCACCAGTTCTGGTACTGCCTGAACTATACGTGAAACTTCAGYGATAGGAAAGCAGCAGATTCAGTCTAAGAATGAAGTGGCACTTGAGAGGTCTGAAAGGCTTGCTTTTCTCATGCTTGGATTCCAAATTACTTGGAAACAGGCTGAAAACAAACAAACAAGATCTTTTTCCTCTATGCAATAGATACTTCCAGAGCTCTCCACAACTGAATGTTACGGAAGCCAAACTATAAATACTTTGAAAAAGAAATTAGCCCCATTCACCATTGTTGTATATTTATCAGGATGGTGCAGCCACAGTCTCCTAGTTGGAAAAATGGTACCCAGTAGATTGCCAGAGTATAGGAAGGAGTATATGTAGAAAAATATTTTAAGTCTACTCTATTTCATATACTCCCTTCCTGAGCTTTCCCCAAGTAGCCACTAGTTGAGATTCTTTACTAGGCTAGATGAACTTCTGGATTGATTCAGAACAACCACTCTAACATAACACCAGTTAGTTTGTCTGTTTTTGAAAGTTTAAACAGAGAATGTGATTTGGAATTCAATAAAATTGTATTAACTTTAGTGACATTTGCACTGAAAATACTTAGATATTTTACAGAGGAATCATAACAGAAGGTCACGGTCATTTAAGTTATCTCATCCTTCATTACAGTCTTTCCTGATCTAATGAAAAGCAAAACTAAACTTGATACATGCAAAGACAGATGCGAGTACACAAAAAAAAATATTTGCATCATAAATTCCTACACAGTGTATAAATGACGCAAGGATGGCACCGAAGAAGCAAAATCAGAACTTTTACTATGAAATGTATGAGGATTCCTTTGCATTTAGCTCCCAGTACAGCTACAAGCATGTTTCAGTAGTCCTTCTAGGTTGTACGAATGGCAATGTTGCATTTCTTGTACTGCATTTCTGAAAACACCTTTATTGTAAAGCAGGGAAAAACTCATTCGAACTGCCTTTGTGAGTTAGGCTCTATACTACAGTATCACCCATCTCCAGCTTCTAGCATATGAGATTTAATGTAGTTTATAACTCAGTTCCCAAGCATAACATTGACAAAATGCCTGAATCTAGATTCTCAAATGAGGTAGACAGGATGTCTCCACTGACATGCACTTATTTCCATCAGCTTAGGCCCTGACCCTTGGACTTAAATGAAAGCTTGATTTGGATCACTGTCCTTGGAAATAGCACAGAAGAATACCTCTGGAAGCACATACTAATCAGTCTGAAGCTTTTCAGAACGCTTCTCACATGACAAAAAATAGTCTCATACCTTTGCTTATCACTCAGCTGGGCAGGCTATGCAAAGGCAGAATTCAAGGTATGAAGTTTACTGTCTGCTTGCCTAAACATTGTGCCCCACTAGGTAGAAATCAATCCCCTTACAGCAATCCTACRTTCTTTATACTACAGAAAAAGAAATCTCTTTCCATAAGGAATGCACACAAACATTTTAAAATTTGCCCTTTTACTGAGCAACTGAAGTTTCAAAGAAAATTCAGACTCTCAAGACAGTTCTTCTTTTTCTTAATCAAAATTCACTTCTTGCCAAGAAAAAAAAAACAATAACAGAAGAATAGTCTGTTTCTTCTGCAACAGAGCATATAGCACAGATCTCCATCTCTTCTAGTCAGGCAGACTTGTTCAGATTCAGCAAACAAGCAGATAAGAAAACAGCCTTGGGGAAACAGCAGAGAAAACATAGATTATGAAAAACATTATCAAAAAATGGATGGGCAAATATCAAGAATAGACAAGGCAAATAACATAAAAAGCAGAAATAAAACTAATGACATTCAAGKCAAATATTAGCTGGATTTAATGCTAGATGGATGGATAAGGTAAATATTCAGAAAAGCTTATGGAGACCATTCCATGACTGTGTTCCAGGGAGGAGAACCAAGACTCCTTTGGGCTTGAGCTTTGCTGGAACAGGACTTGGCAGGAGAGAAGAYGAGAAAAACTTGTTGACAATAACTCTGATGAACAGAATCCACTAAACAAGAATAAAATCAACAGGCAACTACACAAGGCCTAGCTATGAAGCCAAATGGCTCTTTTCATGAAGTGACTGGAGGACTATAAAAGTTATGAAATAAAATTAAAATGGAATGAAAAAAGTGTTAAGCAAATTAAACACCAAAGGAAAGAAAAAAAAGAAAAAGACTTGCAGGGAAAAGAATTGAAAGGAAGTCATGACACACCAGGTTTATAAGGAGAAACAGAAATATTATTTATTCCCATAGTGAGTATTGCTATATTCCTGAAGAGCTCTGCAGGCAGTGGTGAATTAAGCCTGGAGAGAGAAATGGTGTAGAGCCACTGTTTTATTTATAACCTTTTGATAATACAGTTGATTGATGAGAGTGCATTAAATCATGTATATTGTGGATACAATCTTTTCATATAATCACTCTCAGGTTTCAACTTTCACAAGTCTGATGACTTAGGTTCACGGATTTTTTACTAGAAAGAACTGATAAGCCCATTCACCTCTTGAATAGCACTTTTTCTACATGTTCTATATGGAATATTTAGAGTATTAATGTTTAAGCTCAATATATTTTGGTAGTTTTGCTCAGTACAATTTCCAGTGTAAAACTATAATACAGAAAACAAGCCTTTTGTTATGTTGCATTAAGCAGTCCACATCAAGAAAAGACAAGTCTTATCACAATATATATCGGTTATATAAGACAGAGTATATCGTTTGTGTACAATACAATGATAGGCATCACTAATATTCATTTGAGAACATTTATATGCCTCATCTTTTGTGATCATAAAGAATAAAATTCCTTACTGTTAAGCTTAAAACWCTTAATGCCATCACATACCTGTCCACTCTATCACTTAGGGCAAGKGTCTATCACTGTTACTTGAAAATCATTCCTTTTCCTACATTCTATCATTTAATTTTTACTGCTTACGCCAACAGTTGGCTGATGCCATGAGGGAATACCTCCGTGGYCAAATCTCCTGTGGCTGTATTGGCTTTGATCTGGTGTCCAGGCTGACTGTATTGCTCCAGGTGAAAGGAAAATGAGCATGGCCCAGGGTCTCTTTGAAATGAAGAGATCACCCTTAGTGCCACTGCTGCTCTTTCTTTCTGTGAGACCTCAATTCCACCTTTATTTTTCTTCTCTTTTCCCATAGTTGGTAGACAGTAATATTGATATTTCTRAAGTAAGGGAAGAGAATGTCTCCTTTGTCTTTGCTGCTGGAGGAACAAACTAAGAGGTTAAAGGAACAGAAACCATCACTGATATTTAATTTACAATATAGATGGAATCTGTCTATTCTTCCCATCTCCTCATGTACCTCCTCTCTTCTATTCCTCCCACTCCCCATTTACTTCCCCTGCCAAGGCCCTCAGTCCCAAATTTCTGTACCTGTCCAAATCATTTCCTGAAGACTTCTCCCTGATTTGAGGAAAATTCCTCTTTTCTGGCTCACCAAGCTACTTCTTCCAGATTCTTTGCAGATGTTAGAAGTTTGCAAAGCTCTTCTTTTTTCTTTTTGTCTTGTTCAGTAAATGGAAAAAGAGACATACCTCTCTCCTGGCTCCTACACAGGCACTTCCCCAGGTGCTGGATGCCAGACCATGTGTGTATATGGCAGAGGAAGTTGACTGTTTTCCAACCATGCTTGTGCATTGCTGCCAACTACAGCAATACTTCACTGGATGGAAAGAATAGAAGGATTGAGCCCAGGCACAAAACATGCAGCTAACAGACCTGATCTCAGCCCTTACTGAGGGAAATGCACATCCTGGCTTTCCTCTAGGGAAGTACCAGGTTTGGTCCTTTCCATCTGAGCAGAAGGTTGCAGCATTTACACAAAGTCCAGTTGCAGGTGAGGCTGAACTGAGGCTATACTTCATGACACCAGATTTTCCCCTTCTTGGCCTAGGCATCAAGTCAAAGGATTGAAAAGAGCTGCACCTAGACTTGGGCTTTGCACTGGGTTCCTGGTTGAACTTAAGATAGGGCTGGTGGCCTTTTCCAATTCTTTTGTCTGCAAAAAAGGCTTAATAAAACTTGCTCTCCTTTTTAAAGTGCTKTATAACTTAGGGATAAAAACTGTTACATGACAACTATGAATAATAATTAACTTATTGCTCCACTTTTTGGTGCATACATCCACTTGCTCTGGGATACTGCAGTCACGCAGAGACACCAAGAGTTAGAGTTACAAACTTTGGCCAGAAATTAAAAATATGGTAATCTTAGACAGCTGGTGACAGAGACATCATTCTTGACGGTCTTACAATGACCAATGTGCTGTGCAGARCTCTCTCTTTAGTGAGTCCCTTCACTGCAAGAAAGTTGCAGTTGTAGTTGCTGGAGAAACTTGAAAAGTTCCAGGTATTTCCCTGGAGCTCAGCAAGGTGATGAAGGAGGAAGAGAAAAGTTTCAAGTGAAAACTGTGGCACTATTGAGATTTACTTAAAGATCATTGCACAAGAATTTTATCAAGCATTTTTTTCTTTTCACTTGAAGAACTTGATCAAAGTTTACCTTCCCTCTCTTCTCTGCTCTCCTTGCCAAGTAGCATTCTTCTGGGATAGTAGGAGCCTTAGTATGGAAGGATTCGGGAAGATTCTAATTAGGCTGTTACTAACATCCTGGGGTGAAAGGGTGAAAGTTTGACTTGTTTAAGGTCCTTGGGTACTGAATATGGTCCATTAGATATAGTTATTTTAAGAAATACCTTCTGTTTGCAAGGTAAGCACTAAACAAACAAACAAACAAACTGATGGCACACAGTAACAGTTATAAATGCAAAGAGCTGAGCAGCAGAAGACCAATGCATCAAAGACAAAAGGATAARGGAATAATTAGGTTAGTATTCTGATAATAAATAATAAATGCTCATTAAAATAAAGCTCTGTCTATTAAATGTAGCAAAGGTCAGGCTTCAGAATGAATAAGCATATACACTTAAGCATATACACTGTAAAGCTGGTTAAGACCCAGATTACTACTTTTAAAATCCATTGCATACTAACATTTTAATCACTATCTTCCCCTCTCTCCTCACCCACTTCCTACACTTTCTCCCTGGAATCTTTGGATCTGCAAATCAGCTCTCATCCTACAACAGGATTTCTTACAGAGCTAAAAGAATGCATTGAAAAGCAACAGGCCRAATTATTGTGTCCAGGCAGAGAATGTTTTTCGCCATACTTACTTCACTTAAAATGTCTGCACACCACAACCGTTACTGCAGAGCTGATAAATTTCAACAGAAGTGTTATTATCACTGCTGAAAAAACAGAGAAGATAYTGCTACTTTGTTCAACAGATGCAGAAAACCTTCAAGTCTCACAGATTTCTGACACCTGGAAAAAAGTTTTAATTAGTTTTCTCTTCTCCAAGCACACTCTGTCCCAGTGTTTTCCTTCATGCTGGTAGCCCTAGTTGAACCTTTTGAGAGTCTTTATGATGGATTCTTCACATCTAAATCTGTGGTATTTCCTTTATCTCTTTTCTTTCAGAAGATTTGTGACAAATGATACATCTTCTCTCTCATATACCTGCTGGACATGTGTTTGGATATTTATTTATTTATGCATATTTATTGCTTATGATTTTTGGTCTCTCATACCTGCGCTGCTACATCACAAACATCATAACCTATCAGTTTTAAACTTCTTTTATAAGAGTTTTTCCTCAGTGAGATATACTGATTTTCCCAACAGCAGCAAGTGATTTATTACTACATTCTGTTTTATTATTTATGCTTCTTCTTCCCATTTGCCTCTATTTATTTTATAGTACCTTTAATTATGTTTGAAGTCTAAATTCATCCCTCAGCTATGTCCAGGTATGTCTTAAGAAAAACCTGAGGAGCTAAGAAGTGGGCAGGTCAGCACATATAGCGTACAGGTGGAATACCTAGCAAACACTGACCCAGGGAGCGTAGATACTGGGATGCTCAGTTAGTCTGCAAAAAGACCTGTGCTGTGAACATGCTTTGTTCTAGTTCAGAAGGAGGTCCCTGCTTCAAGGTTCAGCATCATTAATACTTTTAACCTCTGTATGTCTCTACCAACTCRCAATGGGACATTTTTTCCCAATTTCTGTTTGCTTTTTCAGCCACTCTCTCACTTCACAAATGAGAAAGATGTTCTACAAAAGTCAGCATTTCTAGCCATCTGTTTCTTGTCTGCCACTTAYTAACTTTTCAAATAAAACAGTAATGGCCTCTTTCAAATTAGCAAGACTTTTCAAATGTACATTGCTTTTTAAGACATCAACCAATGTTTTTTAAGTGCCTGCAGTAGCAAATGGATATGAACCATTCCAAGTGTTACAAATAATTGCTTTGCAYGCATTTAAGTGAAGAGCATTAGACCTTAGCTAGAGTAGTCTGTGGCTCAGTAATATGTTGAAAGCAGCTTTCTGACTCCAACATTCCTCCTGATCTCACTTAACCATTTCACCAAAAAATTTTGGTTATTGCAAGATCTGGTGGCATAAACAGAATGCTCAACCCTGTCCAACAGATACATACCAACATGATAGGTCTTCTGCAGCTAGTTCTTGCTATGCTACTTTGATCTTAAATCAACACTACACTCCAGCAGTGAGGACTACAAAAGAATAGAGTTCTGTACAGTATTCAAAACAATAAGGAGTTATTGCCTGGAGCTTAAATTAATATTATAACAAAGTTTAAACATTAGTCATTGATTTAATTSCAATTAGTAATTTAAATGGAATCATATCATTTTCCAATACCATTTTACAAAATGTTCCTTAAGCAAAATCTTTGTAAGATAGTATGGTGTGAACACATTCAGAGATGACTGTCAAGTTCACACTGACATGCAAGTTATTCTCAGAGAATTTATATCATGGGAGCACAAAGTCCTTCACACTCTCTGCATTCATACTTAAAATAGTCACTGAAACTAAAGGGAACAGTGTTAGCAGCACAAAGCTCCTTACTGCTTCTCATTCCCTTGTGGTTTGTGATTAGTATCCTGCTGGGAGGTAGGTCTTCCTTCTCCTGAACAAGTGCCACAGCTGCTTGGTTAGAAATAAATCTAACCCAAAGAGAAGGGTTGAATTTCTTAGGGGTTTATTTTCACCCTGCCTTCCATTTTTTGTCAATAGCTATCATATCCTGGAGGAAGAAGGACATTCAGTTTATGTCCTCCTTTTAAGAAGTAGAATCATTAACAACTTCTGAGATAGCAGAAATAATTTGCAAATTAGTAATAAAAGAACAAATCAAAACAATGACAGTTGAACTACTTGCATAAAACTGGCTTGATGGTAGRTAAAGAGAAAAACAGTAAAGCAAAAACAAAACCTCAGCTGCTGTTATGATACGAGGAAGAGAATGAATGCAAGTTAGTTGCCCGTCACACTTTGAGTTCTGGGTCCAGTTAGACATCCCATTTCAACAAGCATAAACAACTTAGAGAGAATCATGAAAAATAATTAAAATCTTGCACAAATTCTACAAAAAGGTAGGAAGAATAAAGGTAGTTTAGCTCTGAGGTAGGGGAATSTACAGAGAACATTATACAAATAGGGAAGAATCAAGTCAGCTGCTTCAAAGGAAGATGAAGGAAAAAGTAAAGGATGTGCCTTCTTTAAGCTGACTCTGAACGATCTTGAAACCACAGAGTCACATGAGCATAGCACCAAGTAGCTAATGTCTCAGCACAGGGGGCTACTTCAGGCTTGGGCTATAACAACTACATCTGTTTGGCTCAGAGCACAGGCAGAACTTCAATTTTCAYTGTGGAAGACCACATAGATGGTGGCAAATACTACCTGCCTCTTCTTAAAAAAAAAATTCCTTGTTGAAAAATTAAGACAACACATATACAGTCGCTACAAATACATTTGCTCAATAATGCTTCATTTCACAAGTTGTCACTCAAGAAAATCTGAAATTCAATTCAGCAGAGGACTAAGGCGTACCATGAACAGACACAATGAGATTTGTTTTTACAGCTTCTGGAATAAAAGTAAGTTAACTGTTCCCTGCCTGAGGTTAGGAAGAGATTTTCTCATGAACTACAATTTCACATCAGAACGYATCTGAAACATCTGGTAAACATGAGGGACAGCACAGGGAAAGCTGACTAGACTGACCATCAGTTGGTGTGGAAGAGCATTTCCTGCATTCTTCAGGGATCAATTCTGGCTAGGTGACAACAAAATCCTGTTAAATTCAGACCGAATGTGACTGAAGTCACAAAAAAATAATTCTAGTCTTGTCTTCCTCTGTGAAGGCTCTGCAGAAGTGAGCTTGGTGAACTTCAGAAACTGTAATCCATTAGCAAACAATAGAGAGGGATTTGTATCTGACTCAGCCATTTATGAGTAAAGATGAAGAAAGAAGTAGCAGAGAGAGAGCTCTAACAGTATCACCTTCAAGAAAGTGGCTAACAAGTTCACAGAATTTATTATAATGCAGAAAGGAAGATAATAAACACTAGACAGGTGCCCAGGACCTGTGTTCTTCAATCAAGACCAAGAAGAAGTAGAATTACCTGCYGTGAGCTAGCTTCCTTTTCTCCAGGAAATACATCTACACAGTTTTTGTAGATGTCCAGCTMCTCAACTATTTCCATCAAATGTAGCTGAAGGTGGCTGACTGATTCAAAAATTGTTGGTGGAAAGAAGGAAAGACTGAGACATTTGCATGCACACTGAATCATTTTGTGGTGATAGATGTCAGATGCCTTGGGAAGCCTAACAAGACTAAAGAAAATTGTTTCACAAAACTGGAACCTAAGGTGCCACCTGATCATTAAAGTAAGAGTAGAGCACAGTGAGTCATGAAGGAGGAAGGCTTTAAYGATCACAGCTGACTATCCCAAAAAGCTAAGGGCATCTAGCAAAGTTAGCAAAGGAGAGGCAAACTTGTCCTAACTCAGTGCTGAGTGGATGTTCAAGTAGTAGACAAGATTAAGTAGATAGAGGAGAAGAAAACCCCCAATAAGCTGCTACCACTGAGAGCAACCCATTAGGGGCAGGAGGAGGAACAAAGGGAGGAGGTGAAAGAGGGAAGCAATCCACATTGTGTCTCTGATTCTCTGTGTCAYAGATATGCCATATGCAATGGACAGTCAAAATCCTCTGTGTTAATAGGTGTTGAGACAGACTAGAGACCATGGAAACAGAAATCAGATGAAACCAACAGAGTGATAAGTCATTATTAACATAATGACCTGCCTGTGTTCCTGTCCCTGACATGCATGCTGCAAGGATTCACYCAGGGCTGTAATTCCCAGCTTCAGAGAAAGAAATGAAGAGAAAGAAATGGATGGAGGAGGAAAAAACAAAAGCTAAGCTGTAGCAGCAGTTACTGCMAACTCTATAGAATAAAATAAGCCTTATAATATTTGAATTTGCAGAGAGTGGCAGTACAAGACGTTTCAGACAAACAAATCTTGTGGAAACTATGAAATTCAGTGACAAAGATGCAATAAGTGGTTTTACAAAATCTTTAGAAGAGGAGAAATCTGAAAAATCTATCCAAGACATCACAATTAACATGTACAAAATTTTCCATCATCTGAAAAAAGAAGAACACTGGTAGGAACTAGTGGTGAGGGATGGTTCTGAAGCCTGAGATCTTTGCACAGTTTAGGAACTAGAAAAGATAAAGGGGGAGAGAGATGGATAAAGATAAGAAGAGTCAGATAAACAAGCACTAAATGTTAGTGGTAGGAGAACTGAATAATGAGAAAATAGGTATGTTTTCATAAAGATCAGGATTAGAAACTAAGATTATTAATTATTAATAATGGAGCAGATGACTCAGAAAATTCAAAAATGTAATATCCTCCCTGATTTTGTTTTGTTTTTTAAACTGTTCTTAACATGAAGTAAAATATTTGGACAATTTTGGTAGACTGTATAGTACTTTCTAAGCAACCTACCAATAGCTACAGTAAAAGGAATTTCTAAGAAAATGTCAGGATAAAGAAGCAGCCATATCACTTGAAATGCCCCCTGGGGAAGTACAGATATCCAAGTACTGATGCTGATTTCATATTCCAATTTCTGTTTCAGAGTATCAAGGCTGAGAATCATACTGTCCTCTGTTTAGATCACGTAGCTGGCTCAGAATAAGATGAATTTTCTCCTGATTCTATGTTTGAGGAAATTGCTTATTGCATGTTCCTTCAGGCTGGATGCCAAAAGGAAATTAAAGATACATTGGCCAACTCGGCTGCTATGCAGTAACAGCATCTGAAAAATATAGCTCATGATCTTTGCCATGTCAGAGCAATCTCTCTGCAAATGAAAGCTAATAAGGTTTGGATTGAAAGGAGCAGTGATAAAGTTTCTAATCCCTGAGACAGACTCTTAGCTGCTGAGTGAGCTAGGACAGAATACTGGCTGAGGATCAGAACTCACAAAATCATAAAATGTATTGCCCACCTCCCTACCAGCTGCTTTGCAGCAGGGAAGGGAAATACCGCAGCTCAGTGAGAAACAAGATTTTGTCAGCATTCAGAACAATGCCAGTGTTTTCTAATTGGTGCCAAGTCAGAGCTTTCTGACTGCTGATTTTATTTGGRCAGAGGAAGGAAGGCGGTTGAGAAGGAAGAGGCAAGGTTTTTCTTTTATAAATGCAATCCTTCTTAAAAAAAAAAATGAGATACATATGACTGGACAATCTGTACACAGTTCTTAATAAAAACATCACATTAAACCAGCCAGCTGTTGAGAAAGTAGCACAGGCAACAAACCACTGAATTATGCATCCTCTTAGAACAAGGACACCTGGATCCAACTACTTTCACCTCACTGCATTCCTCGCAGAGACAAAGTTTTCGCAGTTRCATGGATATTCAGTGAGGTCTCTAGCCTTTGAGATACTGAACACTCTGTCCCAATCCTGAACAACCAATCTAATCCTCAAAGATCAGAGTAATCCTATTCGTTCATTCACATCCTAAATACAGATATTAAGGTAGRGCACTCCACAACATCCAGGATTGAGTCCACTGGAGTTTTTACCTTTTGTTGTCTATGATCTGCCTCTCCCCATCATTTCCATCTTTACACCAGTGGGAGACTCTTTTGTGTGTTGTTTCTCAGCAGTCCTGTAAAGGACAGCAGAGCTCCTTTGGCTAAATGGGAAACTCTCTCAAACAGACATTTGGGCTGCTTTGGAATCAACTAGACCTAATTTTCTTTGAATTGTGGTAGTCATTTGAATTTCCTTTTCAACTGTCCATGAGCTGGTATGATTTTCAACCATATTCCTCATGATTCCAGCACAAGGAATCTAATAGATACTTCTACAGATCTGCCTTTGGGACACAAAAGTTTAGGAACTTAAGCAAGAATTAGATGTCTACATACTGTTATGTATATGATCACTCACTACTCTGGAGACTCACAGAGTGTCCCTCACAATGAAACATATAAAATTGTAAAGGGGAAATAGGTTCTCATAAATTGCTTCCTCCTTACTATTTTAGCCGCAACGCTAAATGCACTAAAACGTACTGTCACATAGGCATACTCCTGTGTTGGACACACTGCTTGTATGCAGCACAGCACTTAACTGACAGCAGGATCAGGAGGCATAAGCTCTTTTTTTTTTTTTTTTTTATGTGGGAAGGAAGAATAGCATCTTTGACCCTGCATGGACAGGCTGGAATTTGTGGCCAAGGAAAATCCTTCTGCCTAGTCCAAAAGAAAAGTAATTTTCAGCATAAGTTAAGACTACTGCCAGCACTGTCAGAGCTTGCTAACAATAACTCAGTGCGAATGAGAATGGGTCTCAGATGCAGAGGGAGATATATAAATACTCTCCATGGTTACAGATTTCAAACACAGCCATCTGAGGAGTGAGTGCCTTCATGTCCCATTTAGTTTAATAAGAACAGAAGCATCTTCAAAAGCAAATCACAAATCCTGTTTAGATCACAGCCCAAAATTCTAACCAGGGTGTCTGCAGCAGAACACGCTTCCAAGAAAACACAACATCCTAAAAACAACATTGGTAAGATATAAAGGGGACATAAATAAGGTATATATTTGGCATAGGTGAGGGTTTGGCTGATGCAATATGGCCAGCATAAGGAACCACACCATAAGAAAAGCATGGACCAATTAGAAAATCATCAGAAATCTAGAAGACATGACTTATAACAAAAGATCAAATGGACATTCAGTCTAAAGAGGAGTCTGAAAAAGCACATGAGATGCAAAAKCATTCAAATGATGCAAAACTGCTGCAAAGAGAAAGGGAATCATGTGAAGAACTTYGAAGAGTGATCCATTGCAAGTTGCTTAACAGAGAAACCACAACAGGCTTAGGAAATCCTGTGAGCCAAAATGGATCAAATGCTGGCCATGCTTGCTTAAGATGACAGCATCGTGTATACTTTTACTATTCTTATACCTCCTCATGCATGTTGCTGTCCTGCTGTTGAAGGCAGATTGCTGTGTTAGAATGAATCTTTCATCTTGACCACTGCAGCAGCTCTYGTAGTCTCATGTGTTCTCCCTGCCCACAGCGAATAGAACATAGAGTGGTTAGGCTTGGATCTACACAGAGGAAAATTCAGAAAAGGAGAGCTAAYGATCTCCCCAACAATAAGGACAATAATTTTTCTAACTGACTGCTTGGAGAAGAGGCAGGATCTCTATCACAGGATGATTTCAGAAAGAAGAGAAACAAGCTCTTGTCAGGAGTGAGGTGGATTCTCCCTTTGGAATGAAGAATGGACTGGATGACCTTCAGGCCATCTCCCACCTCACAATGTGAAGATTTAATATTGAAAGGTTCCTAAACCACAAGCCTCTCTGCATAAAAGTCTCTGGACTGTTTTCAGAGACCTCAGCTAGCTAGAAGATAACTGATAGGAGCACCCCACTTCTTTCACAGGCTGCAAGATTATTTCCTAGGTAGACTGCTAACTAAACAAAAGGTGGGGAACATAGCTTGGGTAGCTGAGACTGCAGCCAGGACAGGGTTTGAGCACTAACGAAAGTATGTATGCCAACAGCCTCCAAGAATCTTTTTTGCATGCTGAAAATATCTTGCAAACCGGTTGCTAGGTGCTCTGCTCCTTGACATTTACATGCTTGAGCAAAAACACATCTGCTATTTAGCAAAACGTCATAATAAATGTCATTTTAAAACATTGTCTGCTGCAGTTCTGATTAGCTTTTAAGAAAAACACGAGGGCACCATTTCAGTTCTTAGAAGGAAGTCCTGTTATATGACAACCAAATGCAAGCTGTCTCTGAAAACGCAGGTGCAACTGCTTGTAGAAAGCAAGTACAAGCCTATGTTTTACTGACAGTAATATCTCTGCTAAAAACCTAAATCAAAATAGGTAGCTTTGTCCAGTTACTTCCTATTAATTCAGCTCYTCTCAGTAATACAAGGTAGAAAGAATAATTTGAAAGGGGTCAGGAAATCCATTACAGAACATAAAAAGAAAGGTTACTACATCTTTTAGTAGACGTGAGCTTGGACCTTATGGACCTTAAAAAATACAGATTTGATCTTTGGCTCCAGCGCACTCATAGCAGAACACTTGATTAATGGCTTATTCTCCCAGTATGTTTTTTTCAGGTGTTATATATGGCAAAYAATACTACTTCTGTGTAGTTTGGTTGTTGCAGGGGATGTCTTTTGCCTTTTTTCTGAGGGAGCTGTGTGTTGGCCCATAGGCAGACAGATAAAGAAACTTAGGTGGTTTTCAAGACGGAGTCCTGGAGTTTTGCTGGACTAATAAAACTCAGTACAGAACGCTGCAGAATGGTTTCCTCTGGACAGCTCTTTACATCAGCTTTGAATGGTTAAATACATCAGTTACTGGGCATGCCAGGGATTCACTGCTGTTATCCCACTAGCCAGCATTGTAGCAGGGGCAGTGGAAGAGCAGCACTCACCCCGGCACCACGCCAGGGAGCGAGTGGCTGAGAACAGGTAGCCCTGGTCCTGCTAGCTGCTGCTCTTCTGAGAGCTGTAAGGAGCTGTGAGAAGGKCAAATGGAAAAGAGGGTGCTTATTTCATCCCTGCTGCTACTTTTACACAAATAAATCAACACAGAGCAGAGCCTTTCACCTCTAAATCCAAGTCAGAGTGACCGTGATTGAAAGCCTTTACTGCGCTGGCTGTCCAGTGACAAGGCAGGAGAAAAAGGCRTATGAGCAGTATGACAGCAGCTCCCAGAGGGTGTCTGTCAGYATCCCAAAAGAGACTGTTAGCCTCTGAACAACTGCAAAGAAATGAACAACCAGCGTACAATGTTACGGGGGATTGGGGTACCTCACACTTTCACAGCTTCTGCAGTCCCATTCTGAGAACAGTACACGTGGGCAAGGCTTGGCTCTTCCAGCCATACTGGAAGACATACTGGAGAGAAAATGGGAGGCCTTGGCTAGTCTATCTGCAGGGACAACAAGGTAACTCCAAGCAGACCATTGCAGACCTATGTGGCAGACTCTCAAAAGCTGTTGGATAACACATTCCATGCCAGTTTGGCTTGACTGCAATAACCAAAATCTTCAGCACCACTCAATGCATCAAAGTACCCATTAGCTGATTAGATCTGAATTTAGCAAAATTGAAGAAACACAGCACAARGGCTAGACCAGTCATTACACCTAGGTTAACAAAGCTGAAGAATCCTACTAAATACCTAYGAATATATATCTAGCCCCACTATTACATGCAAAATAAGATTGGAAAGCTTGGGAGGAAAAAGTGGTCATGGATAAGCATGAACTTGGGTTAAAGCAGATATATGAGCTTGCTGAAGAACTCCCCATCAACCTGACACTGAAACAGCTCTATCTAGGTATTGCTAGACAGGCATACCCGCCAGAATTGTTAAAAAAATGTGCATTTGCCCTGCAACCTCAAGTTTCAGTCTGTTGTAACAAGTCTAACAGTAATAATAATGAAAATTTCCACTTGTGCCAAAGCAGATGGAAAAGAAGAAATGCTGACAGTAACAGAAAAAAGGTTACCGATATATCTGAAGATACACGTACTTATGAACAATACACATATTACTAGCAGGCATTCAAATGCCTTAACCGTATAAATCTCTGTGTTAATTAGCACTACAAACAGGTAGCAGCCGAGGTCTGTTTCACAGCATCTGATGTCTGTGCATGTTTTGGGGCCTATTTTTAAAAAGCTGAAGGCACAGTAAGATCATTTCAGGAACATTTCAGTGTGCTGTTTCTCACATAGCCTAAGTGATTAGCATTAAGGGTAATTTGTGTGGAGGTGGAAGTGGAGGTGTTTATCACCTTTGTGCTAGTATTTTTACTACTGTTTTTCTATTAATTCAGCAGTCTGATACACAGGCTGACATGCTGAATGCTGATAAATGGGGCGAAACAGAATACTGGAAAAGAAGACTGGTTCAGAGTAGAATCGTTTGACTGACATTGCAGATCTACTCTCACTGAGATGGGCTTCTCTGGCTACTTTCTCGAAAAGCAATTTACACGAGACAGCTATGTTTTAACAAGTCTAATGAAACGCAGCAAAAATGAGTTAAATTTCTGAAAATGACTTATGGATAAGTGTTTAATGTGAAGGGGGAAGAGAAGAGAAGAAAATAGAACACTGGGGTTCTGGATCCTATTTTTACCTTGTGCCATCTTTTCTTCCTGTATCTCTCAAATTTCACATAAATATAATTTATGTCAATTGCCTAACTGAAGATGGATACTATTGTCTATACAGTAACAGGCTAGGACTCTACCTCATGTTTAAGCATCAAGAAATGTGTATCTTATTTGGAAGGGAAAGAGCCCCATGAAAATTTTTATTGGAATGATCCAAAAGGTGTCCTTATTTACGAGCGAATTAGGATAGAGAATGGATGACAGCTTGTATGAAATACAAGGTAGCCTAAAATTAAGACTCCGACTTGAGAGAATCATACTGATGTGTAAGTTGTACAATAGCCCACCATGAATGAAGCCATAAATCAAAATCATTTTAAGCATTCCTCATCAGAGTTAATAACCATAAACATATCAATCAACATGTTTTAATTCATTCCAAAGACGATTACAATAAACCTTTCAGATTCATGTCAAAATACTTTATTCAGACAAAGTCCTTAGAGTTGAACTACATACGAGCAGTTAATATTTGGATTGCACCCAAAAAACCCACCACTCTTAATGGAGTTTTCTCAGAGACACTTGTAAAACCAACTCCATCATTTGCAATAAAATTTATATATTCTATAAAGCTGAGTCCTGTAGACTAGTCCATTTACTGTGACACTAAAGTACAACACTTACAATTCATTCTTTTATGCTACCTGTACAGAGAATCTCACAGAAAACAGACACAGTCTTTACTCCATCCATTTTAGTAGAAGTAGTTATGCTTGACTTTTTGTCACTTTTTTTTTTTTTTATCATTTTGCACACCACAAACTTTTAGAAACTGGGAACACTTTACTCAAGTTTTTGGCATATATTTAAAGAAAAAGCCCTTAATTTATTTTGAGGTTAATCCATCACGTATGCTGGCAAATTCCACTTCTGTATTTACTGACACAGGAGATCTGGTATATTTGATTCCTGTGTACAAACAGATCTCTACAAAGTGCAGAGAGTCCCTCAGAAGTAATTGCTAGATTGGGTTGAAGCCTCCAGCAGTATGTACAGAAAGAAGGATGAGCAAGAAATTTATTTTATAGGAAATATTATTTCTTAAAAAAAAAAAAGAAAAAAAGAGAGGTTTGGAGAGATTTCTTATGACTAGGAAGTTAAAAGAAAAAAAAAGTATCCTCAAGCTAAGCTTTTGATTTAAAAAGATTCCCCTTAAAAATATTTTAGATGAGCTTGCCTACCATAAGTAAACTAGCACTATGATGGTAATTTTTATCATTTTAAATAAACATTTTATGAAATGCTAGAAAAATATTTTTCTTTTATAAGTGCTCTGCTCTGGCAATTTATTTTTCTAATTCAGTAAATTAAAACAGAGAATAGGTCAAATTATCAAAACCTAATTTGTAGTGCAGAGATCACAGTGAGTAATTCTGCTTAATGAAGCTGTAATCAATGTCTGAGAAACTCCATCATCAGTATCATTACATTATTTATTTATGTTATGTATTTCCAAACTCTTCACCAAAAACAGTCCAGACCAGAAGAACAGTCTTCATAGGCAATATCTGCATAAGCGGAAACCCGTATTATTCCGCAGTGTTGCAGACAGCCTCTTGTACATGCRAAGTAGCTCTCCTGCAGGCAAACAACATGCAATCTAGAAGGCTGAGCTCAGACAGTGAGTGGCTTAATCAGTCTGCCTGAGAAGTTGTCAGTTTTTGCCTCTTACCAACAGATGTCACTAAAACGAGTAGAAAACAGTAGTAATTAGYCCAGTAGCGCTTATTGCTTGGGTTCATGCTTCCTACTGGTAGTTAACAACCTCCCTTGAAGAGCTTCTCTGCCCAGGCCATTTCATACTGACCATGAGATTTTGTGCTACTGCCAGCTATTCTCCCTTTGGAAGTGATTGCTCTTGGAAACCATAGGGTCTTTTTGGCTGAAACACTCTCACTAAAACCTCACTGAAAGCAACCTGGGAAATTTCAACACAAACAAAAACATGAAACAACAGCAGGGAAGGTCTCAGAGCAAGATCTCTGGGCCCCACAGAGCAAGTATCCCCACTGCCACCCACAAAAACAGCTTGCTCTTTATTTTTTGCATGCATGCCATGGCACAAAGGCCGTAGATCTAAATGTTTACCTAGGACACTAGCACAGTCACTCAGCGCAGGAATTTCTCAGATGCTGAATAAGCAGTGTTAGCTCAGAGCACTATGAAAACCTGTGTTTTCCCAAATTTACTCCTTTTCCTAGTAGCAGGAGGAAAGCAGCTTTGTCAATGTTGTGTTCATCAAGTACCTATTACACTATTACTCACTCAGTGCCATCACTAAGTACTGGGGACAGACACCCGTAGTRCTTGACAAATTGAGATCGCATCAGCAACAAAACACAAAGAAAAGGGATGAAGAAGTCACTTTTTGCTGAACATCCAAAACCAACTCTTCTAAAATAAAAAATAAAAGTCAAACTATTTCTGCATGCTCATAAAACTCTAACTAATAGTCCTCCTTTACTAAGTCAGAAGAGATATAATAAAGTATGTTTTATACAGTGAATCAGATATAATTAAAAAAAATATTAAGGAACTCATCAGTTTTACTACACCACTATTTAGTTAGCTAAAAAAGAGCTTACTCTAAGGTAAAGAGACAAAAAAGGCACAGCAGTCCTACAGGTCTATGGAAAAGCAATTAAATGTCTTCATGAATTAACCTCAGGCATGAGAGGTAGTGCCTATTTCATAAGACTCTGTTTTACCCAGCCATATAGGGGCAAAAATATCTCAAAAAGAAGCTCATCCTATCACTATCTCAATATCAAAATCTATATYCTGTCTAGTGATAAGAAAATTAAATGTTATCCTAGAGATATGTACTTCTTAATGTCACTGATGTCTGTCTAGATAAATATTAAATAAAAGCTAACAAGAACTGGAAAGCTATTACAAAGCCTTGGAGCCAGATCCCTCCTGTACCACATGGGAATAAATTAGCTGGTTTCWGCTGAGGAATATCACACGGACATCTACCACAGAGAAGCAAATGTACAGACAGAATTTCACTTCTAAAGAAGTATTAAAAACCAGCTTCCATTGCTGCCTCAGAAGTTTAGAGAGCAYTGCCTTCACTACTTGCACAACCGCAGGACCACAAAGCTTGTAAGACTTCGCACATTGAGCACGTTCCAAATGTTAACCAGCAATGTCTTTATGAATTCACAATGTTAACACTGGGTATCTATCATCATACTATCCCGTGTTGCTGTAGAACTAAATCTGCAAGATAATTATCTGCTTATTCAGTCAGCAACCTATACACAATCCTACTGTTTATGCATAGACCTCTGAGACATGTTATGACTTCCTCAGATTCATGTACAAGGAATTAATTATAAACATAAAATGAAGGATTTAAAATTAAAAAAGAGAGTCAGACCATCAACTGGCATGAAGAAGYTCAGTTATGTTAACACAGTTTAGCTGTGTTAACACTAACTGCTAACACAGTTTAGCTGTCTCCAACCAAACAATGTAAGGAAATGGTCCATAACACCTTCAAGTCCACATAAAAATGTCAAACTTAAAAGGAAAAAAATCAACTTACTTTTTGTTCCAAGCAGACAGGCAATGCTATAAGTAAACTTCATTGATGTAATAGCAATATTACATATTACATTGAGATTACAGCTAGTGTTATATGGCATAAGCTAACTATAGTGAAGCCAAGTTTACACCAACCACTTCCATTTTCCATTGTTCTAACTAGCACCAAGATCTAGACCTAGACTAATGGAGATCTATAAGCCAATATTATTATCTGTGAGCTAAGCACTAATTTAGAAGTGACACAACTAAACAGATTGATTTCCTATACTTTTGCATTAATTTGTCAGACCTGTCTTTCTAAATGCAAGCCATTCATATTCTGTAACTTATCTCCTCTTAGGTGTTCAGGTTTCATATTCTCAACTGACAACTACAGAAACTGCAAAGATGAGAAGAGTCTCTGAATTTGAAGCCAGATTCATACATAAGTAAACCAGCATAGGGAGATCTGTCACATGTCCCATCTATGCAGTACTGCTTTACGCTTGATAAAAGGGCAAGAGATTATGTGAAAGCGCCCAGCACTGCCAACACGCAGCAGACTGCTCCATGCTGAGCAAATTTCCACAGGTTATGCTAGCAGCTGTCCCTTATGGGAGCAGCATCAAGATGGATTAAAAGATACTTTAGCTAATTTAGCCAAATTGAAAAAGAAGAGAGAGGAAGCACGTCAAAAGATGATCAAAAGACACCACTGGCACATCCATCTGCCATGATCATTACAAGGAAGTGCTTTATGGCAGGAGAACTCTAACAGAGAAGAAAACAGGACATAATTCCTCAGTGGCTGGTTTAAAAAATAACAAAGGTATTTGATAGCCTGATTTTGTTACCAGCACTGTTCTGTCTCCTTCAGTCATTTAATGCACCTCTAGGTATATGACCCTTTATTCATAAAGGAAGATGACTGCAGAGGATGAAACATGGAAGTCACGTTATTACTGCTGATGGCTGTCACAAAAAAGTCAAGGCAGAGCCAAAGAAAATCCCAAGTCAAACCAATATCCCGCTGTGTAAAAGAAAAGTATTTCTTTTAAGAGGTGTTGAACTGCTTTGCATCTGTTGTTTTAGTTGGAAATTGCATTCCTATAAATTGACAGTGATTATACAAATTAAGCCTACCTAATGCAATATTGTTGCATAGTTTGTATCCATAAATGTCAGTAACCGTGAGTGGCCCAAACATATTTCAGTCAAATGTTACACTGGTGCAGCATAAAATTATTTTTAAATTTCATTATTTTAACAGATGATGTTCAAAACAAATGCGGTGGTGAGTAAGCGCCCTCTTAAGGGCTTTTTTGTACAAATAACGTTCCTTAAATTCACTTATGTAACTTTGTAGTTTTATACAGAACATTTTCCATAGCTCAAACGACAGCTTCTGCATTTTCCACCCTGATGTTTCAAAAGTGCTGTGGAATATTTTGAAGTATCAGCTAAGATTGGAATCATTTTTATTTCTGAGTGAAATCATCAGTCACTGGGGGTACTAGGTTGATTTAAAAAATTGTATGAAAACATATGCCAGTGTCATATCAGTTTCATTCTTCTGTCAGGAAGTAGTGTAARGATATTTTCACTTACCTGAGGGTAAGCAGAGGGAGAATACATAGATTTACTCTTCTGAAATTCTGTAGTAAGACAAAGTTGCCATATTTTCCTGATCATATAAATAAAACCCAGCCAGAGAGGAAGAGAAAAATTCGGAGTGCCATTTTGTGTTAGTAATTAATACAAAAGAAGCATGTGAGTTAGACATGAAATTGTCTTCAGAAGCCATAGTAACAAGTATCATAAAGATCAACACGTTGTTCTGAAAAGTGCCCTTAACCTTGCAGGGTGTTACCCTCTGAGAAAGCGTCCACAAATTTAGGATGCTGTGACAGTGAGATAGAACAGTAATATCAGTTCTTCTCTGACACATGGTTATTGCAGAAGTGATTACAGAACACAGATTTACCAGAAGCTGCAGTACTCATTCAAAATGATCTGTAGTACAGTCATTGCCATCTAAGAGATCTTACATAATCAGAGTGGCAATTTTAGGCTCCACACACCATCTGRTGAGGTTGAAGAATCTTTCTTCGTTTGAAAGGATATCCTAATGGCCATCTTCACATCTTAGGTCAGTTAAACTAGCATCTCAACATAAAACAGATTCGTCCTTGCTTCCAACAATGCTRCAGGGAACGGATTACTTAGGATACTAGAGGATTTTATTCTGTCATGCATTCAGCTGGAAAACTGACCCCAAAAAAATAAAAGAAACTTCTTCAGAGAGAGTTTTCTAGCAGGCCCCAAAATACACATTAGCTCTTCAAACACTACATAGGCATCAAGGATTTTCTCTCAATGCTTCTATGCCAATTTATTAAACAGTGAAAACTCTGTCAGTTCTCCTGTGGTCTGCCTTGAACGCTCCTTTTCCTTCTAGAATATTTTTTCTTACAAAATGCCTGGCAACAGTCATCTGAAGAAACTGTCAGAGACAAGTATCAATACCTATAGTTAACAGAGAGACCACCACATATTTGTTACAGCCAGATGTCTCCCATCTACCTGGTTTTATTTTCAAAAGAGTTGCATTTTTTAATCCCATGGGACAATTCTATCACCTCCGTCCCACCAGAGAGTGACACCAGAGAGTGACAGACAGCCGGCTCTGTCACTCAGTCAAGAGTTTCAACTCCCTTTGAGTACTGTAATAAACATTTTGTCCTGGCATCGTTGGAGAGGACATGAGCACTATGTGCATTTGGCAGCTTACGAAATGCAACAAGGGATTTACTTCCAGTACAGAACAGGTCCCGCATCATCCTGGTGCCTGAGTGTAGAGTGACAGTATCCCCTCACGGCTCCCCAGCAACAGTCACTGCAATTTATTCCTACCTCCCATGACACCATCGTGATCATGGAGTTGTACAGACCTAGTTGAGCGCAGGGCATCTGTATCCGGCAAACTGTATATGGCAATCTGAAGAGAAAAGAACTGATATGAACTGCTCAGCTGAGGAGAAGCCATCACCCTATTTTGGATATCGCCCATTAGCAGAATGGGACAAGGCTGCAGAAAACTGTGAATAATTCATCTCTCCCCACAGGTCTCATCATTGTCTCTGGAAGTCAGAATATGGCTTAAATCCCTTCAAACTATAAAATGACCTTCTGGCTATTTGAAGCGACACATTCTTTTAAAAAGGGCTGAAATTCCTTAAGCACATTCTGGCACAGTTYTAGTAAGCAGCACAACAGTGGAGGTAACTTTTTGATTGTGTGTCAGTACTGGGTATTAGAAACACAGTATATAGGCCCATTAATGACTCAAGAAAGCACCCAGAGTCACTGTGCAGTGAAACAGCTCACAAGAGTTGGGAGTCAGCTATAGGGCACAGCTCTCATCCGTCTTAAATAGGCTTAAATGGGGCCACRAGAGTAGAAAACAGCATGCCTTTCTGATAGGAGGGACCAAGAGACTGCTGAACATCGGAAAATCTTCCTCCAACTTTTCTCCTTTAACCCCAGACAAATCAAAGGGTACTACTGATTGACCCCCAGAAAGCCAATGGTTTCTTTTTTGTTCAACAGACTGGGTGCCCCTGTTCCTTTTCCGTATGTTTCTTAAATACAGCCTGACTGAGCGACTTTCTACTTTCAGAGCAACTATAGCAGCCATTGCTTCAGCGGCTAGACCAGTCTATGAAGATATTTCAGGAACTCTCAAGTYCAAAGAAAGTTTGCTTTTGAACATCATACATTCATACTTCCTTTCCTATAATCTTATATACTTGGCATTGTTTATGGAACAACCTCTAACATTTCTCAAAAAAACTGGTCTAGAAATATTTGCTTTGGACAATTACAGATAAAAGCCTGATCTTGCATTGTTCCTTCCAACAGTGTGCAGCAGCTGCCAGTAGAGAAGCAGTCCTAGAAAAATCATTGCCAGCTATAGCCAGAGGAAAGATGGCCATGTAAAGCTTGTCCCAGCCTGCCTTTGGAAGAGATTATTTGGAAGTGGCCTTCATTCTTGCAGAAAGCAAACAGTAATCAGGGGGAAGAGACTTGGAAGGAGTTTCTCTGAAGGCTGTCAGAGAATATTCTTCCAACGAGGCACCTKCTACCCCTTTTTGGGTGTCTTCTTATGACTTTTAACCCCAGTTTTGTAAGGATARAAGGTATCAGTTGCTCTGACTGCATAACATCGTTTTACTTTCACTCATCAACACTCCTTCCACTTCACTACTTTAGCAGGCTCAGCAGGAAAATAACTAAAATAATGCTCCATTTTTCATTGCAACTGGCTTTTCAGAAAAGACCTGGCAGCAAATGAAGGATAGTATGAAAACATAAAAGCCCCACACCACACACCCTATCATATACTGCCACATCTACACGCATTACCATCTCAGACTCCGCATACTGGATTACCACTTGCCAAGTCTGTTACATAAACTGCTTTAATTTCCTTGATGAACTATTTTTCTTAGGAACCTACCTGTTTCAGAAACCCATGGCAGTCAGATGAGTAAGCAGCAACAATGACATTGCAGTGGAAATCGATGTTTTATAGATCTAAACTAACAGGTTATAAAATTACTGTGGATATACTAAAGGTTATCCTCCCATAGCTGTTTTCATTTATGAGAACAAATGTTCCTCAAAATAGGTTTTGAACAATTGAATTTAGCATAGCAAGTCATCACAAACAAGAGAACAACTGAAAGGAGCCAGTCTTACCACAGCTGGAAATATTTCGGAATAAAGAAACCTTCTAAGTAGTAGGATACTCATTGTTCACCTGTTTGATTTGTACAGGATATATTCACTGCAGAGTATGTAACCAAGCAGCCCGTAATATGGTAYTGCTATTGCTAGTAACAGCCCATTAAGTTTTGCACCGTGTTTGCAAAGCCTCAGGACTGAGACTTGTCAGGCCTTCTCTGATAACCTGCCTTCAACTTTGTTTTAAATGGTTTAAATGGAACATCAATTTTTCTAATTGACCGGGTGTCTTCAGCTAACTTGCTTTACTTTTGTTTATCTTTGTACAGTACCACAACGGTTTCATGACACTAATATAATGACACAGTACAGAGAAATACAGGTCTGGTATGATGATGAAGGCCTTGAGAAATAGAGACACAAGTCATGGTGTAGAGAGTACAGGTGTAGAGGGGCATAAGCTTGGCACTGAGACTGTACAAGCATAAAATGTCACCAATGGTCAGAGAAAGAAATGCAGAACTGGAGCTGGATAAAACTGGTTTTAGGGATAACAAAAAGAGCAAAGAAATAGTATCTAGCACATGTAAAAAGGCCTCAAACATAGTAAATTTGGATGCAACATGGAGCTTCAGAACAAAGAAAGATCAAAGGCATAAAAGGTTATTAGCAAACATATAAAAAAGTACCCAAGGATCCTACAATAAGGAAGAAAACATAAACTAGAACATCATATTCCTCCTGGCAAAGGTCTTCACCCCCACCAACACCAGAATGAATCCCCTGACTTTAGGACCTTCGGAAATGGAACAGCCATGTCAGTATAATACTGGCTTGTAGCATGGTAGTAGACTGTTTTCCATGCTGCAGATGGTATCACTMTGTCATGTATATTTATCAGCACTAAAGCTAGGCTGAGGGGATCTCTGAAAAAGCACTGTGTTGCACTGAATGGCACATATCCAAGATCCACTTCAGCTCATAGTTCATCTAGGCCCACATCCCACCACRGTCCTTACCTGACAGCTTAAAGAATAAAGAAACTTCTTTAATTACCTGTAACTATGAAATAACTGTCCTGAAAGAAGGCTCCATCTAATGTAATCACCTCAGCTCTATATCCCTGACTGACATCTAAATAGTAAGCTGTTTTCCAACATTATCTAGGTCATACGTGAGTTTTAATAGCACTGATTTTCTCTTTAGACTTGTACATAGCTACTTTTAATTACATGCAAGACTTTTTTTCTGGTCAAATTAGAACCTCACATATATGAAGGGCTCACATTACTCAGGGCTTGCTGCAGTCTTGGAGGAAGCAGAAAAAAGGGGACTTCTCTTTCCATCAAATGGCTGTAAGCATAAGACATCAGGTAGTGCTGGCAGCAGAAGGAACATTCTGCTATTTTGCATCTTTTCTTCCAGGAGTCTTTCTTTGTCACAGCTCCCAGATTACAYTGCCGTTGAATTAGCTCGTAGGCTAATAAATTTCTTTAAGTTCCTTACAAATCCGTTCCAGTGGTGCTAGCATAAACAATGTTACGCAATTTAAAAGCAGTACTAATTGGTGCATCTACARCAGGTCTCTAGTTTCTTTCCCTGTGAAGACAGGCTGAGCTTGAGCTGGAAAAATCTTCAGGAAGATGAGAACTGTTCTGTTTCTCTAAAAAAGAGGGCTTGGAGAGCTAATTACACATAAAATGGTCTCCTTGTGCCCTCACCAGACAAATCATCACAGTTTTATTAATTTTCTCTTAAAAACAGKGCATCCAAAAATATATGTAAATTATGCATTCTTATTACTGCAGAGTTATGTCTATTTCTCAAACAAGAAGATACTGCATTTCTTCCTTTCTTTTCCTTAGGAATAATGAATTAATTCTGACTAAATGTTGTCTCTGTTCAACGGGAGGGCATTACTGATAGCCTAAGCATATCCTTTTTTACAGTTACACACATACGGTAAGAAGTTTAGGAGATGGAAGTAGAAAGGAGAAAGGCAGCCGAGAAAGCAACAGGAGTGACTAATGGGCATTTTTGCTCTGAAAATGTTCTCCAAGAAAACTTTCTATTCCTGCTTAAATTTGTTTTAAGAGATGACATTATCTCCCACTTCACACATACATTTACATTTCACACATAGGTCCGACCAACAGTAACTGAGGAAGAGGAATACTGTTATAGACAGTAAACGTGCAGACTCGACCTTTTCTCTTATTGGATAGTGTCTCCTAAGACATTCAGAGTCTGATTTTGCTCTCAGCTACATGGGCATAAATCAGGACGAGTTCCTTATGAGATCAGAAGAATTACAATCTTAGCCTTTATGCCTTCTGGTGATCTATTACGCAAAAGCATGCAAGCATGCATGTCCTTTAGAAGTGGCTGAGATACTTGCCTGTCTGCAGAACATTGCCACAAGATCCAGGGTGAACTATCCTTCTCAATTAAGAGACAGCAATAAACATTGATTGTCATAACTGATTTGTTGACTTCTTGAATCACTATCATAATCAGTAGCATCTAAGCACGGGGCTTAGTCTTTGGTGACATGGTATGCAAGGACATCCCTGTGTAAAGAAACATATTCATGAGCATTTGCGTTCTTCAAATCACCTTTTAAAGACTGGGTCCTGAAGGCAGTAGAAAATTAAAAGGCTTTTAACAACTGATGGAAATTAGCCCGTAAGTCATCTGTACTCCTTATTATGAAAGTCTATCTTTAAAATCACTAACTACAGCAATAAAAATAGAGGTACTTTTTTAAACAGAATTCTCACAGTTTTTTTGGGGGGGAGAGAGTAAGCTACCTTCTAGGTATAAAACTGACAGTCCACTAATGAGAGGCTTAGGAGCTGTGTGTAAGTATGCAAAAAAGCTCTCTTGCCAGAAATCAGAAGTTCTTATTTTAATCTCAGTTTTAAAGAATCTCATTTTTAACCTAGCAAAAATTGTTCTTGAAAGAGTGTTCCAATTAATTCCAAAAATCCACCAAAACAGCCTTTTTTATGAAAGAAAGATGAATTCTGATATATATGGAAACAAATTTCTTAGTTAGTCACAGAAGAGTTGGGATAGTAATTTTTAACAAGAGAAGGATCTTGTAGGAGCAGACATAAACTACTTAAAAATGCAGCGGGGCTGAAATCCTAGTCCATGAACTTTTAGACAAAAATACTCCAAAACAAAACATCAAATTATTTTAGGGCATTAGCAAGTGGAGATGGATTTAATCAAAGAATATTTACATATGAATAATACATTCTGTTATATATTTATAGCCAATCCATGGAAAAATAAATTAATTTGCAATGCAAACCAACTGGGTCAACTAACAAATGCCAACGAATGATGAACACCACTAATGACAGAACTGTATTTAATTGATTAAGACAATCTTACTTCTTTTTTCCAAAAGAGGTAACTGTTTTCTGTATACTGTGAAAAATTTTCTGATTTCACTGTGCAACTGGTAAAAAGACCATCAAGCAGCACAAACATGGGAATAGGTTACAATCTTTGCATCTCCTTTCATATAAAGATTAGCTTAACCAACAAACAAAAAGAAACTTAGAAAAGCTGGTTAAAAAGATGTCTAAGTTGGGTGAAATGCACTGCATTTCAGTTAGTCCCAGTTTGTTCATATCCATTCAAAAAAGGCATTATTCAGTGGGGACAGAATTTGCCTGGCAGCATTTCTGTGCAGCTTGGAGGCAGCCCAATGATGACTTGAAAGAGATAAAAACTGACTCTCATCATCCCCTCCCCACCTTCCTGTCTTCTCCCATTTCTGTGCTTTTTGTATCTAAGACCACTTTAATGCGTGTTTTTCACTGGTATGTGATGGAGCATAAAGCACATAAAGGTGGCAGCAGAGGTATCTCAATGGAGACAGATAGATGGCAGACAGAGCAGGAAAAGAACAAGTGAGTAGCCCATCAGGGAAATGGCTTAGACTGCAAACAYCGACGCATACCTCAGAATACCTCAGAAATAGGGAGCACAGTAAGGCTTGTAAGTACCGTCAAGATTAAACACCCTCTCACCTTTCCCTGCAGCTATCATCCATAGATACTGACCACCTTTCTCCCAGTGGTCCAATACATACTCGATAAATATAATTTGAGAACATTTACGCCAAGATTGCTGCKCCCATTTCAGACCTACAGAACAGCTCATGGCCCAACAGTGTTTCTACTTTTTCTAACCCTACTAGCTGGTCTAATAAAAGGTATTCCCCTTACTTATAAGCCTTGCCTTGCCCCCAAACATGAAGGCAGTAACAGTACCACCTCTACAAATGCTCACTAAATGCACTCTCAGCTTTCATGGGGACATAAAAGRGAATCAGAGTAAATCAATGACTCATCCTCTGTTCAGCTTTGAATCGCATGTGGTGGGGGCATTCAGTCCAGGAGACTAGGCTAGATCTGGTCCAAGGCAAACCCCACAAACAGCACACAGGGTAGATGAGGGGTCCCACGGCACCAAGTGCTTTGATCTATTGATTTACTACTAATGCATCAAATTTCTGGCACATATAAATGTAGCCTAAGAGCAACAGGTGAAGAAAATAAATCCTCCCTCAGAGGGTTTCTGGCAGGTTGAAATGACACACAAAATCACACAGTAGCTGGTTATTCAGAGACCAGCAGTAGTAATTGTCTGCTACCTGCAAAAGCCAATTGACAGATTAGAAATTATACAGGTCACAAAACCAAGAGAAGATGAAGATCTGTAGATGCATTTCCTTGATGTAATAGGTATTTTTTTTAATTTAACCAATCACTAAAACACCAACATGCCTTCACTTCCCCTCCAAGCCCCAACAGACACATGAATATTTCAGTATGCTCAGAACTGTTTCAAGCAATGTGTGATGAAGGTATCCCAGGACTATGCTTTCACTAAGATATACGTTAAGACTAATAACATAAAATAATTATTCTACATGTATTCTACATATTTACTATATCATGATGTAATTTATACTTTCCATATTGCAGAAGCAGGTATAGCCCAGTACCCAGTGTAGTAAATGACTGATTAGTATAAAGGTTAGGATTTCCAGTCATAGTCCTCTGAGGTTGTTGCACCTCTCTATGTTTCAGAGAAATCCATCTTGAGGAATGTTCCCCATGCAAATATAAAAATGAAGTGCCACAGGCACAATTTACTATGAAGTGTTACTAAGATATTTTAAGTTTTAATAACGGTTTATTTCATATTTGTTCATGAGGTGCTTTCTAGCCATTTTTCCAAGAAGTAAATAAAGTCACTGCTGTGTGCAGAGCACTGAAACTAAGATTTGAGGCACAAATAAAGAAAATAACTGAATGTACCAAGCATTTTAACAACAGAACTGTACAAAAGCTTCCACTGTATCAGTCCAGAAAGTATTTCATAAGGCAATATTACTTAACACATCTAACTAGTGAAAGAGCACTCTGAAGAAATAAAAAAACCCTTCATCCTCTGAATAACTGTACTTTTCATTCATCAGTGACAYTGGATAGGATTCGTAAGAGCAGCTTTTGAAGACGTGTTTTCCATATTCTACCAGCTGGGAGCTTGTAATATCACATACTTTCATTCTTTTTGGTAGGAGACCCAGGAACATTTTACTGCCATCTGTTATTTCAGGACTCATCATTACTATTTCATGAGCCAGTCGGAGTGTCACTTTGCCATTATTGTTTATTATGGAGGATGAACAGGTAGCACTGACACCTGCATGTGTGTAGCTGCACATCCATCATGTCCAAGACATCTCCTCCCTCCAGAGCCTCCTGTTAGCATGATGCAGAAGCTTGTAAACTGAGTGTGTGGAATTAAAATGAAACACAGTCCTCTGCAGCAAATTATGCATGAACCCTCTGATACCAGTTTCATTCATCTTTGGTTATTAGAAGTCGCAGGGAGACTTTTGTGGAGGCCTCTTTGCCCATTGAACAGGAAATACGACATTGCATTTTTAAATATATTATGTTGAAAAAAACCCAGAATTTAACACCACAAAAGATGATTTTGTCAAAGCYCTCCTCGAGTCAGCAAAGCTCTGCTCAAAATCTAAGACGAATTATTTTCTGATTGAAGAAGAACAACTCAAGAGCATATACATTTAAGTATTGTGAGGGTACCAAAACAGGTAAAAGTGCAAGAAGGGTTTAGTAGCTCATATGAATCTCCTGACAGAAACAYTGTTGCTATAACAACAGCATATTAGAAAAATGGGGGAAAAGCCAGAAACACATAACTTTAATAATGAAAAAAGCACTAGTTTCAGGTCTTCTCTATTATATACTACAGTTCATTTACCACAACTAGATAAGCTCAAAYTGCACATAATGCATGAAAACCAGCAAGCATCTATTTTCTTTGCTAGTCCTCACCTTTGTCAGACCTAAGCACTTCATAAAACATTAGTCTTCACAGTACCCTCGTGAGGAACATGGCTTTATCCCTGCTGTTTGGCATTAGGGTAAATCAATCAGAGAGTACCAATTAACCCACCTGTACGTGACTTTACCTTTGAAACAGCCCTCCTCCCACCACTGCCAAGTAGATAGCTCAGTCCTTTCCCACGACTCCGAGAATATCGGATGTGGTATTTTGGTAACAGAGAAAGTACTGTACAGGATAACTGGTGTACTAGCGTAAAGGATTCCCTCCTGATTTTGTTCTGATTACAAAACAGGCTCCCCTGGTTGCACTGTAAAAGCAAAGATTCCCTCATTTGCACAAGCTTTACCTACATGGAAATGTACAGCAAGACAAGAAAATGCCTGGAATGGGGTATTTCTTTAAAGAGACAGTGGTCTCCAGAACAATTTGCAAAGCATAATTTTATCATCTACATGACATTACCTGGAAGAGTTGCCCCTCAGTACAAAGGATTTAGAACTGCTGGTAAATGTCTTCCTTCCTTCTTTTCTTTTTTTTCTAACTTCCTTTTTTCCCCTCTGAGGGTAGAATTACCATAGTTCTTTATTTCCCTGGAGTTCCTAACACTATTATTATTCTTTGGATGCATCTGACTCACAGCCCTGCAAGTTGCTTCCTGACAGGTTTCAGCACACCCTTTTATTTCTGACACGGGAAAATTTCTTATAAGGGCCTTTTAATTGATTTTAAAAATTTTACATGCATGGAAGGATGCTTTTTGGCCATGACCCAGTGTACTTAATCAGTCTTCTCCCCTCAAGTATATTTAGGATTTAAGCAAGCTATTCACTAGGCTTCTGTTGAATATTCCTTACAGCCATAGAAGCTATAATTTCTTAATTTCTGTCTTGTGACTGTGAAACTAGCTCCCACATGGTGTTTAAGGAAACTCCGTCATGTATTTCTATTGTTAACACAGCTCGATAATAGCACACTGGCAGATGGTAAAAACTGGAGTAAATAATGCCATTTACCCGTAATGTACTGTCACTGCTCCACGACACCATTACTTAGAAGTATTAACATCAGTGACCTCACATGCAGCACTCCAGTGCATGTTTACTCCCATGAGCTGGGTGGCAAAGCTCCCTGTACATCTTAGAAAGGGACATACCTCAGAGCACTCTCCTCAAAGGCCAGGGCRTTATGAAGGGACCCACTTAAGTCAAGGCAGAGGAAACAGTGAAGAGAGGGATGGTGCTCTCAGGGATTTTGAGCGACAAAGGCACTCATCACTGATTACTGTTCCCAGCTATGTGCCCCTCTGGTGGTACTTCTGTCACCCTGTCTCTGAAACCACAGAGAGCCAGAGSGAAAGGGTATTCCCTGCTCCTGTTTTTCAGTGTAAGGAGAAGACTGAATTCAAATCCTCTCTCCTCCTCCTGGAGAGCATTGAACCTATGTCTCACRATGGTTATAGTTCCTCACTCCAAAAACATTCCTGGTGACTGCCTACCCTCCTCTGGAATACAAATTTAAGCCTCTTAAAATCAACTATCTAGGCCAGTACAACACTGCCAACATCACTGGACCCACCAGTTTAACTTACAGGAGCAGAGTGCTAGCAACAGACCAGTCTCTGGGTCTTCCTCTTTGCAGAAAAGGCAAGGGAAGATCCTCCAAATACCCTGGCCCTTCACTATGCTCAGCTCACCCTTTCAGATGCTAAGCTCCATTACTGCAATGAAAAATTCGTATCACAATGTGAAGATGAAAATCCCACAAAATCATCTGGCAAATACTGTGTTCTGAGCTAGATTAAGCCYGTAAATCTTGCCTTTGAATTCAGATAATTCTAGTAATTACTAGCAGTAAGTACTTTGTCTTTTTGAAAAACCTCCCTCACTTGGAAGAAATTTTACCAAAGAGAAAACACTTGCTGAATGCTTTCCTCTGTAAATGGCAACAGGTCATAAGACTTGATTTCTCATGTCATATTTACTTGGTTCATCTATTCACTCTCCATAGGTGACTCTTTAGAGATTGCAATACATCATTTTGTTAGAATTAGGTTTCTCAAAATGCAGTACTGGAAAACCCTCTGCTTTTCCTTTGGCAAAAGCTCAGCAGGAATCTCTAAAGGTAAATATAATCATCCACAGAAATCTGTTTGCAAAGACACTTGGATCACTTCAGATTTTCATTTTCTTATCTGTAGAGACCCGTTAAAAGTCACGGAACAGTTTATGGCCAGAGCCAATACGATCTCCTTTTTCCAGGCCCCTGCTCTAAAGTACCATCTTCAGTACATCTCTTTGTGACTTCAAACAGCACAGTATTTTTTTTTTTKGGGGGGGGGGGGCATCTGCTTTGTCTTCTTTGTAAGATTTGGCCCAACATACTTTTCTTAGCTATTGTTACTACACTTGCACCTACACTATTTGCTTTCTTATCTCTTTTTTTTTTCTTACTGTGGTGACAGACACTATCAAGGGCCTGCAGGGGCCAGCTGTGATATTACAGCTCAGTCTTCTTTTCATCTAAATTTATGAGTCATAAAATTTATTAAGAACAAAGGTTCTTCCTCAGAATTAAGCACTGATGCCAGTCTGGGATTCCTAGAAAAAGGGAATATAACCTACGTACTGCTTCAGTGTATCTGTTTGCATGCATTTGTCAGTCTGGTAAGGTAAACAAGTTGCCCTGGGAAGACAGACCTTTGTGCAAAGAGTAACAGTGCCTTTCAAATCCCTTTCAACAGGAACCCAAGCCCTAAGAGCAGAAAACTGTTTTTCTCTTCTTCCTATTTCTTATGCTGTGCTGTCCTGGAAGAACATTCAGGTATCYGCACTGTAACGCCCCCGCTGGAGCTCGGGTACAGCATGTTCCCACCACCGAGCACACACTTCTCCTGACCCCAACAATTGACTACAGAATAGCTCTGATTCAACACTACCTTTCCTTTACTGCATCATTAAGCTGGAGCACAATAAAATTGCCTCTGCCATCCTCCACGGTTCCCAGCAACCTTCATTCTGATAAAAACTTGTTGTTTTCTGTATCCTTTATTAAAAAGCACTTCCATATTTCACAATAGTAATACACTAGCCAATTTATTCTCCTCTGCAGATTTGCTTTTACCAAATATCCTTATCTCTTCCCAAACAAGGAAAATTTTAATGTAAAATATCCACTCTTGCGAGCTTTCTTTTTCTCCAGAACAAGCAAGTACCTAACTTTGTTTCAAGCAGCAATGAATGAAGTTCCCATATGAACCCCATCACACTCCAGAACAATTAATTAACACAGGCTAATTACAGTTTTGTGCCCTTCACTACCATGAATCTATCTAAAATACCAGCTTTCTGAAAGATTTCCTATAATGATGCAGCATACAACATATGAAGGAGATGATTGAATATCCTATGATTATAGAGAAACACTGAGCCATTATTACTCATTTTCATAGTCTTCCCAAAGGCATCCCATAAATAGTATGTTACCTAAAGGAGTATATAGGCCCTAAATTTCTGTACACAGACTCTCCAAATTTATATCTACAGCCCCACATTTTAAGGCAAATTAAATCAGAAGTTTTCATAACAGTTTTCATGTACATATAGAAGAGTGGCAAACAACTAAATTAACTCACATTTGTCATGCCTCCTTTATTTACACCTACTCTGAGCTAGAAGAGCCTTAAGCCTTGTGTGCTGGGGCTTATTGTAAAATGWCAGTCATCAACAAACTGCTCTGCTCTTTTCCCCAAGCAATCTAAGTCTTTAAAAAATCAATGGATTCTGGTCTCATGCTTTCTCTTGTACCTTTAAATGTAATAAAATATCTGTGTAAGGCAATAAGGAAGCACACAAGGTCACAAACAAAAAATGAATGGTTGGAAACTATTGCTGTATAATTAGCAACACTGGAAAGAAGAGAAAGCATGAAGCAAACAGCAATTAGAAACATCCTTTCCTAATCCTTCCAAGAGGCTGACTGCTCTATTATGACAGAAGAGTATGAAATCTCCATTTCATAAACATACTGAGCAAGGACCAACAAATATATTCCAAAAACAGTGATTTCCCGAGGAAGTTGCGCAGATTTTGAGATCCAGTACACTAACAAGACTTACATGTAAGAGTCAGAGGTTTTCCTGAAATTCTAGCTCCTAGCTCCACTTATCTCCACTTATTCTCTTGGCTTTCATTTCCTCTATAGAAAAAAAAAACTGTTTAGATGTGGGAAGTCTGAAGACTCAGTAAACATAAAAACTAAACTATAATAATAATGTTTTCAAAATCATGGTTTGATTCTGATCTGTCATTTTGCTGTTAAATGATAGCCACAGAGAATAAAATCCAGTTCATATCAGAAAATCAGAAAACTAGCATGAAGGAGGCATACTTCATAACATTAGAAAGATGTATGTGCTATTCCAGTCCATATTAGGTGTTTCTGACATCCTTTAGAACCACCATTCCTGAGTTCCTCGAAGGCATATAAAGCAAACTCTGATTTGGGCTGGCGGGGAGGCAGAGGAAATTTTTTGCTAATACCGGCATCACTGGACAGCTTTGGAATTGACAGAGAAGGCATCAAAATGTCAGTATTACACGTGCGGTCAAATTAATGTTTACAGATTGTACGGTGTCAGTGAAAGCAAGAGAGACTACTACCCTCTGCTGCTTTCATGTGGGTGCTAACGATACAGAGAGCAAGCTGGAAACAATCGAAGAAGACTTCAAGGCTTGGGCATGGTGGTCAAGGATCTGGGAGCCCAGGTGGTCTTCTCATTGGTCCTGCTGATTAGCGGGAGGCATGGGAGGAGGAGTAGGAAGATTTCCCRAATCAACAACCRGCTACGCCACTGGTGTTGGCAACAGGGTTTTGGATTCTATGACCATGGAACATGGTTTGAAGACCAACAACTGGTGCGGAGAGAAGGGATTCACCTCACCAAGCAGGGCACATYTGCCTTTGCCAGCAGGTTGGTCAGCCTAGTAAGGAGGGCTTTAAACTAGGTAGGAGGAGGGAGGAGGGGTGTCATACAGACAGGGTAGACAACAAAACACAAGTTGGGTTGGGGGGGGCCTCCAACAGGTGCATGCAGCTGGGGATGTGCATTTGGGACATGCTATGGGGGACCCCCCCTACACCCTTCCTGGGAAACCTGCTGGCATGACCACCTCTCTGAAATGCCTGTACACCAATGCACGCAGCATGGGGAACAAACAGGAGGAGCTGGAGATCTGTGTGTGATCACAGGGCCATGATCTCATTGCAATCACAGGGACATGGTGGGATAGCTCACATGACTGGAATGCTGCCATGGATGGCTATGTGCTTTTTAGGAGAGACAGGCCAGGAAGACGAGGTGGTGGRGTTGCTCTTTATGTGAGAGAGCAACTGGAAGCTCTGCCTAGGGGTGGAGGAGGAGGCAGTCAAGAGCTTATGGGTAAAGATCAAAGGGCAGGCTAGCACCAGGGACACTGTTGTGGATGTCTGCTACAGSCCRMCTGACCAGGAAGAGAAAGTTGAYGAGGCCTTCTACAGACAGCTGGARGTAGCCTCATGATCACAGGCCCTGGTTCTCACTGGGGACTTCAGCCACCCTGACATCTGCTAGAGGGACTACACAGCAAGGCACAAACAGTCCAGGGAGGCTCCTGCCATGCATTGATGATAACTTCTCGTCACAAGTGGTAGAGGAGCCTACAAGGAAGGGTGTCCTGCTGGACCTTGTCCTTCCCAACAGAGAGGGACTTGTTAGAGATATGAAGGTTGGGGGCAGCCTTGGCTGCAGTGACCATGAGATGGTGGAGTTCAGGATCCTGCAGGAAAGAACTAAGGCAACAAGCAGGATTGCACCCCTGGACTTCAGGAGAGCGGACTTTGGGCTCTTCAGAGACCCACTTGGAGGAATCTCATGGGTTAAGGCCCTAGAAGGAAGGGGGGTCCAGGAGAGCTGGCTACTATTCAAACATCACTTCCTCCAAGCTCAAGAGCACTGCATCCCTCTGAGTAAGGAGTGCAGCAAAAGGGGGCGGGAGACCTGCATGGGTGAGCAAGGAGCTCCTGGCCAAATTCAGACAGAAGAAGAAAGTMCACAGAATGTGGAAGAGCGGACAGGCTGCTTGRGAGGATTACAGGAATGCAGTCAGAGTATGTAGAGATGCGCTGAGGAAGGCTAAGGCCCTGTTGGACTTGAGTCTGGCAAGGGATGTTAAGGACAACAGGATGCTGATGTATTTGTCCTTCAAATACATCAACAGCAAGAGGAGAACTAGGGAAAATGTGGGCCTGCTACTGAATGGGGTGGGGACCCTGGTGACAAGGGATGCAGAGAAAAATTACTGAATGCCTTCTTTGCTTCAGTTTTCACTGCTAAGGGCAGCTGCCTCAAGAATCCCAGAGCCTGGACGTGAGGGAGAAAGTCTGGAGAAGGGAAGACTTTGCTTTGGTTGAGGAGGATAGGATTAGAGACCTTCTGGGCAAGCTAGACATCCACAAATCCATGCGCCCAGATGGGATGCACCCACAGGCACTGAGGGAGTTGGGGGATGTTGTTGCCAGGCTGCTCTCCATCATCTTTGAGAGGTCCTGGAGAACAGGAGAGGTGCCTGAGGACTGGAAGAAAGCCAATGTCAGTCCAGTCTTCAAGAAGGGCAAGAAGGAGGACCCAGGCAACTATAGGCCAGTCAGCCTCACCTCCRTCCCTGGAAAGGCGATGGAACAGYTCCTTCTGGATGTCATCTCCAGGCATATGGAGGAAAAGAAGGTGATCGGGAGCAGCCAGCATGGATTCACCAAGGGGAAATCCTGCTTAACCAATCTCATAGCCTTCTATGATGGAATGACTGGGTGGGTAGATGAGGGGAGAGCAGTGGACGTAGTTATCATATTTTACTGTACAAAATACGCAATGTATTTCTTATAAAACATGCTACTTCGCAGCAGTGTGATGAGGAGATAYGTACAGCTAAGACAAGAGGACATTTACTTCAGCACTTACTCTCTTCTCATAGGTCTCCTATGTCTTATGCCTCACCTGTCTTCCATCAGAAGTGTCTCATGGTCTGCTTTCTCCCCACTGCCAATAACTATTTTGACTTTATTTTCAATTATGTGAGGGATAGCTGAGGGCTTCTTTTCAACTACCAGTATTTTTAAAGGAAGTAATTTGCCAGAGTGTGCAGGTTATAGATATGAAAATATAATAATACCTCCTCCCTTTCTGTTTCAGTGATTTTGATTACTCAGCATTAGGCAATGCGAGAGTCCAGCCCCAAGTGTGGTCAGTGGCATCATACATCAGGGCATCTGCTGCTGCCCTCCTTTGCCCCACTTCAAGGGATACCAGTGCTCACAACAAAATGGCAGAATCTGGCAATGTTCACACAGCATTCTGCACAGATGCAGAAACATCTCTGGTTGGGGAGCAAAGCCACGTTTACAGGGAATTCACTTTCAGTGCTGAATTTCCCAGTTTGCAGTGCTGAGCTCCGAATATTGATGCTCAGAAGGGGAAGTTATTGTCATATGCAAATAAATACATAGTAATAAATATTTTCTTAAGATAGACAATACATAGTCTAACAAAATAATGAAGGCAAATCATAGCTGAATGCAAACGTTAATATAACAGGTATTTCTATGGCAAATCGGTTAGATGGTATCTTTTATGTTTTTACCTTAGAGTTGATACTTGACAATAAAAAATCCCACCTCTCTGTTGCAGAAGAGATTACAAAGGTGATGATAATCCGTATGGTCACCAAAGAATATTGTGAAGACCACCTTCCACATTCCTCTCAAGAACTTGCTTTCCAAAATAAAAGCAATACATCTTGAGAAAGTAGCTCTGAGTTGACATAAAGCTAGGGTACCAGGCTTTGGTATATAATAATGTACGCTAGCAATAATGATGAGTAATTTCACAATTAACTAAAATGGAGTTGTTTGGGACTGGAAAAGTGGGTATCCACTCCCAAATCTGCATATTACATATCAGAAAGTTTTTATAAATCATTAGAATGACATAACACAAAAATCTCTATGATTGTGTATCTTCCTACTCATCTTATGGCACTGCAACTGCCATTCAGATTTCATCTTTCAGACAGCATAACTGCAGCTATTATGGAAAATGTCAAAAACATTTCTTATCTCCTGAACGTCAGTAAGAATATTTGCATGCTGTGTCATAATGACCTGTAACTACAATCTGGCAAAGAAGAACCAGAAATGGAAATCGTAACCCTCTAAAGATGAACTTTGTAATTTGCTTTCAAGTAAAATGAGTATTTGTTGCATGAATAAGTTTAAAAGGTTATCATTTAAGAGCTAGAGGGACACAAAGCCTGATCTACATTTACAYCAAAATAAAAAAGTGAAGTGGAGCAGATGTGGGTTTTTATCAAAAGCATTTTATCTTTTTTAATTTACACTTCAGTTCTACCTTTTGCTTTTACAATACCATTTATAGGCTAAAAGAAAAATATATCAAAAATACAAGACTTTGTTTTCACAAATAATGCTGTGCTTGTTACTGCATTTTTAGATGAAAAATCCCTCTGAAGAGACTTCCCCAGTGGAGAAATTCAAAAGGAAAAACATTTTCTTGACAATACATGTATTTGCCACAATAAAATCCACATCTCTCTCTATCTCGAGCTCTCAYATACACACACACAGTTTTCTCGCCAAAAAAAAGTGTTTGATCATTGTAGACTTTCACACACAGGCAAGTTACAAGCAGTTCATAGAAAAAGACTGTGCCTTTGCATCATAAATACTGCATCTCCACTAAGCAGCATCAAGTGAATAGGAACAGATATCTACATTGTATCTTTTTATAAAACTTTTCATGACATAGCATGAAAAAAAAGAATATAGACAGTTTTTAATGCAAGTGCCTGATCTTATAAATGCCTAGAGAGAAATGYCTGTAAACACCAAGTTCAGGACAAACTCAGACTTCACTGTTACTTGCTCCCAAATTCCACAGCACAGTGTAAGTAGGGAACTACTTACATGCAGCTTCACCTACAAGCGACTCTTTGCCAAATAAGGACCCTACTGAAGACAGAATGTGTATTACAGGCAAGAAATATCATAAAGAAGAACATTAACAATCCATTCAAGTGTGGTAAGAGTGCATTGTGTTAYCCTGTTAATTTGATATTTAGGAACTGCTCTACCACTGATCAGATCTGCCCAAAACAGTATATATCCTGCTATCACAAGATCTAGTATGAGAACTTGCATTTTCAGAAAATAACTTTATTTCTTGCAATACTATGGATGACAAATTTGAAAGATCCTGTAACATTTCCACAGTACAAATTAACAATACATTTTGCTAAGCTAAGTTTCACCGAGTTTGTTGACTCTGGTGCAAGAGCTCCTAATATCTTACTAATAAAGGCCTACATTAGGTCACTTTCTGCTATGGTACAATTGGTATAGTCCACACAGAAGGGCAGAACTGGACCTAAATTGATTTATACTAGCAATGTACCCAAGCCGAGCATTTTTCATGTTTTAACTGAAAATAACTTTGGGTGCTAAGGAAAAGCYCTTGCCTCAACTCACTTTATATTCTTGTTTCTGTTAATTTTCTTTTGTTTATCCTTCCTAGCTTGGGTTTGAAGCAGTGCTTTCCACAAGGCATGGAAAAAAYTGTAGTTCTTTCAGTTACATTTGACTTTTTCCCCTCTTTCAGAAATTGCCATAATTAGTAATTATGATAGTGCACATATCAGCATGTTTTCTTAAGAACATTTTCTGTGTGAAGAGATAAGCTAGCTCCCTACCTCGTGCACTCGCCTACACTCCAACTCCATTATGAAAGCAAACATACATTTTTCAAAGCAGCTGACGAAAGTCTTGGGTCCCATTCCCTATCAGCCACACTTGATAAATTACCAGATCATACAAGCTTCACCTAGTCTATGTTTGCTTTACTAAGAGTAGTTTATTTTTAATATTAGAGAAGGAAAAAATGAAAAGAAAAAAGTCTTATTAAATAAACCTAATCTGGAACTGGATTACTGGCTCTGAATAGAAAATGTGCAAGGTTTCTATATTTCAGATTAGAGAAACATTGGTTCRTATCATTTTGATTGCTAAGATCCAATCTCCTGTCAGGTCATATAGRGAAAAAAGAACTAGGGTATAGAAAAAAATATCTACTCAAAAGAATTCTTCTCTACATCTACTCCCTGTGCAACATCTGATTATAGTAATCTTAGATTGATTATAGTAATCTTAGAAAATGATCAGATAAAACTTAAAAATACAGGCCTGTGCACACAATAGCTAAAGTGATTTAAATTATGTGACTTCCTGATTCAAATCAGTGAGACAGAAAGGTAGATTCCCTTCAACTTTGACGAGCCATAGCCCACTGAAGTCCATAGCAGCCTACCGCTTTCATTGGGTACTACGTTGGAGCTACAGTTTGGATAATCACAGCAGAACTACATCTGCCACAAGTCATTGACATGAGTCATTTACTCCTAGGCTTGAAAAGTATCCTCCACAGGGAAAACGATGACTAAGTGGGCTCTTGAAGCAAGCAGAAAAACGGAAAATTAACTAAACCAAGATCCAAGTTCAAATTTTGACCTTCCCTTCAAAGTGTCTGCTTCTCTTCATGTACCTGAGCTGTTAAACTGACTTACTAGCAAACACTGACTTTTCAGGAGCTGTTTCTATTTACAGCCTTCAAAGCAGCACCTAAAAGACTGACTGTAACAAGTTTTCTGGGCTATTTACACCTTCCTCCAACCTTTCAAGCAAAAATAACACTCTTCATGTGGCAGCTCCCTCATGTGTTTCCCTCTGAAGCAAGAGGAATGATTTGATTATGACATTCAGCTTMGAAATACTGTCATTCACCAGGAGTCTGTCAACACAAAGTGAAGTTTCATCAGGTCTCATTTTCTCTCCTTTATCTTCTTTTAATAGAAAAGGAAGATGTGAATTAATACTTGCCATGATACCAACCTACCTGGAATTGTCCATTTTTTAACCCACTGCTAAAGGAGCCTATTAGAACATTCTCACGAAAGGTGCTAGAAACTGGGGACTTGCAACTCAAAAAATGTAAACAGCAGATCATGGTTCTGATCTGAAGAGCAAAAAGCCAAGGAGGTATTCTCTCTTAAAGGTTCACATGAAGCACTAGTGATTAGAAATACTGCTGTCCTTGACCTTAAATATCTTTGAAATAAAGTCATGAAAGAAAGTTTAAAATATTGCAGTCTACAAACAAGAACGAATTTAGTTGTTTTTGAAACAYGGATGATGTGCAAAACTATAGAAGTATTTCACCTGCACTTCTCGAAGCAATATTTTAAGTATCCAACAATTCYAAGATGCAAGACTTGGAAGATAATGATGTTTACAAAGTTCTTGAACTGCAAAATAATGTTGGCTGAACAGAGAAATTCACTTATTTTGCTCATCAAAAGCAGACTGGATTGGAATATTTCTTCTTGACATAGTACTCATCATTGTAGAAGTCTGCATGTCTGCTCCAAATAAGCTTATGTAAGATGGAAAAAAAAATGGAAGGATAAATGGAAAAGCATCTTTACTTTCAAGCTTTCTTAAGGAACTTTATTTCATCAAGTGTTTTTAGAGGGCAGAAAGAACCTGCCCTTTTTCTGCTGACTCATCTCAACATAATGGAAACAAGGCTGTATGGGACAAATATATAGCCCAACTAGAGGTCTCTCTTGCACTTCCAGTGACACATCTAAAACTTGATCAAGAAAAGAATTCATTGCTGGGTCTTCATTCTTATTCTCTTACTCATCTCTTTGCAATTTGCTCTTTTCACAGTTGAGTGGATGAAGTTGAGAATAAGAGAACATGATTACAGTAGGAAGATGAACAACTGATGGTAGAAAATGGAAAAGATGGAAGAAGGGGCATGAAGAGACTGCCACACTACTAAACCATGAGACTAGAACGGGAAAAGGTGTACAAAGTGCTACAGAGTTTCCAAACACTGCCTGGGGTAACTGCAGCTAACACTGCTGGCTGTATATGGGTGAACTACCAGAGAGGTATCTCCTATAGACCAGGTGACTGGAGCACTTTTGTGAAATGAACACCAGGCTGTGAATAAAAAASCCATACTTGTCCCCATGTGTCTGGGCATCAGACCCCAGCTGCCACCAACCAGCTTCTCAATGACTTTGAAGGTAGTGGCCCAGGAAGAGGTACCCAGGGAATTAACCCGTGATTCTTGGTAAGTGGACAGGAGGTGGAGAAAGAAAAGGAGGGAAATCCAGTTGATGATATTTGAATAGCTGGAGGGTGGCACGATATTCTGTACTTAATTGCTTTCTTTKTATAAGAAAAACCACCTCTCAGTTTCCTTGATAGTCCAGTTCTCTCCTAATCCAACCTTGTTAAATTCTGCGTTGAAATTCTGCTGAAGGTATTTCTGGTGCTGTAACTGGGGGGAGAGGGAATGGTTTTGACATGGAAAGAATATAGATATAGCTATTAAAAAAAAAAAAAAAAAAGTTGCCATCATAGCAACATGAGTAGAACAGAAGATTTTGTGTCAAGCCTTCACTATTCKATGGTTTTATTTCTAAGATACTCAGAGATTTCTTAATACCTTAGAAAAGCTGGAAAAAAACCTGTATTCTGGCCTGTTATGGCCCATAAAGGTTTTCTATTTTGCCTCTAAAAAGACTTTTAAACTGTGACACCCCCTCCACAGAAGTAACTGATCTGTGGCAATAGCAACTTCCACAAGATTCCTCCAAAAAGTGCAAGGTCTCTTCCACATGGGGTGTCTGGACTCAAAAAAGGTTGCAGRTATCCACTAGGAGCATTTGAGGTCAGGTCCAGGAAGCCCAAGTACCAGAAGATTTGCTGGTTCATCACAGCAGCTGTTCTGCAAAGGCCACACATCACCCTCCAGCTGAAGAAATTTTGGACTTCCCCAAATAAGCTTTTTGGGACTCTTTCCTCAAAAAATAAAGGACCTACAGTGCAGAAGAGTACAGGCATGGGGAAATATGGCTGATATTGGAGCAGTGGGTCATCAAAATATGCAAATCCTAGAGCTGGGCAAAACTGTTTTTAAGAGGAAAAAAAATATCATCCAACAAAAAAAAACACTTTAGATATACATATACATGCGCATGTACATACATACATATATATATAGAGAGAGAGAGTAAATTTGGATGCAATGTGGAGCTGCAAAACTAATGAAGAAAAAGCAAGATAGAAGTTTGATTAGAAAATGTGTAAAAAATACATCATATTCCTCCTAGCAAAGGACTTGGGAGACTCATGACTCACTATAAACTCCTAATCTAGCTTGAGCCAGCCTTAGCACCCAGAGGGGCAGTGGCTGAGGAGGGACAGGTACTATRAAGTATCAGCAGTTATTAAACCACAACATCACTGGTGTTCTTATGCTTYAGAATTGCTCTGAGAGGAAGCAATGCAGCAGCCATCTATATATTACGGATTTAAAAGATTCATTGCTCAACCAGCATGCAGCAAAGTTGAGAAAAAATAATTTGGGAAAAAATTCAGAAATCAGAAGAAGAAAAGCTGAAAAGAAGCTATGAAAATCTTTTCTTCTGGATGAAAGTGACACCAACAATAAGATGTGATGAACAGAAGGACATAATGTCAAGTGTTAAACCTGCAGCCATTTTTCTCAGTGCAGTAGTCTTCAGAGACTACAAGACAGCAGATCAGCCCACACTATAAACAAACTGTCAAGTGCAAGTTTTCTCAACCCTTTAAGAAGAAAACAAAAARGGAACATCATGCTTTGAGCTTATGGGAAGCTATCTTCAGGAAAAGAGATTAACTGATGAATGACAATTACAATTCCTTTGAAAGGCTGTATTGTCTTTTCTCTATTTTGCCTGTGCTGGCACACTTTTTATATTTTTGCAAATACAAGCAAGTTTCATAGCCAGTTTCTGCTGAGTGACAGTATGATAGCCAGTCCAATATGCTCATCTAGATTTATTCTGAGTCTAGGTTCTCATTTTTTTGTCACAAGCAGAGCTATGACTGGCTAGACCAAAATGAGAAAGGTTCATAAAATCACATATGTGATATCAAAACTCTGTAGATTGTAAGAGCTGAGATACTAGAAGAGTACTCCAAAAAGAGACCATTAGCATGAGCATTGACTACAAGAAAATCTCAAATGGCATAAAATTGGTCAATCCACCTACTTCTCAGTCATTCTCACTAAGTAGGCACAGAGTATTTCTGAAAATGGAGCGAGAATAGCCAGCTGCTTTAATTCAGCTTACTTATGCCACTGAACAAACCTCTGAAAATCAGAGACATAGGAACTGAGAAAGGCATGACAGTATTTAAGAATTCTATTTCTATTTTTGGTCTTTTAGAGGGCCACATCCAATGTGACATCAAGCACAGCCTTCCACTTGTATAACGTGGATRCAGTGTCATTGAAGTCAGAGTGAAGTGTGAATAACCTAAAGCACAGTGATGCAAGACAGAAGCACRGCCAGAATGCCTTGCTCATGGGCTGGTATGCATAAAACAGACCATGAATATACAGAGCTTCTTGACTATCAACAAACAATTGCAACAAACTCACTGTATTGCTCTCTCATGAGACACACACTCTCTCTGGTGTATACACAGTGCATATATATACACATGTATATATAGTACCCACCACTGTCTAGCTGAGAAGGGCTCACAGTAGTAATTCCTCAGCTGAAATGTTTTTGAAAGTAGTTTCTTTGCTACAGATGGACTGCGTGAATACCATTGACATTAGTATCTCAGGTGGTGTTTGAACAATTTGACAAGAGGTCTGGAGGCACCATGAATAGAAGGACATAATGTCAAGTGTTAGAAGAAACCTGCAGCCATTTTTCTCAGTGCAGTACTCCTGAGAGACTACAAGACAGCAAATCAGCCCACACTATAAACAAAGCATATGTATACATATGTCTACAAGACAGCAAATCAGCCCACACTATAAACAAAGCATATATATACATATGCATATAAAAACATATATAAACAAGCATAGGTAGTGCCTCTCTAGCTGACCCAATATCACACTGCTTTTTTCCTCCACAATTGTCGCAATAGAAATCATCTTAGGATTTGGCAGACATCATCTTCCTGAAAGTAAGGACAGGACCACTTTCAACCTCTTTTACAAAATGAGAGAATCAAGAAGAGGATAAAAGAGCCAAGACAAAATCCCCTGAAGACAACAGCAGGATTAGCAAATTGTCCTTGGATGCTATATCTTTGCCCCCAATTTGTTCAGGATTTAAATTCAGGTATCTGCCACCAGCTCTAAACACAAACTATGCAACCATATTCAAACAGATCTACTACTGTCCAATTTTCTGTGACACACACAATGCAAAAGCTATGTCCTACTTTACCTAGTTTATTTTCATGATTTGGAATGACCACTATTCCGGAGTGGGAAGAGCAAAGCAGCATAGCAGAATAGGTAACTAAAGTCATCTCCTCCCACTGATTTCAAACTGGACTCTGACTGGCACTTCAAGCACTAAGACCCAGAACTTTGAATGAGCCACTTGGTAAGTTTTACTTTGACAAAGGTAAGATTTTTCCAAAAGGCTGTAATTGGAACAACCTTCACAACAGCCTGATCAGCATCTTTAACTTAACTTCAACATGATGATATTCCAATCAAGACTGAGAATTGCCAATAATCCTTTCAAAAACTTTCATTTTTCTAGAACAAACTTTCAATCAGCTCCACTAACTGGCAATTCTGATTGTCTAATTTAATAAAATCTTACCTGGGTTTGATTTTCAAATAGTGAGCATGTAACACTTCCTAAAATGTAACTCTAGACATGTGCTAGGACTCAGGATGAAGTACTCCAAGAACTGAGTCTACAGGTTTTTGTTACACCAAAATTCACTGAAAGAAAATATGGCCTGCAAACTCATACSAGTTTAACATGTGATAAATACTTGTAGTAACTGCAGTGTTTGCTTCATGTGCAAGGTGCTTCATGTGTTGTATTTAATATAGAAAAAATACTGAAAACTTGCCTTAGTAGATTTACCACTTTTCAGTCCACATAGGCATTTATAATTTACACAGTAATAAATTAACAACCAGTGCCAGAGTATTAAGAGCATTTTAGGAAATGGCTTAACATCTGCAAGCAAAAATATCAAGTCAAATTCAGGCATAAAAGAACACATGCAAACRCCATGGTGCCCCTCAACAAGTATTTTACTAAATCCTTAGAGTAATTCCAAGCAGTTTTATGTTGTGATTTGATTATCAGATAACAACATCTCATAATATCTGCATTCCTCAGAGCTAAAAATAGTAAATGTTTTCATTTACTGAAGTGTCTCACTTGCCATTTACTCACATCTGCGTCGAATGAGGCAAATTAACCAAAATATCCACAAATCTTTAGTTTGTAAACATGATGGAAATGTGCTGCATGGAATGGCACCAATCATCTAGAATAGCAGAAGTCTATGACATAGTTTAAAAAACTTGCTGTTACATGAAGAATCAGGCACCAAAAGATCCCATAATAAAAATAAGAGACAACACTCAAAAAACAAGTATTAGATGCATCTGTCCCTTTTTAGAGCTTAATGCCTAATAAAGCCCAGTGTGAATCCACTGGGTGTTACTGAGCTTTGCATGACCCCTAAAAATCCTGAAAAGTGATGGATATTTTACATTACACTTCTCAAAAGAGCAGTATTAGGAAAATTTAAGTTGGACAACAAATACGGAGAACAATAAGAACAATATGGCCTTCCTGGCCATACATCCAACTTACTTTTTTCTAAACTAACTATTTTTCCACTCAGAGGAGCATCTGTGATTCACTTTCATCTTAGGAAATTTATAAATTGTCTACATGAAATGAAATGAAAATGCTTCTCTGTCAATTAGCTTCCATTTTTCGATCGGAAAAAATGGCTAGATGTTTAGGTGAGCCCCATCTGTTTGGATTCACTGACCAAAGAGAAGTAATGTAGGTGGAACAGGATTTCCATTCATTAAGTATAAAGGGCATTAATCATCCAAAATATCTGCCTAATATTTCTCTCAATGTATTTTCTTCATTTTGCTAAAACCATCTTATATTAGTTTGATGTCATATAGCCTATCATCACTGCAATTTTTACCATAGCAACCCATTATCCTACATACTCACATAAACTAAAGATGAATGTGGCACTGTCCCTATGCATATGAAGTTTTAATTTAGGTCAGTATTCAGGGCAGCCAACTAACAAAGCGCAGTCACAGACTGCCACTCATATCCAGAACACAAGATGTGCACAGTGTGTACCAAGACAATTTATATAAGGAGGTGTCTTTGCTATGCCACAGCATTGGAAAAACATTGGTTATACCTCTCAGCTCAACTATTGTAATCATGCTACCAATTTGTAAGCAAAGGATTTCTGGACAGGCTTCACAGAGAGGCCAAGGACTTCTGCACACAAATCTGGAGAAATATGGCTCTTCTCTCAGCACTTGAACAAAAGGCCATGAGCAAAGCCTGAACGCTCCTGAGAAGTGAGCTGTCTTATTTTACTGATCAAGGAGAAGCAGATTAACTTTCTCAGCCTGAGATACAAGTTTGGTTTGATCTCTAGACTAAAATGTATCTCAGTAGTAAAAAGCTAATCCTAGAACTGTAAATCCAAGTTTTGTTAGCAAATACTAGGTATCCTTTTTACTCTGGCACTTCTGAAAGATGACATGAACTCTCTTCTTTTTGCAAGACTGGCATGGTAGGAACTGTGGGACAATGTAAGCTTAGCACTAGCAACTAGCTATACCAAGTGACAAGGCATTTGCTTGAACTCAATATTGTCAATATTTCCAGTCACTGTACAGTAGCTCACTCTGGTTGCTTCTAGTTGGCTCAGTACCACTGAGGAAAGACCAGTAAATAAAGTTACTCAAAGGACAGCCACAATACAAAGTGAGTATCTGGCCATGAAATAGGATAACGTAAAACACAGGAACAAAGACTGAATGGCTAGCAAGTATCAAGATTTGGAAACTGAAAGTATTACACAGAAGGAAAATTAAGTAATTTCAATATTTTCTTGTGACTTCTGGCATGGAAAATAAAATGAATTCCTAGATGTGGCAGCAAGGACTTCATATTATGCTCGCAGTGCAAAAGGTAATACCACTGAGTAAAGAATATCACATTCAAACCTACCTCTGAGCAGTGGGAGAAAGCAGAGGATAATACAAGCAGGATAGGTTGGTTACTCTGACCTCAGTGTAAGGTTTTAGAACAAAATTCTCAGAGGGAAGAAAAGACAAAGAATAAACAGGACAACAAATAACAGAACATAATTAAAACATGCATACATTTCTAGTGGTAATCTGAGGAACCAAAGGCAGAAGTCTAAATTACGTGATATCCCCCAGAGAGCCTCTCTCTTGGCCTTCCATTCCCCATCACACCTAGAAACAGAGGAATTTTTCACATTTCTTTCCTATGCTCCATCTAGAAACTGAAGCCTTGATTTTGTTTTCTGGGCAAATTCTCAAAGAGCAATCTCACACTGAAAATCTCTATAAATTCCTGTTGCTAGGGAACACTRTGGGCTTTTTGTTGTTATATTTTGTTGTTAAGCCTCATTTCCTTTCCAATTTCTCCTTCTTGATCTTTTTAATTACAATACAATCTACAATTAGCAAAGTGATGCAGATGAGTGCTCTCCATTTACAGAAGAAAAAAACCCTTAAACCTTAAAACCTTAGCAGAGATTTGCAATCCCCTCACCAGTGCCTCACTGCTTAGAGCACTCAGGGTGTCAAAGCAAGGCACAGCTGAACTCCAGATAAACCAGAGATGCAAAACCAGTAACAGCCAGCTCATAGTATATGCATTGGGTAAAAGGCAAGATTTAGAATCACAGAATCATTTAGAAGCTGGCACACACTAGAAAAAGATTTAGTAAGTAACATAAGATCTAAATATACATACAGTATACCACAGCAAAGACAGAAGCACTTAGATCTATCTGAAGTGAATATAAATTAAGTACCCTGCTATCTCTTCACTGCCACTTTGATCCACATGCCTTCGTATTCCTCCCCAAAAACACAGCTCATGCAGTTGGATCCGTATTTTTACTGAACCTACTCCCCATTTGCTGTTCCTGGGGCTTTTTACAACTGACCTTGTCTGGAAACGCACATGAAGTTGTTGTGTTTTATTTTCAGCTATCCCTGATACTAACCATAATCAGATTCTGGTCTAGTATTTCTAGTAAGTCGTGTTTTCCTCAGCTAAGGTCTGAACCTGAGTACTGTCCATTTCTAGTTTTGCCTAAAAGCTGTATCTATCAAAACTCTCAAAAATTTGTAAGAGTCTTTAAAAAGTGCCAGAATACAGAAAAGAATGAGCCCTACAGATTGTTTCTACCCCCATCAGAATCTGCTGCACATGACACTGGGCCAGAAATTGCTGATACTGAAATTTAACCCCCATCATTCCAGTTCAAAGGACTGAATATCATCRTAACTTTTTAAAAGTGATCCATGTCATGCTGAATAAATTGGATAATTCTTTTTGTAGTTTACTACTGTGCCCAAAAATGAACTGCACCTTGACAATACGAAAGCCACCCTTTTGGTTAGCCCTATTTATAGAAATCACTGTGTCATGGGAATTCTTCTATGGAATGAGTATGGAAAGTTTACCTCAAAAGCAGACTGACTAATGATGGCATCTCCCTCTCTCTTGAAGTAACAAAGACAGGCCCTTTTAGCTGTTTTTCAAGGCTTACGCATTACCGCAAATTTAATAAGACAACCAGATCAAAGTGCCCTCAACAAGCCACTGAATTTCAGCACTTCTTTGAGCTCAGGAGAGCACAGCAACAACTAATATACATTGCCGTGTTAGTGATTTAGATTCATCTCCACCAAACAATAATATGATCACATCCAATAGGTATATTTGCATGTACCAATTTGTCTTAGTGATGCCACAAGGAAAAAGGAAAACACAAGATAAAACCATCAAAGAGCAGCCAGCTTTTGTGAAAGCAAGGATATAATCTGTAAACGAGTCCTACAGTAGCACAATTAATTTATTCTTCCCTTCATCACAGCGTTAGAATTCCAGTATGTTAGAGAATCTGAAACGAAACTAAATCTGTAATTACAATACTTCACCTTCCTCTCAGTAAAAAATGCTGCCACTTTACACTGGCAGTCAAACTCCTCAGGAAGACGCCAGTATCTATCCAATCCTTTGGCCAGATTTCACTCAGAGCTCAAAGCCAGGGCATGAGCTGGCATTTTGGAAAAATAAGTAGATGAGTTTTCCTTCAAGTTCCAAACTGACACTGGTAGATACTCCATTTTTCTCACTGCACTTTCTCATCTGTATGCAGTCTTTGGAACAGCCAGCTTGGAAACTTTAGGAAGATAAATATTTAATTGTTTTTAAAGGCATGATGGATATAACTTATAGGTGGATTTTAGAAGTTTTACAAATCCTAAGAATGCAGAAATCTGTCCTTCAAAACATACCAGAATCTCCCTCCATGCTAATCAGTAAGATTATCTAAGGCTTTTGATGTTAAAAGGTTTTGAACTTTTATGGTAAGCATCATGTCTGTACAGCAATGTCTCAACATCTCCTTATTAAGGGCTTTCACATTTAAGAACTACTGATGTAATTCTGATTCATCTATTTTTAAAAGGCACCAGATAACTAATTCAAAAAGATTTATATTTAAAGAGAATGAAAACCTATTCTACACAGTAACTATGCTGAAGTGCTTCAATGTCTGTCCAGTCTGAGATCTCAAAAGCTACTACTTAAGACTAATACCTTCTGGAAAGTTATGATTCCTAGGTAGACTTCATAGTAAGGCATTGCAAGATGATTGAACCTCCATGAGACCACAAAAAACACTATTAGCGGAACAAGAATCACTGATGCTTCAGTGAAATGCTTATCAATAAATAGGAAAACCAGAGTCACCTGACAGCGTATTATTTCAGAGATAATTTTAGGAAATGCTTAATAAGAAAATAGTTAAGGTCTTGACTTTCCTGAAGCCAGTGACAAAGGCTACTAAAGAAAATAAGCCTAGGACTTCATCTTCTCAGCTGACTGCTTTCTGACCACCAATGTGGGAACCAGGAAAGCAAAAATATGATGAACAAGTGAGTCTCTTTGGACRTGCACTGCCAAGACTTATTTACTCTCAATTTTCCTGATTCTTATGTTTTGTTCACATAAGGCTACATTTGCTTCACAATGCATCAAAATACTCACCTCTAAAATGCTTGCAACTTTCACTAATTTCATTCTCTCAGAATTCAGCTTGTTCCCTTCTGTGTTTGGTACATATCCTAATTGCAGAATAGCAGGTAACAATCTCATCATAGAACACAGCCTATTAGCTGCAGTTTAGATACTAGGACCAGATTTATTTCTATAAAGGAAAGAAAAAACACAAACCACAATTTATTTTATCTAAAGTATATAATGTAAAATTAAGTAAGGGCCAGAAAATTGCCTGGTAGAAGCACAAAAGCCATTTGTTTTGGAAATCAAATTTTCTTCAGTTTCCAAAAACTCCAGCAATTAGCTAATGCAGATGAAGAAATGTAAAGAGGAGACATAATAAAGCTACAACTTTTCTAGAAAAAATAGGCAACTTGATACTAATATACAGAAAAATGAAACAAAACTAAACAAAAAAACAAAAGGGAAGATCTCTATATCCCTAACATTTCTATGTCTTCTTCAAAAGGACAAGTTTCAAATCTGCACTTGTATTAAACAAAGATCCTGAGGCTAAATTAACTATATAGACATCTATTTTCATCATTGCTGCAGGTAGGTCTACATTAGCATACGCTCTCAAAAAGGCAAGGCTACAAGTTCTACATGAAATATAATGCTAACATCCATATGCTCCATGTTAGAAATTTTTGACTTCAGTACTCATTTGTCTTTATGATCTTTTCGGCATAGGACCAAAGTAGGAGGGAAAGACAAGAACCTCTATAGTTTCCTAGTACCCAAAGCTGCTAAGAGCTACTTTAGTCTCAGCATAAGATGAGAGGACCCCAGTGTTGTTCTACTTTAATCAACTTCAGTTACCCTAAAACCTTTCCTACATCAGAAAATTTCATTCACTAGAAGATCCTGGGATTCTCCAAGATACAAATGATCTCCTTATTCTGAAGGAACWCTCTCTAGCTTGCCAACAGTGTCATTTTTTTATGTAGCCTTATTGAGACTGAGAGCAGAGGTTACATAAATGGTTTTGTCAGCAGTAGGACTGCTGTAAATTATCACCACCAGCTTTCAGTTCTTTTCTCAGCACTGTCTCTTTGCCCTACCAGAAGCTACCACTTTGGCAGACCTGCTATCACAAGTATTTAGTTAATTTTTAGACTATATCTAGCTTTTTGTTTATGCACAGGTTTTTGTATAAACATATATTTCGCACAAACATAATGAAAAAAACTCTGGAGTAACTTTTCTTCAGAGCAGGAGGAACATTTGCTTTGTTTAATTTTGATTTTTCTAAAATTTGATATCCAAACATTTAACAGATTATGTTTCAGGAAGGGCTCGCATCTGAACCAGCATAACAGCAAATGGTAACCTTTGTGAGGACAGACTTGAGTAACAGGGGTTACAACCTCTTGAAAAAACAGATTTGCTACAGACAGAATGATAACACATAAACACCATGTTTCAGTCCTCGTTTCACAGCAGCTGCTCCTTTAATAAACATACTTTATCATACATATGTGTGTGTTGTTGCCAGGGTAATAGCTTGTCATATTTCAAGACACTGTGATGACAGCACTGTCACAGATTTTTCTATACTAATAAGAGTCACCAATAGATACATGATAAAATAAAAAAGGTGAGAATCTTTTTTGGGATATTCTGTTTTCCCTACAAAAATATCGTAAGAGATGGAGACAAGAATTATACAAATGTATGAAATAGATGTTTGTTCACTGAACCTTGCAATAACATAGTCAAGATCACAGACAGAAATATCAAACCTCTATCTCTTAGAAATTAATTCWATTGTTTACAATCCCTTAAAAGCATTCAGTCAAAGTCTAGCAGCACAGACACTGACAATAAGCAAATCTGGCAGTATTACACAAGACAAATTCAAGCTATCAGGAATGCCAGGTTTACTACTACATGCAAATAGCAATCAAAACATTCTTTCTTTCCACAGCTTGCAGGTAACCAACACAGCATAGAGCCCAGATGTAGSTCTTAGCTGAACACACAATCCAGAACTCAGAAAGCATTTACTTACAAGTTTCTACTGACAGAAATCAAGCTGCATACTGAAACCATCCATATGCCAGTCCACAGTCTTCCACTTGGATTAAAATATAGATGATTTTACATTCCATCACAAAGATGACATGTTGAACAATTTCTACTCTTAGAAGTTAGCTGTTCAAACCAAATCTTATCAAAAAGAATCGTTTTCAGGAATACTGGAAAAAGAAACTGCTGGGAAGTCTAAACAGGACTAGCTATTTTTGCGTACTATTTGCTTTGCCACCAATGTACTTCACGCAACAAGTTCTTTAAGTTGTTGCAAAGTGAAATGCACCAAATTGCTATCATCCCCAGAACAGCAAAGATGTTCCCCTTTTTAAAATACCATTTCATTGCGGCCTGCAAAGCTAGTTACTGAAAGTAAGAGCTCTGGAAGAACATAACTGCCTGCCTGAATTACAAATGCCATGAGAAAGTTGCACTCAAAAGATGCTGTATTTCCTCATATAGCAGGAATGTTTTCTGTCCCAGACAGATGATACAGAAGCGGAGCAAAGATCAACTCCTAAATGAAGAAGTTACTGCGTCAGAAAAGCTGTGTGGGACTTGAAGTAGTGACCCAAAGGAACTGGTCCCTTCTCCCTTCCCCAGGACCTCGTTCGCACCCCACCAGGAATAGTGTTTGCGGTGGGGCACAGAGAGTGTGGCAGATAACCTCTATATTCTTAAGAGCTTTCAAAGTCCTGATCTACCAATAACTGGTCATGCTGAGAGGCATAATGCACAGGAGAAAGTTAACTGAATTCAATTTTGCTCTGGAAATCACTCACAGCTTTTAAGAGAGCATAGGCAATCTCATGAAAATCATCTGAACAACTTCACAGCTCATACTGCGTCAAGCTGCTGCTACAGACAGTGTGAAATAGCATGGGACCAGGAATTTGTAACAACTGTAATATTCTGAGAGTAAAAAAAACTGCTAAATAGCCTACTATCAGTTGCAACTACAAGTCAAAGCAGGGCAGCTGAGCTAGACTCAGTACAGATTTACTGTCAAACTATTAATATGTTTTCCCTCAAAGATTTGCAGGGGATTTTTTTCATTAGTAAGGGCCTGTAGTGTCATTTCAATTACTCAGAAGACACACGATGGCTTTTTGGCTGTAATTGAAACACCAGTACTGAAGCATGGCTCATATTGGATCCTGCTGAAGGAATAATTTTCTCTCTTTTTTCTTTAATAAAAATACAACATCATCAGTGTACTCTCTGGACTTAGCACTTCTTATTTTAGGAATAAAGTAAAGCTGCTGTTAGCTGATACCCTCCTCTATTTCACTGATGATTTTTAAGTGATAGCAATATAATTACTGGCCATCAGCCACCTTTTCCCTCTCCACACACAGTGACTAACCTCTAGCTAAATTACCTGATACCAAAAGGGAGCTCATTCACTAGAGGATTCTCAGTCTCATCAAGGGCTGTGCTGGATGTCTGCTTTAATCTTGTTTCATATCCTTTATTTGGGCCTTTATCTTATCTAATACATGGTGGCCAATATTCTCTCCTCTGAGCTCATTTTATTAACATAGCCTCAAAATACCCCTGCAAGATGGAGAAGGGCTGCTGTGCTTCTATGCTGTACAGGTGGGAAGCCGAGATGTGGCCCTGTCCCTTCAGGGTGCTGCAGTGCCTGGGCCTCACAATGGTCAGATTCCCTTTCTATACAACCATCAGGGACACCTGAGTGCTTCAGCAAGGCATACAAAAAAGCCAGTATGCTCAGGAGGAGGCCAGCACAGAGTGTAAGAAAACTTGATGACACGTGATACACTAAACTACCTCTTTCTGGGAAGGAGGCACCTTTTCAGAAGCTGCAAAACAGATCCACCTTACCTGGCTTTTATACTTGCGCAAAGGTCCAAAAGGCAGTTAGGCACCACTCTCCTCCAAGTTAGGACAGAAATCTGGCTCTCTGGGGAGCATTTACCCCACCTTATGTCATTGTACATATTTATCTTTAGATTCACCAAGAAGTCGAGGGAAGTGACTTATTCTCCTCTATGCAGCTCTGGTGAGACCACATCTAGAGTATCGTGTCCAGTGCTGGGCTCCCCAGTACAAGAAAGACATGGAGTTACTGCAGCAAGTTCAGCAAAGGGCTATGAAGATGATTTAGTGATTGAGCATCTGACATATGATGAGATGCTGAGAGAGCTGGGATTGCTTAGGTTCAAGAAGAGAAGGCTCAGGGAGATCTTATCAGTGCATAAACAACTGATGGTGGTGAGAGTAAAGAAGACAGCGCCAGACTCTTGTTAGTGGTGCCGAGTGACAGGAAAAGAGGCAATTGGCACAAATTGAAATACAATAAATTCTGTTTAAATATAAGAAAATAATTTTTTTACTGTAAAAGTGATCAAACACTGGAACGGTTTCGAGAGGAAACTGGAACTGGAGAGGTTGTAGGGTTTCCATCCTTGGATTGGGTCAAAACTCAACTAGACATGGCCTTGAGCAACATCTAGTTGACCCTGCTCTGAGTAGTGGTGTTGGACAGGACAGTCTCCAGAAGTCCCTTTTAGCCTGAACAGTTCTGTGACTCCTGATGCAATCAAGGAGGAGTTAAAATTCCTGTGCTCTAAATCACCCACCTCCTCACTTTAACAATGTTAGGAGCCTTGGCTCCCAATTTAAATGGCATGACTCCTTTTCCACTCACTCCCCAATTCATCTGTATTTAAGAGTACAGCACAGAGACAAACTACCTACTCTACAATCTCTTTTGCTCTTCTGCTTTATAAAGTCAGCTTTTCCTAATTAACTTGTTTTTAATAAAAAAGAAAGATAACTGGTTCTTCAGAATATCTTGTTTCTGAGAAACAGAGCAGCACAACAGCATACCATGGTCTCACAAACAGACTGAAAATAGATTTGTGTAAATTACCAAGTTTCTTAATGCTCCATCTGTAATATTTTACATAAAATAGCAAACCAGATGACCTGTATCACTGGAAGTACCTTGCCTACAACAGCAATTTTCAGCTTTTAATCCAGTCACCCACTCCTTTACAGAGATTGCTTAAAACTTCTGGAATGCTAGTGGGTGGGAACAATCAGCTCTTTCTCAGGTGCAGGGAAAGAAGTTGAGACTGTTAATGTTCTTCTTGCCACTATCTTTTTCACACAGCCCTATTGCTATCTATCATCTTTTCCCATTCACTCCAGTTCTGCAGACAAAGGTGACAGAAAAGTTCCTACTTTCCCTTTATGTATCAGAACACTTCTAGAGACTAAATAATCACTGACCATTCTTATGCTCAAAATACATCTCCAAGATAAGGGTCACACCAGGAATGCCATCAGTGACCTAGATGAAGGGACAGAGTACACCTTCAGCAAGTTTGCTGATGATACAAATTTGGAAGGAGCAGTGGATATACTAGAGGGCTGTGCTGCCATTCAGAAGGACCTAAGCAGTCTGGAGAAAGGGGCAGAGAGGAACCATAGGGAGTTCAACAAGGGCTAGTGCAGAGTCCTGCACCCAGGGATTGATAACCCCAGGCACCAAGACAGGCTGCTGAGCAGCTCTGCAGAAAAAGTCTTGCGAGTTCTGGTGGAAAAGCTGACCATGATCCAGCAACGCATCCTCGTGGCAAAGGTGGCCAATGGTATCCTGGGTTGCATTAGGAAGAGTATTGCCAGCAGGAGCACAGAGGTGATTCCTCTCCTCAGCCATCCTCAGCCATTGTGAGGCCACATCTGGAGTCCTGCGTCCAGTGCTGGGCTCCCCAGTATAAGAGAGAGATGGAACTAGTGGAGTAAGTCCAGAAGAGGGCTACTAAACTGATTAAGGGATTGCAGCATCTCTCTCAGGAAGAAAGGCTGAAAAAGCTGGGACTATTCAGCCTGGAGAAGAGAAGGCTAAAGGGGGAATCTTATCAATGTCCCTGGAGGGAGGGTAAAAAGAGGATGGGGCCAGACTCTTTTTCAGTGGTGCTGAGCGCCAGGATGAGAGGCAACAGGTACAGACTGAAACATAGGAAGTTCCATCCGAACATAAGGAAAAGCTTTTTTACTGTGAAGGTGACTGAGCACTGGAACAAATTGCCCAGAGAGGTTGTGGAGTTTCCTTCCTTGGAGATATTCAAAAGCCATTGGACATGGTGCTGGAGAACATGTTCTGTGTGACCCTGCTTGAGCGGGCTGGGGGTGTTGACTAAATGATCTTTAAAGGCCCCTTCCAACATCAACTATTCTATGAATCCCATAAGCCTCCTTCTCTGAACTGGTTGCTGTTTGTACTCAGGGGAAGACCAATTTACTGCTGTTTGCAAAGGCATTAAAGCTGTTTTATCTCTTTTTAACCATCTCCAGTCATCTATAAAGAGCAACATTCAGCTCAAGCAGGAGCTCCTATCACACATCCCTAAGTTCATGGCCTTGTACTCTGTGGAGATTTGTTTTTTAAGCCTTCAGAGCAATCAAGACCTACTGTGTGATTTTTCTGTACTTCTCTGCACTGAACTGTTTTTTTAACTTTTTTCACTAACAGATTTTGTTTGTATAGTCCTTTTTGCAGAGCTGTCGCTACAGAACTACATTTTTTAAAGCTTATAATCAATATTGGAAACTTCTGAATGCTTTTCTCTTTTCTGGCACTTACTGGTCATTTTTATTCAGATTTCTTGTTCTCTATCTTCTGCAGTAGTATCTTATATGACACTGTACAGATCTTTAAAAGAGGTCCAGATAAATGTGAATTTCATTTAAGAAAAAAAATGGTGAGGCGGCAAAGTTTTCTGTAACAACTGCATTTTAATAATCCAGGTTAGACTTTTCTCTCTTTTCCCCATTTCATTCTGCTATCAGAATATCTCCCAAAATCCCCACCGGCAGTACAAACTCACCAGCATCTCAATGAAGTTAGCTGTTATTACCACAGTATTTTCTAAGAGCTAGTAATGAACTAGAGACACTACTCACACATGCAGGCACAGAATACATGTATTTGTAACACCTAGCATCAGTCAAGGAGGTCTTAGAAAAGTTATATGTAACATGAAAATCTATAATGTAAGGGTTGTATACCATCCTTTCCTCCCCTTTCCAAACTTTCCCACCCTCACACACACTACTCAAAGGAAACACAGCATTTGTTGCAAAATGACCTGTTTGTTTATAGCTGAGTTAAATACTAGAGCAATCATTAACACTTCTGTTTACCATCTAGACAGGAGATGGCTCTAACATGCTTCAGAAAAAAGGTTTACATAAACCATTCCCAAGGGAAATTAACATTTGTAAAAATTTAGATGCTAAAACAATTTTCCTGATCTTTGGGTCACAAGAAATGCTAGAAAGAGGAAAGTCTCAGTCTACACCAGAACAAACATGTAGGCATGTCAGAAAATATGCCTAACCAAAATAGGATTACTCTTCTGCTAAAACTCAATCTAAGGTGAGATTTTTTTTTTTTTTTTTTTTTTTGAGGAATGTCCTCTCAAATCCTTAATAGCTGGGTGATTCAGAGAGAAAGAAACAGAAATATCTCAGAGCTGATTGTGCAGGCAGGACTAGTGTGTTTTTCCTTTATCTGTGGAAACCAATGGGCATCATATTTAATAGGTTCAAAGACAGGAATGCAGGAAGAGATTCCCTCTTGCATCTTTGGGACCAAGGGTGAGCTGGGACCAGCTAGCAATGGCGTCCCACTTGCAAGGTTGCAGCAACATCTCAAAGCAGTGAGCAGTGCCATTCTTGCAGCACACTCCAACACACTCGCAAGGGTATTCGGAAGAGTCTCTCTCTTACAATGAAAGACTGTGAGAGCTGGGCCTGTTTAGCCTAGAGAAGAGAAGACTGAGAGAGGATCTTACCAATGCCTACAAGTATCTTAAGGGAGGGTGTAAAGAAGATGAGGCTGGACTCTTTTCAGTGGTGCCATGTGACAGGACAAGAGGCAACGGGCAAAAACCGAAACACAGGAAGTTCCACCTGAATAAAAGGAAAAACTGTACTGCAAGAGTGATGGAGCACTGGAACAGGTTGCCCAGAGAGGTTGTGGAGTCTCCTTCTCCGAAGATACTCAAAAATTGCCTGGATGTGATACTGTCTAATGTGTTCTAGCTGACCCTGCTTGAGCAGAGGGGTTGGACTAGATGATCTCCAGAGGTTCCTTCCAACCTCAGCCATTCAGTGATTCTGTGAAGATGAGTGGACAAGAGGAGAAGGGGAAGATGATGAGCTGAGAATCAACAGTGCAAGGAAGAATCATTTCCCTGCACATAGCATTAGCAGAAGTAATGGGGAAATGGAGAGTATGAAGAGTAGCTGAACATAACAATCTCCCTGCAAAACCAGACCAGCTATCACTTAGATAAATCAATTAAAATTCTGAATGGACATTTGAAAATGAAGCTATCTTAAATATGTTTGAAAATTTTTTTCCTTTGCCTTTCCTTGTCTGTTCCCCAGGCTCTGATCTTATTGCAGTTTTATTTCCACTTTTACCATAACAGTTTTCATTATTTATGTTCCTTTTCTTCACAGCCAAAGTTATCATTCTAACTCTTTTTAACTTCTGCACTGTTTGGATGCATCCTGGCCTCTAAAACACAACACTCTTTGCTGATTAGCCTGTAAGGATTAGAAAAGAGAAATGAAAAGGAACCTATTTCTGAAGCAATCTTTAAGGGAGGGAGATATTCAAGTTTATATGAGGTGAAGAATTGGCTTGTGCTTTTCTATTTTAATGCTTCTCAGCATCTTCCATCACATCCTAGTTATAACCTAGTAATAAAAAAAAAGAAAAAAGAAAGAAAGAAAGAAAAGAGCATCCCTTGAACAAGAGGATGGGTACACTTAAAATCGTAAAATCCTCCAAACGTCATCAAAGATGAGCTTGAGAAAGCAGTGATAGAGCTCAGGTGGTTGTGATTTGAGCTCTAGCTTGAGGAAAAAATGATTTTAGAATGTTTACACTCACAGTAATATTTAGATTGTAACTCAGTAGGATAGGATTGTTTCATATGTCTGTATTCCTCAAGAAGGACCCCTGCCGCAGAGCTTCAGAATCAGCTTCATATTTTTTTCATGCCATGACTCATACAGTGAAGGCAGGGATGATACCATAGAGGAATAGTTTTGCCTCCTTCTCTCAAACTTTCTTATACACTGCCTGACTGGATGACTCATTTAACATCAAATAAAAATATAATAAGAATTTTTATTTAGCCAAAAACACTGTATTCCATAGCTACTTTTAATGCCAAAATAATGGGGAAATCTGGACTGGTAATTAATTTATGCATAGAGTTATGTAGAAATTGCACACAAATAACCATGCCTGTGTCATTTTAAAGAGTTTGACCTGTAAAAACAAATTTAATCTCAGCTGAGGTATAAAAACAGTTTTTGCATTAAAAAAAAAACAGAAGAATTCCTGTTTTATTCACAGAGAAAACACCAGTACTTTATTCCTTCCATATTCAGTTTTTCAGGGGCTAATCAGCACTGTTTGCACTGGAGGAAATAGTAACATATTTTTTCTTCAGAGAAACCCAATCTTTAGGCCAACCTGATAGTTGATTTACATTTGTGAACCTTGTCATTTATCCTATCTTATGGAGCTTATGAGCCAAATAACAGGGCCATCACAGAGAGTTGCCAGATCCATCTCTCTACACTGCAACACAGAGAATGTCAAAAGTGGTTCAAATAGCGCACAGGATCAACACACCGTATTCACTCAGACTGTTCCCTACGGCCAGCTATGACCAACACAGAGGTAGCATAGCTCTATAACTCATTTAAACAACTTGCACCTCTGGCCAGCTCCTGGTGGAAAGGGAGGTAATCAGTTCTGCAGTAGCCACTCTTTGTTACATGAAGCAGGAGCTCAGCATGGCTGAAGATCAGAGCCTTTAAGTCCAATCAAGAACTAGAAGTACTAAAAGGAAACAAAAAATGACAGAGAATGAAAGACTGGTACAGTTGCCATAATGCAGCAAAGAAAACAAAACAAATCACTATGAAAAAGCAGCACCTTTAAAAGTAACCTGCTAGATTTTGATCCACCCTAGGAGAAACTTCTCAGTTCTATATGGAAAAATAAAAAACACACCCAAGTTGTCTTCCCATTCAAATCTGAACCTAAATCATCCCTGGAGGAGCAATCAGAATAGATTTCCTGGGCTGCTATTTCAAGCAAAACTGTTTAAGTGAAGTAACAATCCTTTGCTTTCACTAGCCTCTACACCTTCCTGTAAAGTTTCCTATCCAAACAGGAACCCCACACTGCTGTAACTCACAACAGAGAATGGAAAGTCCTGGCACCAAAGCACAGGATGGGGCAATAACACTTTGTTTAGTGATAGGCTATGACACAAACAAGAATGGCTTCCAGGAAACGGCTCACATTCATTAGGCTGCACATTTCATTTCTCTATACTAGAAAAATATTTTTCAGCCAAATCACAGCAAAGCATCTTCTTTGCTTGAATCACTACCACTGGCAACAAGAGCACCTGGATTAACATTCACTCTAATGGCTTTTCACTGCTTACTCTTTCACACTATCTGTGCAAAATTAATGCTGCAGAATGATCAATGACGTTTGTGATGTTTAAACAAGAAAAAAAAGTGCTTTGACGTTTCTGTGTCTGTTTGTACTTGTGCAGCCTCAATGGAAAGTCTGCAAGCTGGGTTTTGTTTGCTAATTATTTTAATTTGCTGCATGGAGAGAAGAAGGGTCAGTACATGGCAGATAAGCTTTACTCTCAACATGAAAAGAATCAAATGGCAGTGCATTCAGGCCCTAGGTGAATGGTTTCTATGCTCCTTATGAAATGGAGAACAGTCTCAGTCATAAATTATATTTGCAGAACAAGAAGAATGTGCACAGGTCCCAGGCTCTACAAAGGAGAACATGGGCTCATTGACTTCATCTCCAGCTTGCTTCAGAAAAAGTGTTTACATAGGAAATAGTCTCAAAATACAAAGCAAAATTATCTTTTCATAATACCCTCCTTTTTCAGTGACTAGTGCTGCCTCTGTCTCCCCTGGATGTTGATTTCTGTTTGCTGCCATCTAGGAATCTGTATGGTCTGAAGAATCTATTAGTCCTGCCAAACATTAAAAGCCTTGAGTCTCTTGGAAGCTGTTGTTAACCAACCATATCGTCCCCATGTTTCACACAGTTTTAGCTCATTAACAACATTCCTCAATAAAGTGGGGTATTAGCTGGATAATTCACTGATACTAGGAAGAGAATAACTGGACTTTATTACTGACATTTTAACGACCTGTCTGCTGCTCACCTATTAGACACTGCTCTGGGTTTTTTTAAACTGACAACGACATTTTCACAGAGGATATGTTGAAAGTGTTTGTCAAAGTTAAAGGTACAGCTTTAACAGAACGTGAGAGTAKTGTGCCGCTATGCTCCAGTACATCYCACGGCATGCAGCGGCAGCAACACATTTCCTCTGCTCAGGCTGTCGGCAGGTAGAACAGGATTGCAGCCTCATCCCACCTCATCTCTCTCATTCACAGGGGGCAACTGAGCTGCTGGCTGGGAATTTGCTGGCACTAGACCTGTGCAGAAACCCCAAGTAACAAATCAGAGAGTAAATTGAAGCACAGTATCACTGACTACAAATCAAGGAACATCTAACTGAAGCCAACCTAGCAAACTAAGTATGAGGTGAATGCAGAGTTGCTCCATCAGAGGAAACCCCACTGCAGCTTGGAAAAGCTCATTTTTCTCCTATTTTTAAAGCTATAGTCCTGTAGTGCCAATAAAACCATGTCACAGCTACAACATAGTGAGGTAAGAGGCAGCCTAATTCAGAGTGTATCAGACCCCACACTCACACAATAGGAAAATGGGATATGCTACTACTTTATTAAAGAAAGTATCACTATTAATTTAGTTTACAGTACATCAGAGAAAGAAAAATAATCAGAGATCCTTTATCACTTTCTACTTCTTTTAAGTAGTGAATAGTTTACATTTTAGATAAGAAATAAATAGAAAAGACAATAGTTAAATGCACACATATACTGCTCTTGAACACAGATGTTACTCATAACCTGTTCCATACCTTGCATTCATTGACTCCGAATGCAATTCTACAGTAGCAATTTGAACTACAGCACAGAATAGTTAGGTTTATGGTTATCTTTTCCCTCCAATCTGTTCTTCAATTCCTGACAAATCCACTAGAAGACATTAGCAAGGAGCTTAGGCACATTTTGTCAGATCTCTTACTCAGTACCTGCTGGGAGCTTAAGATTAAATAGCATAAATCGCTGAGCTCTTGCATAGTTCACTCTCATCTGCCACCCAGTGGTTTCCTGCCTGTCCTGCAGATGTAATCAATGCTCAGGGTCTCACCTAGTTAAGCTCTGCTGGGTAAACACCTCTGTGCATCCTGAAGAATCCCTTATATGAAACAGAATAAAGAATTCTTCAGTCAACAAACCACTCAGATAAAAACCTTGTTGGTAGGGCACTAAGCAGGGACATTTGGCAAGCAGAGAGTGGAAAGCCCTTGCTGTGGAAACCCAGCAGGAAGAAGCAGCTCTCCAAACACTTGTAACTTTAAGGGAAGGGTGAATATGAAGGAGCTGTTTTATTTCAACATAACCAAACCGTAAAGGAACGTCACTTGCAGCTTGGCTGACATGACCAAACTCATTAGGTTGTCATAAATGACAATTTTGGGAAATGTCTTTTTATTGGGGCACAGTGAACAACACAGAATGTTTATTTAATAACAAGATGGCATTTTGCAACCAAGATTCATTAGATGTGGACTGTTATAAACAAATTCACAAAATTTTTTCACTTCCCAATCACTAAGATTTGCCATTTCTAGAGCAGCGAGCAGCTTCCCAGTTGCCACAGCGGCTGTGCAGCAGTGCTGGGAATGACACACCATGCAATCAGTCCTAAGGTGTATGTCTTGACTCCACAGAGGAAGTGACTGAGTGAGGCATTCCTCCCCCCCACCCCCAGTTATAAATATACATGCTGAAAGAAATCTTCTGAAACTTTTTCACATTGTGCAAGTCAGTTGGTTCTAGTTTTATTTTAAAATGTGCTAGACGCTAGGGTGAGAAGGGCAGAAATTGTCTCTAAATTAGGAAAAAATTAACATCTTCCTTCTTCAGAAAAGGTTTTCCTTATCTCAGATTGTCTCCACTGGCCTTTGATCTCAGGCTAAACTCTAATGGTCACTTCTAGATCCTAGACTCACCATCCAGCCTGGGCAGAAGCTGATGCAGGGCACACAGCAGCTGACTCTCCATCCTACTGCCTATCTGTGATGCACTTTGCCTTCACTCACCTGCTAGGAGAGCAAAGGAGATGTTTAGTTGTTGCTTTGTACAAAGGATGCCTGCCAGCAGCCACAGCAGGTATCTGCATCTAAAGGCATCTGGGAATCATCTTCTTTCTTTTGTAATGTCCTATTGCCAAAAAGCTGCAGCTGCTCAGATCCAGAGCAGAATTAGACTTGTTCCCAAAAGGTGTCCAGGGACTGACCTGTGTCCTACCAGACTGGGGGAGGGCTAAACTAATTTAGCCACCCTTAGACCCATACTTCAGGTCTGGAAGCTGTAAGTGCTGCCACACTCAAGAAATCCCTCTCAAATATCCCCAGAGAACAGGCTCAAGAGAGCTTCCTTCTCTAAAGCAGGAGAGCATTCCTCAATGTCTAGCATAACTTAACCATGACCTTCCAAGGAACGGGTCCAGGCAAAAAGTAGTAGAAAAAAAAATAATGAAGCTTCCCTTCCAAAGTCCTCCACAAATGCAACAGCTATCAGCAGCCACTCTTGACTCATTACTGAGGCAGGGAAGTGTCCTATGCCACATGCTCACTTGGATACCTAATGGGGAGGAATGGGGGGAGGAGAGGGGAAAAAAAACAAACAAAAAAATCCCCCATAACCCATTGCTTGCCTTTATTTGTCCTGGAAGGAAGAGAGCCAGGAGAGAAGGTTTACACTAGAGTCAACTCTAATAGCAGATAGACACAGCCAAGGATTTACGGCACACTTGAAATAAAGCTAAAAAGCACCCTTGTGGGATTAGGAGGTTTTGTGGTATTCTTTCACCTAAACTAAACTTTCCTCAAAAACTGGCAAGTTCTAGTGAAAAGAAGATGGAAATTTTGGTTAAAATCTAACTGAACGTGAACAACATTCACCTTAATCATCAAGACAGGTGCCCTATACATTTTAATTCTGAGGCAGGCAAAGTAAGGATTTAAACTATTTTCCAACAGCGTAGCAAGAATCCCAAGCTACAGAATAGACTTGAACACTTGTATTTCTTCCCCTATTAAAAGCATTAGAAAGTGGTACTTGCATCCAGAGGTGGCAGGGAAGATTTTTTTTTTTTTTTTTTGATGCTTCACAGAGACTTTGAAAAAAAAAAATCAGTGTTTTCTCTCCCAGCAGAAAATTCCCAGCCAGTTCATGAAGCTGTGCCTTTGTCCCAGACATAACTCGTGCTGCATTCTGACTGCCTTAAATAAGGCTTTACAGACATGAACCATATTCATTCTTTTTTATTTGTTTTTGGTTCTCTTCAACCTTTCTCACCTCACCACACATAATGTCTCCCACACCATGGAAATGCCATTGAAAGTRGAAAAGCTCCTGCTTTGACTAACCACTTATTAGGATCATCTGTACAGATGACCTTGACTTACGTGGCTTGTTTGGTCAGGATACCTTCTGAGAGAAAACAATAACCTGGCCTGTATATTTAATGTGTTGGAGTAACTGTTTGTACTGACGTATCACAGCAGTAGCAGCAGAGGAGCTGTCTATTCAGTAAGTTCTTGTTCTGCATAAGCTATTCTGTAATTTTAGTGGTAAACTCAGACTTTAAAAACTTCTTTGTAAATTCCACCCCCTTCTCCCTCCTCCTCCAAATAAAATACCTCTTTCCTGAAATGCTAATAAGAAAGTCTGGTTCACTTGACTTTCTGCACTGTATTTTAAATGCTTTCGTTGTGCTTACAAGTAGCTACTTTCAAACAGGTATAAACAGAGTTTAATAGACCTTCAGGATCCTTGAAAAAGGAAAGTGAAAAAGAAAGAAAAAGGTTCAAAGCTTCCATTATATATAAGTATGTTGCAGATTGCCATAAAGATTAAAATACGTATGTAGTGCTGAAAATAAAATGACTAATTTGTGAGTGAAACCAAATCTACCTAAACCCTAATGAGAGGCAAGGAGAATGAGGAAAAATAACGCGCTGGCAATTTTTTTGAGCAAAAGCTATCCTGACTCTTGGATCCTCAAGTGACATGACCTGCTGCAATTTGCAAATAATGAGACAGAGAAGAAGAGCTAGCATATGAAGTCATCTGCCACCATCTAATACATATGCATGAATTCCCAAGTTAGAAAGAGAGTTCATTGCGTATTAGTGAATTTTATAGCTATATATAACAGCTGCTTTTCTACTGCAAACCAGGATTTCCAGACCAGCCCACAGAAAAATCATGTCAGGTTCTCTATAATTTTTTAATATGGCTTTTAAAGTCTGTATTTTCAAAGCAGAAATACRTTTCAGTTATAGACAAATTAGGGCTTATCAGTTAGCTGTGCAAACAAGCCAAGTTCAAACAGGAGTGAGAAACTATGTGAATACAAAGTAGCTATAATAGTATACTAATTGTATTAACCCCATGCTCTCCATGTGTGTAACTAGGATAAGCTTGTTTAGCAAGTAAGTCTACTGTACTCAGGCAGTGGAAAATTCTCTTATTAAACCTGGCATATGTGGCTTTTTGCTCAATTTTACACAAAAAAAATGGCAGAGATATTCCCTTCCCCATGGACACCAGAACAACAGCTATTCTGACAGGCAGACAAAGTGCAAGAGAATTTAATTTCTTTTCACATTTTCTATGCCTCTCCTCTTTCCGATTTTAGCCACTTTTAGAAGTTCCATGATACCTTGCTGAATAAAGTAAGCTGAGCTACAAGATCAAGAATATGCCTACCATGCTGCTGAAGAGCCCCGCTGGTCTTTGGAATGTTGTTTTTTWAAAAAAAAACAAGTCTTCTCATATCTCATCCAAGTACTAGCAAACAAATAAAATCTTTTATTTAGATCTAGGGTGTATTGCATACTGTAAGAAGACAACACACTTAAAGATAACAGACACAGCTGCTGCAAATCCTCTGCTAGACATTTCAACAGTACTCAGTCTCTCCTCCAAAAAAATCAGTTTAATACTATGAAATAAATATGGCTTCCTTGCCTCTGTTATTGATGTACTGCCTGACCTTGCTCTACACAGATACAAATGCAGTCAAGTCTAGATGTTTGTTCAACATCTAATCAAATCAAAGCTAGCAACTGCTTGCAATTTCTCTTACAGTGAGAATGGTTTTATTTATATGAAGATTTTTCACAGCCACTGAAAATTACTCTGTAACAGAAGCACTTATACAATAGGTGCTGTGCTTTGGTCTAGTCACCTTCTGCCTCATGGGTAGCAAATATGACTTTATGTCATCYTCGATTAGCATCCACCTTCCCAATGAAATGAGACAGAAATCACTTTCTGGTACAGCTAATGACATCTTCAACAACTTCCCCACTTCGCATGTTACACTAGGGCTCAGTAGCTGTCTGCCCCTCTTCTCTAGGCCRTGTCAGTGATGCATAGTGAGGATCTCTGTGGACTAGCAAGGGCAGTTCTCCCACATTGGTATGATTCCAAATTCCAAAAGGGCTGTGTGTGTGTTCCCCTAAAATCCATCCAAAGTAACAACAATCTGAATAAATTAAACTCACCCACTTAGACCACACAGTGCAATTTGTTTTCTTGGGTATCAAGTTACCTGCTGCTCCTACACAGACTGCAATGGGTATATGCTACATAAACAGTGTGGCCCAAATACAGTTTCTACCACTTCTATCCTGATGTGACCACACTGCTATTTTCAGCCTTTTTTGTCACACAGCCTTTGACTCAATATGACGAACAGGAATGCCTTACCTCACCTGAGAATACCTTCATTCTCTCTTCATAGTAAACCCAGATATAACAGGCCATTGTCACTGAATTCTCCTCATCCCTTACATTTCACTCCAGATTTCAACTTTCCATCCCTATCAAAAAAATGCAAATCCAGTTATTTCTCCACTTAGCTTCTAGATGACCATCTCCCTTCCTTAATTAACAAGAAAGTCACTGGCATTTTAACTTCTAATCATACCTATCTTGGAATCCATCTCAGTTTCTCCATTTTTCAAAAACCTACATTACCTACCTTCCATCCTTGACACATCTAGTATTTCTTTGGTTAATACTGGCTGAACTTCTAATACTCTCCAAAGTGTCTAGGTCCATTGAGATGATGTGAGAAAACTACAAATCTACTGTGAGGTTCTGGATTTCATTCTGGTAGGGTCAAACCACTACAAAACAGGCATTTCTATCAACTTTAATTCATCTTGAGCAGCTACAGTATGTCCTTGAAGAATCATCTCTTAGAGGCTCAGGGAACCATTTGTATGAGCATATGGTACAGTCAGTGGGTGAGCAGGGCTCTGCACTAAGCTATATTCTCAAACTACTTAAAAGGGATAGGCCAGGATACTGCATTTTGTCATGCCTTGTTTTGTCTTCTGTTTTCAGCTAAAGAATAAGCAGGTATAAGGAGTCTTTAATCTCCACCGAAGCTTGCAGGATGTCCTCAGTATAATCATGGTTTCCTGGTCAGTTGAAAATTGTAGATCTTGACCAGTTTTAGGCACCACTCACAAAACAATTCCCCCTCTTTTCTTTCCCAAAAGCCAAGTTTCATTGTCAGTTAAGCAGATGAGACAATCCTACTCAGTTAGGATCAGTAGTAACACCTATACCTTGAAAATGAGTGCAAACTAAGGTGGGAAATGCTAGCCTTCAAGTAGAAGAATGAGCCCATTAATCACGTTGCCAAGTAAAAAAGAACTCTCTGCCCTATAATTATGGCTTAAGTCTCCCTTGTTGCAAGTGGGGAGCAGGACTAGGGAGCCATCTGCAAGAAAAAAAAAAGTGTAAAGAAACTGTTGTTTCAGACTTCAGAAAAACTAAACCACAGAGCATTTCTTCCAGCTAGATCAATAAGCACATTTTAATTGTCAGGTTTGTTTACATAAGACTGTACAACTTGTCAAGGCCCATCAGCACTGGATGGAAAGCAACTAGCCACCCACTCAGCTCCCTGCTGCTGATGTATTTGGCATTGCTTTGTCTAACAAGTCTTGACAGCCTTAGAGGCAGCAGCTCTTCATTTTTCCCTGCATGCAAGAGGCAGGTCAGACAAACAATTCCAAATTGAGTAGCAGCAAGCATCACATAATCTTCTTGATTTCAACTTTTTGCCTATAGGGGCCACATGAACTGCATCTGTGGAAAAAGAGTCAATCCAGCACTATCTTGGCCCTCAAATGTCTAGCTACGGTGTTTTATTCAAAACTGTTGATGTTGTTTGCCTGTTTTTAATCCCAAGTGACTGACAGAGCATTAAGTCTAAGATGAATCATGCCCTCTCAGCACAGGCTTCTGGGCACACAGCTGAGGTGTTTCAACACTGACAGGAAAATACAGCTGCATGCAGTGCTGCAGGGAAAATCTCTATGGAGGTACAAGATAATAAAGCTTTTCCAATGCCACGCTAGATACTGCCCAGCCCTTTCAAAAAACTTTTTCCCGCAGAAACAGTAACTGATTTCAGAGGAGTTACTGTAGAGATGAACTCAAGTTCACTGTAAGGCCTCTTTTATCTAAGCATGCTGACAACTGATAAATTAGAGTGAGCAAAACAAGCTCTTCCCTGAAAATGAGTTCAGCTTTCTAGAAACACAGTAATTAATCGGGTCAAATTCAGCAGTCAGCAGAACCGTATTAAGTCACCAAGATGGGAGCAGGCAGTAACAAAGCACATGTCCAACCCACAGCCTCCAGGAGCCCTGACCCCCAACAAGCCTGCACACACTTCTGGGTAGAGGATGGACAGAGACTGGCCTCTTTCTTATCCTTCCTAGGTGCTTAAACAGAGGCGAGAAATTCCTTGAATCTCTGCCCTTTTACGTTCTCCTGTTTGCTGCTGCCCTCTCTTGCTGGTATCTCAAGAAATTGGAGGGGAAGGTGATGGGGGAAGGGGCAAGCAATACCATTTCAAATGGAGAAGGGAAGAAAAGAGGACAAAATTAGACACTCCACACAGCAAGCATCACAACCAAAGCACTTGCTCTTCTATCTACTGTGATCAGACTGTCCAGCTGTCCCTGCCCGCTTTGAGTGTATCCTTAGGATTTTTTGGGGGTTGAAACTAGGACTTGCTCATTGAAATGCCTGTTCTGCACTCATACAAGAAATCAGAAACCAGTTTAACTTCACCAAAAATCTTTTTAAAAGCACATAGCAAGGAAATAAAAAGGCACTGCACTGTGTGCACTTGAAATAGTGAACATAAAATGCTACATTCATTCATTTTACTTGGCAAATAAATCAAGCAAAACTTCCCCCAAAGGAGTCCGCAAAGGCAGTCAAGAAGCAGCAATAAAAAAAAAGCTGAATGAAGATCAATTGTAATTCAGGCTCTGAAAATGAACAAAATAAACACAAGGGGAACACGAAAGCCTTGCAACATAGCAGTGATCCTTCCACCACATTTTATTATCTGCAAATCATGCCCATAGCACATGGCCTGCTAGCTAAAAACCACAACAAGGGCACAACGGCAGGTGGCAAAGGTCTCCCAGCCCTCTTGCCACCTGGTCACACTCAGCGGATCCCAATTGCAATGCTGGTGCATGCACACATGCTAGGATGACAGCTCTGTGCTGCCACTTGAAGAGCAACACAGTATCTACAAGGCATGGAGGATAAAAGAATACTGGAGGGCTGGCAGCTCTCACTTGCAAGATAGTGCCTATCACAACCGCCAGTCCTTAAGAAAAGATGACAGGAAAAACAAGTCTAAAATCTACTTTTAGATTAAAACAAACAAATACTTCTTACACTCCACCTTAGGACACATATTGTCAAGTTTAATGTTGAGAATTTAAAACAAAACAAAACCCTTCAACATACTGCTGCAACCAAATGTACTTTAGCTTCTCCAGAGCTTCCAAAGGCAAAACTTTGCTATTTTCCCCCATAATTGTAGAATTAGTCTTCTATACGTTGGTCCTCTAGCAGAACTGGTCTTCTCTTTGGAAATCAAGATACTGTTAAGCACGCATTTAACAGTTTCATGCTGCTTGGCATGCTATTACATACAGTTAAAAGAAAAGTCTGCAGAACTTAAGAGTCTTAATAAAGCCAAGGAAAATCTAGGACTTTTAGTTGATTCTTACAGTAGAAATAATCTGCATTTTGTAGCACTCAGATACTGTAACAAAAGTCTTGCATGCTGTGAGACTAGCGTAATTTTGCACACTGATGCTTGGGATTTCAAGTGCAAGTTCTGTCTGCAGTGGTTCTTTGCAAGAGCAGGAGACCCCTCACCATGCACTACTCAGCACTAGAGGGCCCACCATAGCTACTTAAGCAGCTCAAATCATCCCCTATGGCAGCCTCAGCATTTTGTAGTAAACCAGGTGAAGTGTTCTCAGAACAGGGAAAACAACACACAAATCAACCAAATTCTTGGAATTATTTCCCTTCATTTAACAGTAAATATTTTATATTAAGTAAAAGAAAAAACTAATCCTGTCAGTAACATGTCATCCCAAATTATAGCTTAGATTACCAACAAATAAAAAAGTAGAATTATTCTGAAAGAAATAGTCTTCTCTGCTTACATTCATAGGACTTTAGAAAAAACAGATTGATCTTAGTGTTGTCAAAGAACTAGAACGTACTATTACTCCTCCAGGTCCAATTGCTATGTGCTTTGAAAAGCACAACTTGAAGCCTGTATGGGAAATTCAAGCTCCAGCCTTAAGAAACCTGAAACATTTACTAATGAATAGAAAAGGTTTTTCCTTTCCTAAGGATGTGTTATATATGAATGTTAGCTATTAATTCACAAAAAGTTGTTCTCGTTTATTTTGTATTTTATTTCCTTGCATTTCTCTGGCCCTACAAACTTGTTTCTGTCTCTTTCCTTCACTGCATTTTTTCCAGTGCCTAGGTTTAATAGTTGCTCTCCTTTATGCAAGCAACAAAGCACTCCCATCAGCTGCTTTTAATACACTATTATTCTAATTAATTTTAAAAACGAAGGATAGTTAAAGATAGTTCACTTAATCATTGTTGTTGGTATATAATAATTCATTAAAATCTTGATTTTCTATCTGAATACAACCTAATCTAGAATTAAGGTGCATATCTGATGATCTGTAACTATAAGTTATCTTTCTTTCTTGAACTTTAAATTGGAGGCTTCTAAAAACAAGATGTAAGCAATTTGTAAAATGACTTCAGTGATGTTTCTTCATTCATTCTGCCTCCTCAGCATACACAGACTGCCCCTTTGGGAAAACAGTTTCCATTTAACCGATATGCAACAACAGCAACAACCATATTGCCTGTGTATGCAGAATCTAAAACAACTAAAAAATAAACAGAAAAAGATTTTGAAATATGACCCCCAATTCTCAAATAGAAACTCGATTAAAAGAAAAAGTACCATATAAAAAACCTGACACAATGGATGCAGATCACTGAAAAGAACAATACGATAATACATAYTATCAAAAAGCAGCTCGCTTTTCATCCTCCAAGAACTTTCATTTTTCCTAAGCAAAATGCAAATAGCCACTGATAACAGTTTCTTTTTTTCTTACGTATACAGTGGAAGTAGAGGACGAGCTGAAGGGAAAGTGAAAAAATCCATGCATATAGAGTAACAGAAAAGAAATCCAAACCTTCACTCAAGCCTTAGAAGGCCAAAGATCTTTATTAGGATTTACTAGATTCTTGCATCCTCCCAGTAAAACAGCAGTATCACCTGTTGGTCCCAGCAGTCAATGGAGCATTCATAGTTTTTATTACCCTATCCTAAATCCCTTTTACAGAGAAAAAACTGAGCAGTGCGGCCAATGTCCAGTTCTGTCCTCTCTTTCATGTCTAAAAAGTTGCTTCCCTTGCTCTGAAAGATTCAAGCTCATAGAGGTCTAACTCCAAGTCAGGAATGGTGCTGCACAGGGCTTCCATTATCATGGGCAAGTTCACTGTGTTATGGGATGGATGCCAAAACAGACACAACTATTCCACTCTATCTCCCAACAGGTTTCCTTGTATTTGATGGAAGRATGGTTCAGAGATTTTTCCATCTGTAAGAAGCTTATCCGCTCATAATACTGCAGAGCACTAATTAATCTCCTTGGGTTAAACCTAGACTGCAGCTGGAACTGATGCTATGACACAATGAGTACAGCCTGAAAGAGAAAGTATAGGCTGAAAAGGAAAAATTTCACACAAACCAAGGACAGCCAAAACATAAAAGTGACAGATAACACAAGCCCAATTCACTTAAAATGGAGACCTTTCTCTTCCTYCCCTCCCCCCGATAATATAGTGGATGAGACAAACCTATATAGGAATGAAATAAGGGACTTTCTCGGTGAGGTTCACAAGTAGAAAAATAGTGCAGGAAAATTCTAAGAACTATGAAGCCATTAAGATTACTGTAGCCTGCAAGTGCCTTTCTTGAGTGACTACAAGTTTAAGCAAGGTAACTTTGGATCTTCAGCAGCCTGCTTACCATACAGGTAAACAAACTTTGCTAGTGGGATGTTATACAAAAAGATACCTTGTCTCTCCATTCTCACATACTAGTTCAGCCAGATTTCTGCTCCATTGCCTCAAAAGGCTTAAGCAATAGCCATTCCCAATTTCTCATACAAAAAATTATTTCTTCAGCTCCACAAAATTCCTCTGAATCTAAGAACTGCATAAACCTGCATAAAAGAAAAGTAAGCTATGGGGAAACCTCCAGGAAGAGATATAAARCTCAATATACCTGCAAATTCACCATGAGACTCAGATCAACAACACAGGCACATGAAGCTGTTGCAGCCTTCCTAACACAGCTTGTAGCACACTTTCAGGGAAATCTGCTCTTACCCTTATCATTGCCCTCCTTTAATAGATCTTTCCAACAGGAATGTTGCAGCAAGGGAATAGATGATGAAAACAAGTATAGTAACTTGGTGAGGTGGGTCTGGCTTCATCTAATACACAGAGGGACCAAATGTGATCAGTTGCCCTTTACCTGCAGATTCCCAGCCTTTGCAATGAGGAACGCATGAGTCAACAGTCTAAGCAAACTGCTGGTTACAGCACAAACCGTCTCTTCATGCTTGGGCCATGCTTACTCAAATTCATTGACTTAAATTTCAAAAGTTCGTATTAACCAATACTGGCTTTTCCTGAATTTAAAGGGGAAGTGCCCTAGCAGAGCACAGTGCAACTCAGTCAACAGAAACATCCCTTGGATCTACAAAACAAAATCAGCACWCTCTTAGCATTTTCCAAAAACATCTGAGTTAGCACAATCCTCCGCACTAAGTCTGTAAGACACAGTTCTTCCTTTGTACTAGGGAAAATACTTAAGCCTTCAAACTTAAACTACAAGGACATCTAGAGGTCTAAGCAAATACTAAATCCAGCTACTCTGGTGAGTGTTCATATCCAAAAATGATCTCAAAAATTCTAATACAGTGTAACTCATAGAGGGCAGGCTGCAGACAGCGTAGCACAGCCATCCAATGTTAGTCTGACCAAAATGAACCATTATCTTTGTAGCTAAGTGGCCTGTGACAGCGGGAATCCCTGGATGTTCCTAGGTTCCGGTACTCAAAGAAGAGCTTTGAATACCTTACACTGCGGCCACCAGCAACAGCAATATGAGGCATAAAATCATGGGCTGCCACAKTAAGAGCCTTTAAAATGAAAAATAGGGCCTATGAAATGTACTTTTAAGGCACCTCACGCCACATTCAATTCAGAGAACAGTCTGTTAAATAAAGTTTGTGACTCTACCGCACAAGGGGAGAGTAACAGTATATGTGAAAAACAGAGCTTAACCATTGATCTCATAGCCCAATTCCATGCCCTGAAGAAGTCTTTAAACTAACTTCACAACTGCTGTGATGGCAGCATGTCTCATGTACAGACCACACACACACACACACAAAAATATCAAGGATGAGCTTCCCTCAGAGACGAAACCCCCCAAACAACCTGTTTTCGTCATAGGCAACTACAAACCTCTGCACACTTGTGTATTACTCACAAGCTATTGTTTTAACTGAGAGATCAAGCAGGAGTCTTGTGCAGAACAGAGTCCCTACCGTCTTCCTCACAGGAGATGAGGAAAGGTTGCCCACAACGCACATCCAGTGCCTGGGCATACCACAGTCCTGGACAGAGCCTGAAATGATTACAACCATTGCAACTCCACCACAAACACAATCTTTCTGAAGCTGTGCCAATAAACCAACTAAGCCCAAGAACCCCTGCTCTAAAGCTTAATCCCTGAAGGACTGAGATTAGCAATTCACAGTTCAGTCTCAGTAAGAGGATCATGAATAACCCTTGCCTCATTGGAGAATAACCTACTTTAAATCTTTCTTAAACAGCCGTTTCAAGGTAGATAAATGGATATTTTTTTCCTCTTGAAGCACTAAAACATTTTACCTTCAGCTAGTTCTTCCTCTTTTAACAGTTAAGGTCAGAAACAAGAGAAAGAGCAATTTATTTAAAAAAGGTGCCAGGCAGGCTTAAAACAAAAGCATTCTCCTCAAACATTAGAGAGGGGGCCTGACAGTGCAGTGTTAGTGCTAACATYTGGGCTTGCAGCCAGCTTTGCAGAGGTATTTTCATCTATCATTTTTCTGTATGGTAGTGCAATTATTTAGGAGCTCTTCCCCTAAACTGGCTAAACAAGAAGTTACCTCTCTACTTTGAAGAAGTGACAGCTTTAGAAAAGAATAAAGCAAATCAATTTGAGTGTACATTTGGGGTAGAAAGCATGCTTGACTATTCCTGTGGGTGCTGTGGAGAGTCTATACTGCTGAAGCATGGCAGTGACATCCACACAGGCAGAGAAGGGGTTGGTAAGGAGACTGCTCGTGTCATGGCATGCATGGAACAAGTTGAAGAAAAACAATTCTTTGCATGATGAGGGGACCGAGGATGGTTTTGTGATTCTCAGCAGTGCTTCAGTGAAGAAACTGCTGTGGGATATAATATGATCTCAAAGACTGTAAGATGTTCTTTAAAACTGGGACAACAGGGATTTAACTTACATCACTTTCCTTAACATCACTGGAGGAGGAATTTGATGGTGTCACTAAGTATGACAACAGAGGGGTATGAATGGAAAAAAATCTTTTTTAAAGTGTTACTAGCAGAACTGTTCAAGATTGCTATTTTTYCTATTAGCGACTGAATGTTATGGGCTTTTTCCTAGTAGACACAGGGCAGCAATTGTTGTTTCCATCCTTTACAGCACTACTACGTCTTCAGTGGTGCAAGGTGTGATTTTTATTTCCCCACCAGGAGATGGAGTCAAAAGCAGAAAAGAGATTTTTGCTTGTTTGCTCTTTCGGCTGTCAATGAGAATGGATGRTTTCAAATAGCTTCACTTTGTTTATAAAATCTTCTCTGAAAAAGGACAAAATTCAAGTAAGTGGACTGACTTCAGAATTTCAGAGGAAACAGGCTGTGTCTTCAAGCAGATGAATAAACCAATGAGGCCACACTTATGAGTGGGTCATGCTGAGATATGCATGGTATCTCATGTTAAGTATACAGGACTCCRCTGCTTTAAGTTGCCTTTCAACACCAATTGCAAATCAGAGCAATAAGCTCCATTACATCATGGAGACATCTCATCCATGCTGCTCTGTACCTCCCACAAAGAGAACCACTTTAAAAGCTGTCAATCATCCCAATCACAGCAGCTGCTCCTCACACAAAACTGGCCATCAGCAGCTACCAATTTAAATAGAATGAGAAAATCACTGCCCATGCACTGCACTTAGAGACCTTGCTACTGACAGATTTTAATTTCAGCACAGCTAGAGCCAAAATGCTACAATCAGGTAGACTAGAGTAGATCTATAATATTCACAGCACGAATACTATAAGAAACTTATCCATCACTCACTGTGCAACAGRCATAGTTGCAGTGATATACAATGGGCACATAGAGGGTGACAAACAACCAGCATACATGTTTGCAAAAAGAGTCAAAATAAGCATTTTTCCACTACACCTTTCCCTCCCCTCTGTAAGCTTTACTAACCAGAGAGCAGTGCAACACCACTTCCGAGAAGCTCCAGAGATGACCTGCAAGACTGCGTGTGTTCACTGGTCATATCCAGACAGTTCAGAGCAACTCCAGTTAGTGTCAAAAACGTGCTAACATTTACTCAGAAATTATATAAGCCTCCAAACGAATTCAATGTTCCTAATGCCCAGTGTGTCTGACCCACTCAAATGAAAATACAAAACAAACACACAGAAGAATTTACTCGGCAGCATCTTATGACTACATGTATGTATGTATATTGCAAATAGCAAGGCATGACCTAGCTTAACAGACACAGAGTTATTAACTGCCTGYCAGGGATGTTCTAAGTACCCTTGACTAGCTACTTCCTTCTGCACTCTCCCTCAACCTTCAAAAAGCAAAGAAAAAAAGCAAGTTATTTTGAACAGAGCTCCTCTTCAATTGGAACAAAAGTTAATGGTTCAAGCCCTTAAGAGCATCTGCTTAAACTTCCATAGGACAAACAAACCACAAGCTAGTGAAAGCATACTGAGCTTGTTCTGGSAGAAGACCATGTGCTCTACTCAGGGGCGGAGGAGGTGGTAATGCCTCAAGGACAGAGATATTGCCATCTTCCTTCTTTTGACTAGGTCTGATGACATAAGACGTTCTTTATTCGTGGAGCTTTCTATGCTGAAAAGCATGACACCTGAGCCATGAGACTCTGGCCTTTTCTTCTGAGGTAACAGCAAGATCCTCCAGTTTGTCTATACTGCACAAAGCAACATAAAGAAGAGATCCTTGAGCTAGCTGAAAACAAGCTGGGAGCAGTAGAGATCTAACACTGGTGCTTTATAAGAGCTATTTAGTTGAGTTAAATGGTAAGGCTAATTTACACTATGTACAGTGTCAAACTGACAARTTGCAAAGATACAACAGTAACTCCCATTAGCAAAGATAAAACAAGCAGCTTCCACTAACCACATCTGTTGCACATCTGCACATGATGTTGCATTATGTAGATGCAAAAGTCAGTCTGGTGCATGTCAAGTACACTTGCAAGCTATAGGGGCTGGGATGAGCTTCAAAAAGTAATCAAGCAAACTTGTGAAAGAAGAATTCATCCAGAGTTATTAAATGCAATGCCATCAAACTGCTTTGGCCCACAAAGTCCTGGGATGGATCTTCCATCTAACACAGGATGGTTGCATTCTTGGATGCACCAGCTACAAGACCCTTGCTGGGATCTCCTCACAGAAGCAGGTCTGCCTCTCTTAGCTCTTCTGAAGTCCCAGTCTTCTCCTTATTCTTGGTCCTCAGCCCACAGTCTTTCACTGCTTCCATTCATTCCACACTTCCTTCACTCTTACTGGCATAATTTGAACCAGGAGATTTTTTTCTTTGTTGGTAGCCTTCTACATTCACAATAATCTTCTCACTTKGAGTTATAGCAGCAATTCCATGGAGAGCCTTTCTTGGTCCATGAGCACGGTGGTTAGAGTATGCTTCCTGACTGTGCATTACTTCAGATATTTACTGTTGTTATCTTTGCAACCAAATTGCTCATGCTCCCTGAAAGCTGAGCCCAGGCTCTAACATTCACTGCTGTCCCAACAAAATTCAGGCTAAAACAATAATTTTAGCAAGAGAGGGTTATATGCCAAGGGGAAAGGGCAATACCAGTCAGAGACTAGATTAACTATACAGYGACAGACACGAGAAACTAGCCTGCAGCAGAACTGGAAATGGACTATAAATCTCAACTACTTGAGTTAGGCCTCCTCCACATGGCACTGCTTAACTATTCCACTTGCACATAGTCCTGACAAGGATCTATAGCCCAAATCAAGAAGCCCCGACAACTTTCTGCAGTCTGCTATTGTACAGTGTACTGGGATGATATATTAAAGACCTCACAGTGACTTTGCACCTTCTGCTTTTGCTATGATTTTGCACACCGTCACAGTCATTATTCTCAACTTCCCCCAGAAATTATTACCTCCTCCCTCTTCTCAAAATTGCCTCACATTTTGAATCATACACAATTATTTTCTAAGAAACAATAGGATACTTTCAGATATACTTAGAGCAGCAAGCTCATTATTTCTCTATTACATTTCCTCCTAAAGATTTCAAGGCACAGCATGTGGAGTACTGCAGGGAGTGATCTGCATATCAAAGACGATGCAAAGGAAGTTTAATATTTTGGTTGGCATCACAATCAATACAGGCTATAAAATATATTAAATTAGCCTGACTGTACAGTTTCATAAACAAATAAGCACTAGCAATTTTACCTTTTGCAGCTCAAACTGCTGCCGCCTGCCTAAGGTAGAAGAACCCAGGTGGCAAGCTAGCTGCGTTTGTTTACWCAAAGCATTGTCATTGTTTCCAAAGACACCGCAAGAGTGCACGGGTGCTTGCAGTACCGTCTGCAAGAAGCCATTCATTCAAACAGCTAATGCACATTTCACTCACCACAAAGAGTTTAGAAACCCTGTAAACCAGAGCTCAAAAGGACATACATGTTTCTCTTCTACAGAACTTCCTTACTGAGAAATTTCTCCATCTTGCACCAGAACCAGAGATCGGATGTCACCCCTTTCATCACCAACTTCCCCTGTAACTTCATGTATAAGGACAGCTAGAACACAGTGAGGGAGAGGTTCAAGAATCAGGAAGACTTCCCTATATCCTGGCTGAATGACTTGTCCCTTGGGTTACTACACATGTAGAAGGCATTCCCACCTCTAGTTTCCAAAATTTCTGCCTGGGACTTGAGCACCCTTCAGCCAACAAAGCATCACTGAACTTTGTGTACTTATAACAAAATACTCATCACTGTGGACTATATTCCAATATAACCAGCAGCAAATGGACAAGGAGCTCTTCTTTTTTACACTGTTGTTTGAAGGGTACACCATATAGGAAGAAAAATCTAATCTGAGTAGAGCTGAGTTCTGCACATCCAAACTTAGTCCTTCCCTTAAACAGTTTTACATATTCACATAACAAAAATCAATAGCAGAACCAGATATCCATCTATGGGAGTCTCCTGCGTATGAAGACTCCTTTGGAGAATCACAGAAACCCTCTAACAAATCTTGTATCACTGCCATTGTTTAAGGGCCTGACCATGGGCAGTGCTTTTACTCTAATATATACCAAAACAAGCCTTATAATACAATCAAAGGGCAGAACTGCCTTTAAATTGCCTTCTCACTGCTCCATCATCAGTACGACAAGCTTTAGGGCTTTTGTCCTGTTCTTCAAGATTAGGTAATCCTTTGCATTTTATACTCTTCAGAGAAATTCACACTTTTGTTTAAGTGATGCTGGGAAACTTCAGTATTCTATACATCCAATACTATTTATAAAAATACTACCCATGTAATTTTATCTAATACCATATATTATGAGCTGCTGCTTTTCATGGCCTAGCAGCATTATTTCAATATGAGCAGGAAGACCAATCAGCCTCACACTGGTTCCTTGTGATTTTTATTGACATAACACTATTCATCCCAAAGCAGCCAAAGTAGTTTTTTCATCCACCTCTGAAAAAAAACATCATTTCTAAATCTGAAAGCCAATTTGTTCCACAAGCCCATCAGTCACTTCTGAGGGCTAGGGACATGGCCCTTACCAAACAAGGGTTCAAGAAAACAAAGTAGAGGTGAGAGACTATGAAGGAAGAAAACCCTGCAGATATCTAAATCATGTATTCCTAGTGAACAAACATAAATGAGGAGTGGTTTAATAGCAAGCTCTATTTTCAGAATCAGCACAAAGGTAGGAGCAGTATCTCCAGTTACTCTTCTCGCCTGGCTCTCTGACACACATACCCTGGAGTCCAGAGAAGACAGAATTCCCACTTTTCTTTTCACTCAGGGGGCAAAAAGTTGCTAACCAGTCCTGAAGAAGAAGCCACTGCTCCCCTCAACAGGTCTGAAAGCTCTAAAACTATTCCTCTTCTATCCTTTTTGACACTCTGTGTACATCCACACTAGCATTTTGGTTTGGAGCAGGAGCCTGCTTTTCACCCAAATCACCCCCCCCCCCAAAACACACTCTCGCAATGATTGGTGGCATACTTCAGAGCAGTCCAAATACACATGGACTGGGTGTCTTGAGGACGAGGTGTCGCTAGAAGTTGAATGCCAGGGATGCATCATGTGTTTTGCTGCCAGCGGAGCTTGGCCGCTGGACCAACCTGAGAAAACCCCTGCATTTTTGCAGCACAGGAATCAGGGCCCTGGCACCAGCAGCTTCAGTCTATGTTTTGGGCCATACCACCTGCTAATGGAGACACAGCCTAGCAGTTATTTGCAGTCTCCCCTTGTATCAAAGCCTAGCACAACCATCCTTTCCATTCTGTTTGTAACATGGGATCCTAACTCTCAAGATGGTAAGATTAAAATTTGCATCAGAAAGGTATTTTCTTCTTGCAACAGCCAGATCAAGTACTTTAGGTGAGGGGGAATAACAGAGCATTGGCTACTGCATTTCAGGAGAGAGTAACACTTCATATCTTCTCCTGCCTGTAACCTCCCATCTACTATGCTGCTCTCTTCTCTCAGCCTGCCTTCTCAGTCTCTCCCTTCCCCAACACCCTGCCAAGGTGGTAATTTTTACAGCAGCTGCTAACCCCAGCCAGGGCTGCAGTTTGCCTTTCATTAGCCTTGTACTGCAGCATCATGGTGGGGCAGTTGAGGATGTTGTTCTCCCTCCTCCAAAACTTTCATCCTGCACCTCATCTGTGGAAGGAAATTTGACATTTATTACCTTTGCTGCTTGCTATTTTCTGTAATCAAGGTTTGTTGTATGGAGTTGGCCAATATACTAGTAACACCATCCAATAGTGGGTACAGGTAACTCTCACATTTCTGAGAGTACACAAGAACTGTGAGAGTACAGGCTTCAGCAACATGTAGCATTTGAGCTTTCCAAGTGTCTTGGTATTACAAAGTCGGGTTTGAAAATACACATTTCCTGTGGAAAAAAAGCACATTGCAGCAAAACCCTAAGTGAACTCCTTGCCATGCTTCATAAGCCCTGAGGCATGTTAATGTTTATTGTTAGCAGAACAGACAACAAGATGCTTACAGCAGTACATGTAATTAGGAAAAAAACTCCAGTGTAAAATCTGAGCACTACCATAAGTGAGAATTAAATAAGCATGTGTGAATCCTTCCTAAACTCAGTCATCCTTATTTCTGTCAACAAGCCAAATCAGAAACCCTGTCTGCTGCTGTGTAATTTCAGCACATTCTGCAAACAGCCACCAAGATGGACAGGGCCACCAACTCTGTGAGGAAAAGCTGTGGGACCTGGGCTTGCTCAGCCTGGGGAAGAAATAGCTTTGGGGGGACCCAGCAGCAGCTTCCTGTATTTATGAGTTTATTGAGAAGAGAGTTAAACTCTTTGAGTTGGGCAGCAGAGGACAAGGGACAATGGACATAAATTGAAACAACACGTTTTATATAAGAAAAATTATTTTCACTATGAGGGTAGGCCAGGTTACCCAAGTTTTCAAGACTGGCAAATCCCTGAGCACAACAGTGTGAATTCAGTGTGACCTTGCTTTGGACAGAAGGCTGGACAGGAGAGCCCTGAGTGCTCTCCCAGCTGGGGTGTCCCTATGATGCTGACTAGTTTTATCCTTCCCAAAGCCAGGCAGAAACTAGCCACTGGATGTCACCCTCCTCCCACCCAACAACATTGCTTCAACTGGCAAATAAAGGATTAAATTCCACAGCTGGAAGGATTTCTTAATTACCAGCTTTTTATTTCAGGTAATGAATTGAGAGCAATATACTTCTTCAAAGCCAGCCTTGCTGAAAAATACACAGTAGTTTTAATTTAAAAGCTACTGAAACCCCACCTAAGGTTGAAAACTTAATGCTAGCTTTCTTCAGATAGACAGTACAAAATTGGAAATGAGTGCAGTTTGAGGCTTCACCAAAAGTCACACATACATACATTCTTTTGAAAATAAAATTCAAATACAAAACAAGCTGTACATCTATATATATTTCCCCCGAAACAAACAGACACTCATTAGAAGGTCTTGCCATATAAACAGCATACACCATATGTAAGATAGAGTTATTATATACAAATTACTAAAAGAGTATTAGTGAAGTTGCTGTGATTTCTGTAAAGAACCTGCAAGGACAATTATCACTGCAGGGGGAAAAGAAAGAAATCAAAAAAATCAAAAGCATCCTCCACTGCCTGCTAGCAGAATATTGATTCTTCTTTCCTTATCCTGAAAGTCAGTTCCTGTTTATTTCAGCCAGGTGCTCTGCAGCATGAACATTTAGAAATTTGAATAGCAAGCTGTGCTGTTCTGAAACAAGCTTCACCAAAGAACGTGAAATGCAGAAAGCAAATCTGTGTTCAGTGTCAAAACTATTGATTTTTAGCTGTCAACTTCACATTAATAGTGCTGCCAACTACAAGTGCTCAAGTTTTCTACAGACATCTTGAACTCCCCTGCCACTTCTCCCTTCTCCACCTCCCCCAGATCTCATCATACTGGTCTTGGATTTGTTCACCTTTGGTGCTAGTACTGTTAAGATTAAGGTTTTCACACTTCCCTACATTTCTGATGAATAGAAATTTTTAAGGCTCTGCCTTAAAAAATATGAGAGAGATTCTCAAGCCACAATCTGGCCTCAGTTATGGGCATTTTAAATTAACCAAACATTATGAAATTTGTCAGAAAATAATGAAAATTGGCAAACTGAAAATACAGCTAAGTACTCAGCTGAATCAACAGAATGAATAACAACGGAGGCATTCTATGGATCTTCTTTAATGTTAGCAAACAGACTGCAACATCTCTACTCATTTGAGTACAGACGCTATCACTGTCTCCTGCAAAGTACCCAATGCTTTTGCACTGCAGCACTTACACAGTGAAGAGATTGCTCTCAGAGAGACAATAGTCATAAAGAAAGATTAGCAATGGCTGCATTAGTTGTATCACATCCCTTGTTTTAGCTGAAAATATACTAGTGAACAAGGTCACAATTCTCCTTCAGGGACCTTAAAAATGATTCTATCAATAAATTACACAATGGAGCTACAAATACATCGAGTCTGTCATAGAGGAGTTCAGATCATGGCACAGTGTTTCTGTGACAACAATATTACCCAACATTGATTTATACAACAAGTACCTATGGCACTTTGGAAAGGTGCTAAAAAGCTCCACTAGAATGGAAGCCATCCAACAGTTGCTAACACACTAGACACTGAATCCAGCTACAGCAGACAAGTAGTTTTGCCCAAGCAATGCTTCTTCACATCCAGATGTTTTATGAACACTAGAAAGTGAACCCTTATCATATTTTTCCCAGAATTAGTTTTTCAAGGAGCAAAAACAGGCTTTGATGCCCTTTGAAAGTCTATTAAGTTATTTCTGCTTTGAAGAGACCACCACAGAACAGTCTCTGAAGACAGCTAGGGAAAGAGAAATAAGTATTCTGCCAGGATAGCCTGATACTCCACAGATACTCCAAATGTTGCCCTTTGTGTAAAGGCAACAAAAGGACAACATACATCTATCTACATCTTTCTGTACACCTTGCACAGGAAATATTTTCTTCCTAGTTGTGTGGCTCTCCTGCAGCATCCGTAACTCCTGTAAGCTGGTTAAAAAGCAAACAGAAGCTGAAACTAGTCAATTTTGCAAGCTATTCTTTAAAAGGGGTTAAGGACAAAGCACGGTATTAAGAACCATAAACACTGATCTCAGTTTGTTCCCCTGAAAGCCCAGTTCTTGCCTGGAGCTCCTGCACTGTAAGTTAAGAGATTTTTTTTTGTGCAGAAATATATGTAAAGCTTTCTACATCTATCTCTTACACATCCATGTAAAACTGACTATGTTAGTAACTGCAAGCCACTATCCAAGAAATATTTGAGCAAAAAATAGTTTTGTCTAATAGCAAATGCTAAACCTCGCTTCCCCATTTTTATTTGTGGTATCTACAGTGCAATTTAACATATGCTGCACACTGCTTGCCAAAACCAATGGCAACACATACTCCTCATGTACTCAGGCTTGTAACACATCCCAAACATATGATGCATTGCCATTACAAGGACTAGACCTGTGTAGAATGAATGTACGCACTTACAAACATCTTATCTTGGAACACTGTGCAGAGTATGAATGATCCAATTACAAAACTGAATTATTTACAGCTTTGTTAGTTAGAAAGTAACTGTTTACTTCACTGTTCCCAAGTAGTGCTGCTAGACACTGCCTGCAAATGGAAGCACTGCTAGCCCTAACACGTTTCATCATTCCAACACCCCAGAATCATGAAATTTTACCTAAAGAACTGTCACGGTTTGAGGCCGAATTGACAGCGCAGAGCCTAAAGGGGCGCAGACACCAAACTGCTTTTAGTCACAGGTATGCTTAACGCCAAGCAGCATCATGGCTTCCCCAACCCCTCAGCRGGACACAACACATCCCACCCTTCCCACCTTCTACCCGCCCCCAGATCCCCTCAGCTATAGGGGTGGGGAGAGATTGCCCAATTCTCATTGGCTCGAATTCCCACGGCGCCTGACGATTGGCTGCCGCCACCGGGGGGGGGGGCAGCACTCACAGCCTGCCCTTCTAGAAGGTTCTCTGGCAGCCATTGTGAGGGGAGAGTTGGAGAGGGTGGCRGGGTGGTGTGCAGGGCTGGGCTGTGTGGAACACTACTGAAAGATCGCATGTGGCAGCTCACTTACTGTTTAATTTTTGAGATTGATCATTTCTGAGCTGTTCCATATTTTTGTCCTCAGTTCTATTGTTTCAGTTTAATTTCCCCCTTTTTCCTTTGGCCCAGTGCTGGCAGTAAAAGCAGGAGAAGCATCAGTGGCACAGCAGCGTACTTCCCTCAAACTTCAAAATAAAAGTAGTATCAGTGCCATGAAACTGGCCTAACATGGAGCTGAAGACCCATAGCTTTTTCTACCAGCATTCTGGCACTAGARTAAAGGACCAGGTGGCCCTTTGTTGAGGGTGTCGGGGGGCATCTGCGGCACCCTACGGCCAGAGGTAATGAAAAGGAGGTACCTGGGTCTGGCCCCCAAGCTTCCCCTTTCCGTCTGTGACTGGGAGCCGCTGTTCCAGCTTGAAGGTGCACAGCATGTAGGGGCATGCACAGGTTAGGCAGAGTTTCAGGGAGCACGCTACAGCCCCCATAGAGCTCAAAGGTACGGGAGATTTCACCATTATGGGATAGTTCCTTCACAAAAGAAAGGGTTTAATCTTAGCAAGGTACAGAGAGCTCACAATAGCAAGGTGTTCTTATTTTAGTTTTTATTTAACAGAAGGTGTAAGGTTATGGCAAGAAAATAAATGCAGCTCAAAGCTGCACATCTCCCTATAGAGCATTTCTATACCACTTAGTAAGACTTACAGTACTTCAAGAGCTATTAAATTTATTGACAAGTTAGAAGGTATATGCAGGTTAAAAAAAAAAAAAAACAAACTTCTAAATAAATCCCATGTAGTTTACATTTTTCAGCTATCTCCACACCCCCTTAAAAAAAAAAATCCTCTAAATCAGCTTTCTCATTTGAAAGAACTAGTACATACTTTACAAACATCTATTAAAAAAAATTCTTTGTGCTCAGTGAGAGTGTCCAGGTTGATTTCTATCCTCTTTTCTTGGTAGCAGCCTAGAGATTATCTAACCACTTTTAGCACTATTCACAGAAGAAATCAATGTCCTGCAAAACAGAATTAAAATGAAAAACATTTTCAGATTATTGAAAGATTAACGTTCCCTTATCTCCCACTCCAAAGGTACATAAGTAGATGCAAATACTCAGTATTTTAATATATATGCTATATAGGTAAAAACACTACCTCAGAATTCCAGAAAAGAAAGAAAAAATGTTTTTTCTTCCATTGGACTCCTTCAGCATAGTTGGTGTGATTTCTTACCATATTTTTTTATATTAAATTAGGCAATACCAGGTTTCTCTCTCTCTCCAAAATAATTTCTTCATCTCTCCTTTTGTTTTGTATTCCTACAGCCATATCTAGATTTATTAGGATCATGTTAACCCTTATTCTTACTGTTAAACAGTTGCTTATTCAAACATGAAAAGGACATCTTAGACTGAGGTTACATGATAGATTTCTTACAGAGAAGTGTGACTTGCATTTTGCTTGAAATCTTCCAGCAAAGGTCACTATGCACTTTCACAGCATGTTGCTTTCATCTAACTTGCTGCTGTTATTTTACAATCTTCGGTAGACCTCACCTTGATTTTACTGCAGGAAGTTACCACCCTGCAGTGCTCAAACTGTACAGCATTCACATTAGACTGACTTAGTGTAGCTGTCCACTGGAAGCAGAAGACAGGAAGCTCTTTCAGAGCAGRTGCTTCCTTGTAACAAGGGTACTTGCATCTTAGCCATGAAATGGCTGATTTTAAGTGACTGAGGAAAGGCAATCCAACACCACTTTGGTTTTATGTTCTTGTAGTGCACACAGTCTGTTCTGTTGAGCAAGTTCAGTGCATGATTCAACAGTTCAGAAGTTGCAACACTGGGGAAAAAAAAAATCTAAGGTTTATCACTCCCAACAGCAGCTAACAGGCTGTTATCTATTTCTATTACCTAGAGTTGCACAAAGGATGCTGAGAGAAGTTCGCAGGCACAAAGATCTATTAGCAGGTCTGTAGCTGATGGTATACATTGACTTCACCCAGGAAAGTTGCTTGAGGGGGGGCAGGGGGGAGGAAAAGACAACAGACAGAGGCCCTGGGGCTAGTGTTCCCTGCACCCGGGCTCTCCTCCAGCGCAGCAGGTCTTCCCTCTTCCCATTCTACTCCCCCCGCCCCCCCCCAACACCCATCAGGACACACTGAAAGTCGCTAGTGGATCTTCTGCTTGTGCTACTGTCAGCACCAACAGAAGCACGCTGGCATGAGGGGCAGCTGCTGCACACTAACTTGTCGTTAAGCTTTGGGCAGATGTATTATCAGGTTCTCTAATGTAAACTAAACACTACAGGCAAAGGGTAGGGAAAGGGATGGTTTTCATACTGGTGGCAACCACTTCCCAAGAGAAACCACCATAACAACAGTATTGAGGTTTGCAGGTGGCAAGACCAGAAAACCAAGGGAAAAAAATGTGCCAAAAGAGTTTGTGTCAAAGGTTACAGAGCTGTGAGTGAAAGACAGGCTACAAACGTGCGTGTGAAAGGCTGTTAGCATTAACAGCGTAGGGTATCTATGGCACTACAACACTAGCTCTTGTATAAAATTGTATTTTTATTACAAAATATTTCTGGAGCAAGCAGTACACCCATACAGGCATTGGTCAAGATGTGTTGTGGATGGTTTTAAATCTGCACTAAGAAAGAGTTGGATCTTTAATATTTGCAGCACACAGCTGGCTACCAGCACCAGTTGGAAAGCAGGAAAAACAAAAATAAGAACTGATCTGTATCACTATTATTTTTTGTTGCTATGTTCTTACATAGCATGAATGCAGAAGAAGAGTGAAAGAACTGTGCAACTTTTCATGTCATTTGTTTTGCAAGAGGTTTTGATGCAGAATTTTTACTTCTCAATTAGGATTCTGTATTGCAGCATGGCAATAGACCATTCTGGACCTCAGTCAGATTGCAGGCTAAGACATTTACTTCCAGCTCAGCTTGCCATTCAGCAGACTGGCTGTCATATTACTGAAGAAAAAAGCTTAGAAATTTATTTAGTCATTCTTTCATGTACTGTGACTAATGAGTGGCTGCAATGCTTCTGGGCCAAATTCAGAGTAACCTAATATAGTGACAAGAGAAGCAAGCACTTACCTTAGATTCGCATTTGCTCCTTTAATTTCCTCAAATAAAACTTGTCTGAAACAAGATAATTCAAAGCCTAGCAACTATTAAGTGAAATGAAGAATTCTGTTTCATCTCATTTCCTCTGTGCTAATGAAACCTACCTAATAATCTTGACCTAGGATTAAAGGCTCAATATACGATTTCAGGATTGATGTAGTAATCCTTGAGTGTTCCTATACACTTCAAAACAGAATATAGCTAAATATGCAATAAAAGCACTTATTGGAAACCTACTATTCAAAAATTTGTTTCCAGGATAGAAGAAAGATACCAGCAAGCATTAGTTTTAAGCCAGACCATACTACCCCTTTAGAAAACGCCCTCCTCTTTCTTCCACTCTATGAAATGTGTTTCAAGTCTTCAGTAAAATTAAAAATTCCATGTGCTATGTGGTGTATGAGACACTACTGTATATAATCAGGAAGAATTCTCTTACAAATACAGCCTGCTTACCTACAAAACACTAGCTTGTTTCTAGAAGTCTTTCACTCCTCCTTTCCAAGAGATATACCAGTAGCTTGTTACAAGAAAGCATGTTTTTCTCATATATTCAATAGGTACACACAAATTTTAATTTTCTAAGTCCCCTCCAATGTTTTCTTGTTTTAAAGTAGAAATGTTGATAAAATACAGAATGCTATGTTTACTTTCAAACTCAATATTGCAAAAAATGAGTTCATAGTTGCTAAGGAACTGCTTCTTGAAGGGAGAGAATATACTCAGGGGAGTCAAAAATGAAGTTCTTCAGGACAAAGTCCTGTACGTATAGAATTAATGGAAAATGTGCTTGCACAGATTAAAATACACAGCACAATATTGAAACTCTTAAAAAAAGAAAGCTGCTTGCTATGCATTGCAGATGGTTTGTTTGGTAAGACTTTTGTGGCCCTGAAGCAATACTATTTAAATCAATAGGAACTCTAATAGGATCAAGCCCTTAATGCAACATTTGGAATGTCTGCAATATCAGAGCTTATGTTACAATTTTACTCAGGCTATTTGCATGTATAAAGACCCAAAGACTGGATCCCGTGGCATCTATGATACACTGCAATCAACTGCCACAATTATGATATGTTTTTACTGCAAATTACTATTACACAGCCAAGTATAATTATGTAGCCAGCTGGGTTTTCACAGATTCCTTACCGTGGTAGGAACAGTCTTATTTGCTTCTTGATAGACATGTTGTTCTGAGACTAAACTGCTAGGGAAATAACCAACTGTCCCCATATGGTCTTCATACTGTTCTCCATAAACCTTCAAGCAAGGAGATGTATAATTAGATACCTTAGAACAGTTCACATCGAGTTTAAGCTAGTTTGTAAATTAGTCAAACACAGTTACTAGTAATGTTTCTTAGTTTGGTTTTAGACCTTCTATCTAATTAGCTAGCACTTAAACCACTAACACAAGTTCCAATATAGGCATAAATTTGGGGGAATAAATTATTACCACCTATAATCAATCTGGAAAAGTTTACAAATACAGCTACATTCATCTTTGATTCCTTCCCTTGAATTCAAGGGTTCATGACAAGATTTCTTCTCCATAGAGAACAAGCAGTTGCAGGAAAGGGAAAATGCAAATAAAAACACCCTGTTGAGTCCTGCTTTTACAGTTCAGTTCATAATTAGTTTATAGTTACCTGAAGATACTTTCATACTAAAAAAGCATGTAAAACCCTGAAGACTCCACAAAGAATTTCTGAAGTTTAAGCATTCACTTTGAAAAATTAAGCTACACAAGTTCACAATAACACAATGTTAGCATCCATTTATTGACAAAATGTGTTCATCTACTTCTAGTTTGCTCATATACAGAAGAATATCATCTTACACTTCCAGCCCAGAATTCTCCAGATTCTTTTTCTTTCACAAGTTTTGAGTAAACATAAATCAATTGCCCTTTTTTAATATTAATGAATCTGCAGTCTGGAGCATTGTAATCCTCTTCTGCTCTGGCGAGGGAAATGGTGTCTAGAAAAAAAAGAGAGATATATACATATATAGAGAGAAATATAAGTAAGTGTCTTTGTGAATGTGCACGCATATGTACACGCATGTAGAACTTCTAGAAATAAAACGGGGCAATGCTGAAATTGGCAAGTCTATGAAAATACCTGTGTGTTTCTCCATCTCCAATAAGCAAAGTAACAGCTGGAGAATGTGTCATTTCATAATTGTGGGAGTTGCAATCCTTCTCACTACACTTACTTTCACTGAAATGAAAAAGGTCCCTTAAAAAAAAAATCTTTTTGTAGTGCAATTTTATGTGAAACTAAGATTCCATGTAAGCTCTCCCACTCTGCTTTCTAAGCCTACAAATCAATTCAAATATAAAAGCTAAATATGCATAGTTTTTCTGATGCTACAGTGTACAAACTCCACAGCTGTTTTTCAGAATATATTTCGCTCAATATTAAAGCAAAATTACTTACAGACACAGTCATCATCGGCACACAGCTTCTTGCTGGCAAGTTTGTCCATAAAAATTCCTGTTACAAGAGGGTACATTAATCCAAAGCACAAAAGTAAAATAACTAAACAAAAACGTTGGGTCATTTTTTTCCTATGTTCTTTGCTACAACACCTCTCAACTGCACACCAGGTCCAGCGATGCTTATCTTTTATGGAAGAGCCAAACATCTGGACAAATATCGCTGGCCAATGGGAAGAGCTCAGGGCTACATTCCACGGCTTTCAGGGGCCGCAGGCAGAAGAGAAACCTCTGCTTCCGTTTGCAAAACAGAATCCCTCCCCAAAGCTATTCTGCATTAACATTTCAATAAACCACTGTGCTATTTAAACATTTTAAGCTTTCCTGTAGTCTTCCATACTCTTAACCTTACCTCAAGGAAATGTTTTAGAGTGGAAAATTAAGTCGTACCCACGTAAGCAGCAAAGGAAATTACATCCCTTCAAATCCTTAAGTCCTTTATTCTCATAAATACTTAGAGACAATCATAATCTGCCTCGAACTGTAAACCCTCAGTGGCAGAGTTCCCTGTTCCCTAAACACTGATGCAATATAAACAAACCAATTAGGAACTGAAACCCAAGAAAAGATTTTGCAAATCAGCAATTTAAATTTGAGATACAAAGTTCAAACACCGCATATTCGTATAGCCAAGTTTTTAATTCCACAGGGAGATCCCAGTCAGAGAGCAAACAATACGTAGGTTATGCCAAGAGGGTTCATAGCTGAACTGACTTGAGAATTAGCACATTTGAGGCACTGAATAACATTCACTGCTACAGGCTGACTTGTAAGTGCCTCTTTGCTCCGGACATGTTAGAATTCAGCTTACTTCCCAAAATAATGTTCTACCATATGTAGTACCTAACCTCCTTTGCAGGCAATTACACACCAATCCTTTTAAGTCAACCAAGGAACAATATTTGCAATGAGGTCTCACACACACAGTAGCAGGGAGCAAGTTCAGTGTAATTAATATGTACAAAATTACAAATGCAAAAGTTGAAAAACAGAACGACATGGTCTCTTTTGCTGCCTTATATACACCAAGAAAAGAACCTTTGCTCATATTCTAAAATAAATCACTAAGGAAAGATGTATATATGGAGATACAACCATAATCAAGATGATTGTGGGAAGGGCATCATCTTGCAATGTGCTCTGTAAGATGATGATGAAAAACCTCTACAGCTCTGTCCTCTGCAAAAACGCTGGTTTACATAGCTAGTTTTATGCATATGGATGTGCTGAAATACAGCACTTGCTCAGAAATTCACACTGAAAAGGAGTAAGAAGTATACCAAGCTAGCTGAAAGTGCCATCACATTTTCCTGAAGGTGCAGCACTTTGTTGCGAAGAACAGTTTTAAGTCAGATCTCAATCAGCTCAGAACACAAAACGAGGGGGGAAAAAGCTGCTCTGCAGCTATAGCCAAGCCACACAATACAGGAAAGACCTGCACAAAGCAAGGCTAATAGGCTATAACCTTCAGTGCCATCCTGCAAACTCACGCATCGTCCAGACTTCAATCCAGACCCTACCTATCCTAATACTTGCTTGAGCTTTTTATGAAGGAAGTCATGCTAACTCCATCCCGTTACCTCTTTACCTAAAAGGGTAGCTAGATGCCTCACAGGCAGAATCGTTCAAATCAAGGAACAATGCAACAAATGACAAGCATCAACACACTACCTCCTCCCCCCAAACATGGATCTTCAAGGGCCCGATTGTAACTCTCCTAAACAACACTGTGCAGCTCCCACTCTTAAGTTTCACCCCCAAAAAAGTTACCTTTTATGTTAAGAGAATAAAGGAACTTGCTTAAACTATCTTTCAAGATCTTCCATTGTCTGAACCAAACACTTGAGCATTGCAGTGATCTTTGCGGTAAGTACCTGGAACTCACAATCCCCAATACTATCATATCTGATCATTTCACTGTTCAGTGTACTTCTTGTCACATAAGATCTATGAAGGTGTTTAAAAAAAATGGAAAAGAAAAACAAAACAAGAACACAGAAGCATTAGGATGGGGGCTTTGAAAAACCTGCCTGAAAACAAACCAGCAGGTTTACCTGCAACATCTTCATAGACAGCCAGAAAACTCTTCCTAAACCATTTAAAGTCACTGGTAATAACAGAGGGTCAAGAAGAATGATCAGTAGAGAAACTTGTATTTGTCTTCTGTGCACCTACTTCTTCTATGACTCATGACTATAAAGACAAATGGAAGAGTTGAACAATAAGGCTATGAAGTTCTCTATCAATCTCTACTCATTCCTCGGGGGTGTGGGCGGGGAAGGTTATTAATAGTTATCTGGGTTTTCTTTCAAAAATGTCCCACTGAAAAGCAGCTGTCCTCTTGATAATCAGATTGACAATTAAGTCCCAGTGTTGCATTTAATCTTAATATGCTAGCATTCAGCATTYCTACTTATATTTTGCTCTAAAGAGAAAGCTGTTTTTTCCCCACAATTCACTTCTGAGAAATGAAAAAGGTCACCTTAAAAGTAGTTAAACCAATACACTAAATAAGCCCCATGAGCCCAGCAGGCCAATAATAAGACAGAAAAATATTTCTTGAAAACAGCGTAAGTTGAATTTATTTTATGAAAACTGGTATTTGAACACAAAAATTTACCCTCTCCTAAATCCATAGAAATCCTGTAACTGTCCTGACAGTTGCTGCAATTTTACGCAACAGTCTCAACTCTTCTGTAGAGAAGAACAAATATTTTAGCTGATTAGAAGTGGCATCATGTTGAATAGCCATCCACACAAGGACTTTAGAAGTGCATCCAACTATTTCTTAGCGTAAGTGATTTTCATGGCATGAGATGGAGTAATCTTGAATCCTTGTAGAGCATCTCGAGCAGCTCCTGCCTGTCCCTCATTTTCAAACTCCACAAATGCAATATCATGACGTCCAGGCACTAAACGTACTTCTTTGAATCCAGGAAACCTTTTTTTAAAAAAAAAAAAAGAAAAAAGAAAAAGCATTGAAGGAATCAGATAACATTTCCCAGTTTAATAATACATCTCTCTTCTGTAGTCATAAAATCTTTTCATTAGCATCTACTAGTATTACAGTTACTACTAATGAAAGATTTAATTGAAGTGTTTTACACATCAAATCCTTGGAATTATGCCTCAATTAAGTGGCAGTAATTTTATTAGTCTTGTGCACATACAGAAGCAACTAAAGCAAGTTTTAAGACTACTAGTGCTAACATAAAATCTTAAATATTAGAAACACCAGCTTAAATCTGGCCCAGATTGATAGTAGATAACTTATGCAGCCAAAACTAGCTATGAAAAAAATCTAATTTACTTTCTGCACCAAGTCATCATCAGAATTGTCATCTGTAGTCTTGGCAACAGACAACTGAATATCTTAATAAACTTACTTCAAAAAAAAAAAATCAACTAGTCAGCTGAGAAGAAACGCAAATACATAACAAGTGTTCAAAGGCAAAGCCATTTTTATTCAAAACTTACTGATTGAATAACATGGACAGCATCATCTCATTTGTTTCCTCAGGCAAGTTATTAAGGAAAAGGATATAGTTTGGTGGGTTATCAGGCACCTGCAAAAACAAAAGAACAAAGCTCAGAAGATTATACACAGCTATCTGTTCTTCTCCATTTATCTGCACTATTATTTGTACTAAAATTCACATATCCTAAGGTTTACTCATCATGCCGCTAGCTGGACTTTACTATATCTTCCTGTAAAACCCAGACCTAGCTCCCTGGCTCTATTACAATCCATCTTCATTTGGAGAAATCTGTATTTTCAGATCAGTCATGTAGTATGTTGTCTCAGTTGTCTTAATCCTAAACTTGACAGCTCAACAGCTGATACTGCGGTACTCCAATACTGCTCCCAGGACAGGGTAGCTCATAAAGAACCCGTAAACCTGAGGACATGCAGCTTCCCATAAAGGCAGTTAGAGGCCAAGATAAATACCTTGTTCATCCACAGTGGTACTAAAATAACCTATCTTTGACCAACTGTAATAAAACCCTATCTGTGGTGTGGGTTTCAGTGCTCTATTCAAATCTACTGATCAGAAACCAATCAGTTTAAGTTTTAAAAATTTTTATCCAACACGTTTACCAGTAGTACTGATTTGTGCAAACCCAAGTCTAGACCTAAGGCTGAGTAGTTAGTTTACTGACACTGGACTGAAAGGCTTGTACCTTCCTAAGTTATGAAGATGCATAAAATATATATTTTGCACACATGCACACCCCACAACTTCAAGCAAGTGTCCTAATACTCAGACAGAGTAACTTAAAGGAATTTGTTCTGCTGATGCATTAACTGATGAAAATATTCCAGATAGTGCAGGGTTTTGTATAACACTGAGAAACTGCATATTTTCATTTCATGTCAGATACAACAGAAACAGAGGTTTTTAAATTTATTGTGCTTTACCTGATAGGCAAAGGCCTCACCAAAAAAAAAGTTGTAAAAAATATCCTCAAGATTCCATGTAAAATAAAGTTATTCATACAGAATAATTTTGAACATTAGTGCTTTTGGTTACAAAGAAAAAAAGCATTACCTGCTGATTCTGTGCTGAAGTCCCTTGGGCATTGGCTGAATTTTGTGTTGTTCCCTAGTAAACAAGCATAGAGTAGTTTTACAGAGGAATTCAGTCAGAAATAGAAAAAAAAAGCACATCAGCATGTTTTTTGTAAAACTCAGAAGCATGCGGGAAGTTTTTTAAGCTGTAACCTAAGAAACATTTGCAGTTTATGAAATACCTATTGTTGGGAAACATAAAACCTATGGATTTTGCTGAATTCCAAAACCAGATGAGAAAAAAATGAAAAAAAAAATAAATAAAAGGCAAAATAAGCAAACCCCACACCACCAGTAGTATCTGATCTGACTAATGATTGAGTCAGCAAATCTGATTTCATTGAGCAAATCAGCAAATCACCATTTCTCACAGTATGAATTTGGGCTTGTAGATGAGAAGAAAATAGTTTTTAAAATGAAGGTCCAGAGAGGACACATCTTATAAGAGAAAAATAGGTGTTTCCACTAAGGATTCTAGCTTACAGAAATAACAACTAAAGCTAGTGCCATTATAACTGTTAGCAGTTACTTCTTTCCTATAAGATCTGTATAATCGTTGACTGTGACTAAATCCTGAGAAATCTGAATACTCTGCCTAGAAAATGTGACTCTCCCTGAAACCGAGTCTTAGTAGGAATAACACATAACTGAATAGTCAAACTCCTGTGACTTAGTATTTTCTACTATACTTTAGCACATAAGTTACTGAACTTTGTTAATTTAAGCTGGGCCAGCCCTTAATGGAGATACATTTTCAGTCAACTCCTTTTCATGTAACTAAATGGACTGTCTTGTTCCCATTTACCATTCCACAGTGCTTATGTATCAAGTAAGACATTAACACAAACTTGTTGAGCACTTCAAGCTGGCATTAAAGGTAACAACTTTTCCCAATCCTGCCGAAGAAGTTAGCTTCTACTTCAGTTTATTGTACCTCCACCTAGCTTTATTTCCATCCGAGTACAGCAGACCTCTTCTCCTTCAGTCTGTGTAAGTTACCAAAAATCACTAGTTGCCAAAAGACCACAGTTCAGAAAAACTGGGAAGTACTAAAGACAACATTTAGTGCCACAGAAGATTGAAAATAGCTTTTATAGGTTTTTTGTTTTGTTAATACAGAAGCAGCTTACCTGGAGAATCTTTTTATTTGCTGCATTTGCTGCCTGCTCCAGAGATTTGGCCTTTTTCTTTTCTTTCCTTTTTTCCTTATCGGCAAATGTACCACGCATTTTAGAGATGATATCAGAGTCTGTTTTTGCATACTGAATACGCTTTTTTTTT
>NW_028186339.1:290013-291860 GCF_003343005.1 Rhea americana
CTAGGATGGATCATTCATGAAAAGAAATTATTCATTTTAACTTGCATTGAAATCTGACCTCTAATCGGATAACAGCATCTTTTTAACATGATTGTCAAGATAGTAGATGTACAAAGCTATGTAAATACAGTTGACTGACAACTGAAGTTGTTGTTGTACAAACTAGTACCAAAAAAAACCCCAAACAAACAACAACAAAAAAAAAAAAAACCACACCACGTACACACATAAAGGTTTAACCTTTCCTATGGGGGTTAAGATTTTGCAGTGATTTCTCAGATCACCATAGAAAATTTGAGCTCAGCAAAACTCAGGCTTCTTGAACATAAAGTTCAGCCAAGTACCTGCCTTAATCCAAACTGGATTGCATAAACTGTGTCAACAGCACATTGCTTTTCCAGTCAAAAGCTGATCAGTGCAGTCATCAAGGAGATAAGTGAATTCAGCAAGTCTACAAATGTGTATCATCGTATATACACATGCACACACATGTACAATCCCCACACTTTTATCAGAGACCACCTCTCCAAATACAGAGTAACTTCACTGCATGCAAAGGGTTTCTGTGTGCGTGTTTGTCTAGTGGTAGATAGAGCAAGCATGCTGCAGGCAATATTCAAAGAGGGAAGAAGTACACCTGAAAGCTTAAGAAGCCTTAATCTTTTTATTTCCTTTTGAATTTTACTGAGCACAAAATCTTTAAGGGCAAATGACAGAACAGAGATTGCACAATTCCTTGTTAAGACTTCTGCTAAAGAATCTGAAGGTGTTAATGAAACAAGTTTGTGAGCTCAGCAACACAAGAATTGTGTTCTCCTTAATGCTCAAAGCTTTGACCAGAAAGCCAGTAATACATACATTTATCATTGAAGTTGAGTGGGCCATTTGCATGCATCATTACACCTTACAAATATATGCAGAATTAAGGGATGCCTTATTATCCAAATAAGCAATAAAAGCATGTTAATTTTGTGTTACTTAGCATATAATCAAGTATATTATTAAATCAGCTCATATCAAGTAGTACTGCATTTGCTTCACTGATGTTATACTGAAATTCAGTTTGGGTTTGCTAATCTGATGCATGAACAAGCAAAAACTATTCATCAATTTCAAGAAAATCACCACAATCATTTCTCTTGGTTTATAGAGTAAACCATTATGAGAGCTTCATTCTTCTCACTGTTGCCTACAGAAGGAAGTATCATATTTTAGGTATTAATTAGGAATATGTAGAGTAACCTTAATTACTATCATAAATTCAAATGAAAACGTCTAATTTCAAGAACATTACAAACTTATTCTGTGCAAAAGAAGACACGATGGTGAGCAGGAAGAATTTAGATCTTAAGGATTTTAAGTCAGCAAAGAAAAATGCAGYTTTTTTCATTTAGAAAACCTAAGAGCTAAGTTCAACATACTGTGTTTTTAACTAGAGTCTGTCCAAACAGTGTCCCTCAAGCTTGCATAAACATATGTATTAATCAAGACAGGGCATCACTGAGAAACAATTACAAGCATGTGACAGTTGATTTTCAGGGTGCAAAAATATGAAGTACTGATGTGAATTCCAAGTACCAAAACCCTTTCCAGTACCATCGCAAGTTTATTTTCAAATGTAATAGCCTCCCCACACACACACATACACACACTTACCATTGGTTTCCCATAAAATGGAAAACCTTGCAACTGCCTCAGAGCATTGGTGGATGATCCAAGTTCTTTGAATATAACAAAAGCCTGTCCTCTCATCTTCATAGTCTTTAGAGCCACAATGTCTACTACATGACCAAACTGTGAGAATAATGCATACAAGGACCTCTTCAGTTCTGTTGATGATATATTAA
>NW_028186339.1:291940-297282 GCF_003343005.1 Rhea americana
ATTATCACAGGTTATATGCAAACAGCTGCTTCTGTAAAGTTTGTTGTCCTCTACAGACAGCACTTTTTGCTAGTTTTTGCTGAAGCAGTAATACATTACATGAGCTTGGCCAAAGTTGAGCATGAGCCAACCTTGTTTCTTCAGTTTTTCTAATGTAAAGTACTATATTCCAATTTACAAGTATTCAGCTAGTGAAAAAGTTGTGCCTCCATCCATTTTACCATTCTAAGGCAGTATGCAAGGATTAATGTGTATACACAGTAATATATTATGCATTACAGCCAAAGATTGACCAGTATATCAACACTGTCACATGACATTAGAAGTAGGACTTAAATAAAAAGACTGCAAATTACTAAATTAATCAAAATAAACTTAAGGCAAGTTAAAGTTTGAAATTTTGTTTGCAACACTCTAATTTAATTCTTCCAAGCATATTGAATTYTTTTTTCATATTGTAGAGTGGAATATGCTTTTACATGATCAAATCACCCCTTACAGTTTTAACAGATTTATTTTCATGATTTAAAATCATCTTACTCCACAAATTAAAACTTAATGTTATCCTGTTATCATTAAAAAAAATCCTCTATAGCATGTTATTATTCAAACTGACAATTCTAATATTTGAAATATTTCCACAGCATAAGCTAGTGGCTTTTGTTTATTGTTGTTAAGACTCAATAATAGCTCACTGTCACTTTTTCCAGCTGCTCTTGATCAGCTGGAAAAAATCAATGTCAACAGGAAAACAATCAAAGAGACTTCTGAAGGAACATGCCTTCCAAAAGCAATGGATGCAGAGGAAGAAACTTCAGATACGAATAGCAAAGGAAAGGGGGAGGAAGGAGAAGAGTTTTCATATCAAACATTTTTAAGGGAAAAAAACTCTAGTACAAGAAATATGTTTTGTAAGCTTGATGTTACAGGCAACTTGCAATTTTATGTTTTAAAAATTATAACCAGACACATATTAGTTCATGGGGCATAGCATGCCACAAATGAAGCACGAAGTTTGATTTACTGACTAGAATAATACTGAGAAATCAATAAATAGCATACTAGCAAAGTTACTTCTACTTTCAGATCACTCTCTGAAACACCTAAAAGAAACATTTAAGGCTAGTGTATGATCCAGTAACCCACTGTTCACAAACAGTATCAATTAAATTAACACTCTTAGATTAAGAATTACACATAAGTATTCAGAAGTGGAGCCAGATTCTTCAATTCAGACATTGAGTACACTGCCAGATAGGGATGAATGATCTATTAGCACATTCTGAGGAGCTAAAAATCCTCAACAAGTTACCACTCTCTGAAGGCCTCAGTAACTGCACGCACACCTCTGTCTCTAGCAGAGGAAAGCAAAACAAGTTAAGCTTACGCCACTTTCAGTGTTTTTTTCATGGCATTAAAATGAAAAGGGGGCAAATAGGTATTCCCACATTTCAGTGAGTTGGACCACCTGAACATACACAAACGTGTCTGTTAGTAGTCATCTAATATTTTGACAGATTATTCCTATGATTACATTTACTTAAGGACAGACAAACCTAATCTCTAAGACTAGCTGTACAACTACAGTACACAAGCAATCAGAAGCTTCCTTAAAAGTAAGAACTCTAGCTTACAAAAGAACTTGCACACGATCCAAGTTTGTTTACTTCTTCACTATAAATTGACAGTTGAGGACGTGGTTCATGACCACAACCTATATTACATTACTAGATAGGTTAGAGGAGCTTTGAAGAGGAGACACTGCCAAAACTTAAGCTTCCAGAGCACTAATAACTGCAGGTGAATGTATGAAGACCTAGCTTTCTAACGAATAAGACTCACAAATATCAATACCTTCTTTTTTAATCTTGTCGTTTATATTATTGATGTAAATCGTATGGTTTGGCCTGATATCCATCTTCCAACTCGCTTACGCACCTGCCTAGAAACAGAGCACAGGCATCAAAACGTTGTAACGGGTGGAGATGCGCCTTCGCCCTGCCACAGGCAGGCAAGGCGGCGCCGCCAGCCCCGAGGACACYCCAAAACCCGCGAGCTGATGCCAGCAAGCAGAGAGCGGCGGACGCGGGCTGGGCCTCGTGTCACCCCCTCTCGCCGGCGATTTCACACTGCTCCCGCGCTTAACGCAGCGCTGCGACTCCCGAGACGCGCCCGGTGCCTGGCGCCCGGCCCGCGGGGCGCGCTCGCTACACCGCCCGCCTCCCCAGCGCGCCCCAGCCCTGCGGCCGCGCCCCTCGAGGCCGCCCGGAACACAACGGGAACGCGGCCGGGGCCGGGCGACCGCCGCCGCACACGCCGCCGCACACGCCGCCGCTCACCCCGTCCTGCCGAGATGGACGCCGCGCCGGCCGCTTCCCGACGCGACGCAGGCTGGCGAGCCGATCCCACCGCAATCGATGAGCCGAGCGCCAACGTGTCGATAGCGCCGGCGCGCAACTGACGCGTGCGCAGTGGCGGGCGCGGCAGTCGGTTGTGGCGCGGCCGTTAGGGGCGACCCCGCGGTGATGGCGGCCATTCGGCTGAGGAGGTGTCTGGCGTTGCCCCTGGCTGCCTTGTGTAGAACTGTTTATCGAGCTGCCGCTTCCCTGTTTACACCAGCGCTCTGTGTGAAAACACAGCTTTCTGGCGCCAAGTACACAGGAGTGCAAGTGAAAAAGGCTTTTTTTTCCCCCTCACATCAGAGCTGAGCCTGTTCCTCGGGTCGATGTTGAACCTGAAGCCAACCTGAGCAGTGCTTTCCATCATACTTGAACAAGAGCCTGGCAGCAACGAAAAATTTAATCATTAGGCTCCCTGGTGAAGAGATTGCCTGTAGCCAGTATTTAAGAAAGAAAATGCTCTCCATCCCTGCAAAGTGAAGGACGGAGAGTGATGACTGTAGCTCCGGTGGTTCCCACAGGAGAAAATAAGTGTTTGCTTTTTGTCATACTATGCTTATCTGGTTCCTCAAATGTTTCTATCATTGTTGCTCTGCTAGTTTTCCAAAGGCAATGAGATAAAAGGAAAAATGCATCATAAAAACATTAGACAAATGGTTTAGTTTAAATAACAAAGATTAGCAAGCTGCACGTGAATCATTTGTTTTCTGGCTGCTTCCTCCTTCACAATAGAGATAATAAGAAATTTAGGCATAGTGCAATTATTTTTCATGTATCATTTAGCGACTATTAAAAGCATTATTGCCAGTTTTCAAACCACATACAGTAGAAATTGGTATAAAAGCCCTAATGCAATTTTTTCGTGTTAGCTGATTACATTATTAGTTTAGAACTCAATACGTTTTGTCTGAAAACTCTCACTTGCAGCTAGTTCTTTGTGTCTTACTGCAGCCCCTCTTGCCTGCCCTTTACGTGTGCTGTATCCAAGTTATAGTTAACCTTAATGTGTTAATTTATATAGCTCAGATGGAGAACATTTTAAAGATTTTTTTTCTAGCTGCTTTTCATATTTGGGGATGTGGATTGGAAATCTAACCCCCTAAAAGTCAAAAAGAACTAGTTCCTATACTGCAGGTGAAACACAGCAGGATAAGGCAAATTGCAAGTCGGTAAAGCACTTTCAGCCCCGGCCTTGCTTCCCTTCAAAGCATGCTTGTGCCTGCACAGCCTGCTGTTGCGCAGGGAGAGCCAGGCTTGGCCTTGCCTGCGGGACTGCTGCACAGTGCTGAGGAACCGTATTAACTGTTTTTAGTTTGGAGATTGAAAAGACAATGTATCTGAGCATTTAATTTCTTGAAAATACTTCTAAAATCCCTGCAGTAACAGTATCTCAGGATAAATAAACAATAGACATTCTCAGGTTGCAACCTTTGAATTTTTGGAATAATTTTGCAGGCAGAATGTCTTTATTTCTATGAATGAATGATCATGCAGCCTTCTTCAGAAGCAATTTTATGTGTTGAAGGTTTAATGTTGAAGGTTTAACCTGGTTGCATGTTAAAAAGAAATTCCTGGGGAAAAAATATAATCCTTAAGATGGTTCTTGTTTAAACTGCAAGTTATATTTGGACAGGTCCACAGTGAACACAGTGAAACTTACCTATTTGTAGTGAGACAGGAATATTAGATAGAGTTGTCTGTTCATTTATATTTTAACCCCCCCCTCCAAAAACAAAACAAAAAACAAACAAAAAAAACCCTTCCAGATCCTTTCCTTACTAAAAGGAAAATACATTATTTAGGAAATTTAAAATGAGCAAAAAGTAAGCTGTTAGTGAAGATGTTATTTATTGGTGTGATTTCAAGGTTTTTCTTCAGTGTGATATTTGGTTGTTTATAGCATTGCATGGTACGGGAAATGATGTGCTAGTATGATGCCTTAAGCAATGTACATATACCGCAAATTGAAAAGATGATAGACAGCAATTCCAAGCAAGTTTTAGAGTCATTTTTTCTCTGTTTATTGTCTTAAAAAGTAATTTTTAAGAGGAAACATAACTTTGAAATCCAACCTTCAGCAATCCGTTAAAACACTTAATTTTCACTAAGGCTGCCTATGTGCTGTTTTGTGTGGTCAGCAATGTAGTCCATATAACTCATAAATAAGTAACAAAGTTTGAAACCACTTCTTTGTTGTTGAATCAACATAGCTAAGGAAATTTGATTGTCTGCAAGAAATAAATGTGATACATTATGAATGATCTTTAAAATAAAGTCTTCAGAGTTTCTTTTACTGAACAGTTAAAAGCAAGAAAACAAAAAAAATCTCAGTCAACCTGATACACAAAGTAAGGAGGAATTCATGGCTTCCATAAATTCTTCTAGTGCAACATGCTGTACTCATACTTGTTCAGAGTCACTTTAAACACTGTGATTTATTGTTCCAGAATGAAAATAAAGGAGAAAAGCTGCATCTTTCTTGCTCTTCAGGCAGGATTTCACAACCTGTTCATTAGGAGTGACGTTCATTCCCCAGACTGGATTTTTTCTGCCCTAAGAATTGTTTTGATTATTTTTTTTCTTTATCTCCAAACAGAAAAGTACAGTGCTATTAAATTCACCAGAACGGTCATTTGTTTAAAAGTCCCTGAAAACTCCTTAAGTATTGTAAATTTTTTTCAAGCTTCTTAGTAAGAATACCTGTAGTAACTTAGTAAGCAATTACAATGCATCACCCATATAACGTGCTGTAAACATATTTCCAACTTCAACAGGTAGCTGCTACCTTGTGAGAGATTGTCAAACTGTGTTGGGGAATTAAAAGGGGAGAGAACAAGGCTCTTGAAACTAGAGTGTAGCCACTATTCTGCCCCCTTTCTGCCCTTTGCTCAAGGTCAAGGAAACCTGACATTTCATTAGTACTGTTATGAAAACTGTAAAGAA
>NW_028186339.1:297327-419352 GCF_003343005.1 Rhea americana
CTCTGAACTAAAACAGAACACTAACCAAAAGCTGTATTGAGAGAAAAATTCACTCCTGGTTTGGTAGCATCATCAGATCCTCACAGTTATGACTGGGACCACATACATGCAATGGTACTTCATACTTTTTGCAGTTGTTTTCTTGCTGTGTTAAGATGCTAGAATTGTTAAAGTAATGTTACTGTAGTTAATCAGTATAGAAATATTTTCATTTCACCTGGGGATGGAGGGAGGGGAGGGAAAGCACTTGCTGAAAAGAGGAATATTTGTGAATACTTTGATGGTGATATAGGTGGCTTTGTCTTTAGTATTTTGGTTCTACCCTTTGATTGATCTGTTCTGCTGTGTGAAGTAGTAGGATGATATAACTGCTAAACGTTGAGAAAAGGACAAGGACAATGCACAGAGCAAGTGACAGGAAATAACAGAAATTCCCTAGCAAATAAAACATATTTGTCAGTGGTGTTGTAAGCACTTGTATTTTCTATCCTTTGAAGTCAATATGCATGAAACCTTGCATTAAAAACAGAACTGGTCTCTTGAAGGTTGAGCAACTTAATGATACATGTTCAACTGGAAGATGCAAAAAAAGAAGGTATTAAAAAGGTATTAAAAGAAGGATATAAATCAGTGGTTGCTGAGCAGTTATACTGACTACGATCCACTAGTGTAAATTGCCAGAAGAAGCTGAAGAGGCAGCAGTGATTTACAGATTATTGTTCAAAGACTCAAGATACATGATCTCTGTAAACTAACAAAGTAAAGTGAATGGACAGTGTGATGGCAAAAGAAATCTAGTATTGACAAATGCATGGCAAGGCATTTTGGAAAGAAACATTTGAACCACAAACAGTGGAGTTTCGAATTAATTGTATCACTCAGGAAGAAGATCTAGATGACTCCGCTGGGAAGACAGTAAAACAGCCAGTGATAGTGAAGAAGGACAATAAAAACACCGTATGGAATGAAAAATGTACTGCAAGTTTTTTTTAATACAGCTTAACATCTACATCTAAGATAAACATCTACTAAAAAGATGTTTGAATATGTTAGTGATGAATTAAAAAAGCCATACACATAGTCCTCTGACATTTATTATTGACAGTTTATACATATTATCTTTAATCCATGTGCAGTGCCTGATAGACCTTTCAGTTAAATTGTGTAAATTATTAGTCAAGGGAGCTTTACCAACTAGGAGGTGTGTATAGCATCAGAACCAATTATTTATTAATATTGTTTTAGAGGAAAAAGATTCTGTCATGATTAGTGTAAATATTTGTCTCTTCTCTAAGTTAAATCACATTTCCCTCTTACCAGGTCTATAGAAAAACAGCACAGCACTTTGCTTTTTTTGACACACTTCTTGTTTATGACGACAGAAAACAGACAGTTGCATTGTTTTTTAAAAAATCTAATTATCATGGTTAAATAAACCAGAATTAAATTGTAGATACTTGAAATTCAAAGTTAATCAGTTATACCTAGTATAAGCTATGAAATAAATACTTTTCATCTTTATCAACCGTGTTGAAGATCAATAGAACTTAGAGATGCAGTCTCTGAACAGAGTCTCACAGAAAGCTTGTTCAACAGAACCCATTCAAATTCACTAATAATTTACTGTTACCCATCTCACTTATTTCTTCAATGTTAGTGCTCAATGGATGACAGCAACCACCACTACTGTATTAATGCCAAAAAGGTCTCAATTAGGCTCATGGCTTTTTGAAGCCAGTAACAGACAAACACCACCACCACAACTACCACCCTATTCCCCCCAAAATCGGGGCATACAGGAAGGAAGGGTCTGTGCCCCAGAAAACTTACAAAACCTTGAACGAAATCTTTCCTCTGTGGTCATACTGTTTTTTCTCCTAGTCAGCCTTTTATCAGAGAGCGTTTTCTCTCTCAGATCAATTGCTATCAATTAACAGTAGGCCTTGTGTCTTTTATGTTATACCACTAATTAAATCCCCTTAGGCAAAAGATCATCAGAATTTGCAAGAATGCTGAACACTGCTCTCAGCAAATACAAAGAATTCTCTGTTCTGCTATGTTTATCATTATAGTAGCTCCCAATCATTTCTAGGAGTTTGAGTGTACTAACATACTGGAAAAAAAAAGATGAAATGTGGGTAGTGCTTTTAATTTTTCCCCCAAAAATCCAAAATAGTTCTGGGTGCTTGGATTTTCCTTTTATTATTATTGATTGGTGGCAGTGCCATCTGTCCACGCTGTAACTTTTCACTGAGATTAGCAGCAGTAAATCAAGTACTGGTTTGATTTATTGTTGTGCAGGAGTACAAGAACTCCTTTCATTCATTTTCTATCAGTTTGGATTTTTTTATTTATTTATTTGTTTTACTAGAATCAGTGTGCTAGTATATTGTAAGTTATTTGATTTACATTACTTTGGTATTTGAAAAAGAATACTTTGGAATTCTAATATATATGAAACATTGCAGCATAATAAAAAAATCAAGACTTACCTGGTTATATAAAATTGCCTAGTTGACTCACTCCTTTTTTTAAATGCACCTCTTCATCATTTGTTGTATTTCCATCATGCTCTCTTTTTTTTGGTCTTACAACCAGCCATTGTAAACGTTCTCACTCATGCTGATATGCACTAGTTTTAGCTGCAGCACTTGCGGCAGTTCCCAGGTGCATGCTCTCACAGCACAGCAGGAATATTCTAGCTGCAAAGCCAGGATGAGAAGTGTTGTGCTCTGTGTAACGCATGGAAGAAGAACACTGGGCACAGGAGGGCATGAAGCTCTGCTAAGACCAGCAGACCTAGAACACTTGGAACAGGCTCCAAAGCAAGACCTGCTGCAGGACCAAGCCTGGGTGCTCCATGAAGCCACACACTGTTGGTGAAACAGCTGGAGTTGCCTATTAATAGTGAAATGGAGACTGAGAGTTGGGCTCAGGCTGCTTGGGAGCAGCAAGGGCAGACTGCTTGGCAAGGGAAGGCAAGCCTGGAGCCAAGCGTGGTAGCCAGGCAGCTAGACTTCACCAGCAAGGGCACAGTTTCACAGCACCTGGACAAGAGAAGCAGATCCAGTGGCAGTAATTAGGGTTAGCCACTGTGCAGTGACCAGACAAGTCCTGAGCCTTGTGGATCAGGATTAGGGGGGGCTACTTGGCCAAGCACAGCTGCAACGTAGCTCAAGCAAGTATTGAAGGCCATAAACTGGGCTTAAATGCAGCTCCAAAACAAAGAAGGGAAGCTCACAACAAAGCTTTTCATAGCTCTTTTCACAGCAGTCTGAACCACAGTCACAGCTGCACCTTGTCAGTGCTGGCAGTGATAAGCCACTGGGGTGGCTTAAGAAAGAAGCTATGGAAACTTGAGAGCTTCTTTCTAGGATCTTATTGGAAGGATGTGCTCAGGGCCTTGACACAGACAAGCTGAAGAACTATTGATACTGCAGACAGAAGCTTCTTATAGAGGCTGATGCTGTGAACATTGCCTTTATATCTTGAGTTTGAAGCATCTGGGAAATAGGTGTTGATGTCTGCAACAACCTGGACAAACCAACATAAACAGATGATAGGAATCTCAGCCAGCTTTAAGCTGCATCCCTGAGCTGGAAGCCAGAGCAGTGGGTAGTAAGGGGGTTCCTCATCAGGAAAGGGGGCCTTAAACAGCTGGTGGCACAACTGGGAACCTCTCTCCAAAAGTGGAGGGAGTAGAATATGCCCTGGATGGGTGGGCAAATCCCTACTTGGTGTAAGGTGTAAGGTGTAAGAGCCTGACGGTGAAACAGAAGCAGATTTGCCCTTATGAAGGCCCTCATCAACAGAGAGTTGGTTACACCACTTTTACCCGAAGAGGGAGGTCTGCCCAGCTTATGCTGTGCCACAAGTGCTTACTGGACCTCACTGTCAGGATAAAATGGGGCTATGTGAACAATAAGATCCCATAAAGAAGCTCTCAGATTTCCATAGCTCCTTTCTTAAGTCACCCCGGCCTTGAAGTTGCTGAGATTCACAGCAGCATCAAGCTATGAAGCCATAAGCTTGTTTATTGCAAGTCCAGTGTTTAATAATTACTACAGATTGAATAAACAGCATTAGTAAGCCTCTCTAGTAAGTTCTGACTGGGCTTGTATTGAAGCTCTGCCTGTTCCCTGTACGGATACTAATAAAGCTCGTGAATTATTTTGATTGTCTCATTGCTTCAAACATTTATTGATTTAAATCATTAAGTTCTCAGTCACAGCAGACACTGGGGAGCTGATGGTAAATCAGACCATCTCTGGTACTTGAGTTGGCTGTAAATTTGCCATATCTGGTAGACTCAAGCTGGCTGTAAATTCTTTTAGTGCTCTTAAAGCTTGGCTTGCGGAATAGACTGCTTGCATTTTGCTGCCTTATGTTTGCAACCATGCCAGGAGTCAGACAACCTTTCAGTGCCTATTTCTCATTTAGCATCAGTACGGTATAGCCTCTCTCAAGTGTTAGGGCTCCTGTATACTATTCTCTAAGAAAAATCTACGTCAAAAATTGCATAGGTGAAAAACAGCATCAAACACAGTTTCCATCTTCTCTATATCAGAATTTTATTGTGGAGTAGGTCTCTCTGTGTTAACTTTCTAAAATGTTCCATTCCAGCTATGATTTACACCATCCTGCATCCAGTAACATAAAAATAAACCTCAGCTCCAAGAGATGAGATGAGATCTTACTTTTGAATGAATAAACTTCTTACCTCCAAACAGGGAGATGAAAACAGATGCTTGGATATATGAGCATATGACTCTGTTGCCTTAAAGTTAAGTACACATGTGGATTAAGACAGTCCTTTCCACCGCACTTATGGTTACAGAGTAAGGCTATACAACATTCAGCAGTCAACACGCTAAATCAAATAAAAATTTCTATTTTCAGTCTGGAAGGCAAGTGTTCCAAATACAGCTGGTCATAATTTTTCAAAAAAACCTAGTAGTAACAAAAAAGTCTGTTGTTTAAGAATATTTTTACAAAGGATACGCATTTTTTTAAGTTTCTTATTCTTCAAAAAATGGATAAAACACTTGAATACTTTCAAATACTCAAAAGTTGAACCCCCCACCCAAAAAAAAAAAAAAAAAAAAAGGAGTTCTCTTCTTGCAAGACACAGGAACTATAAAATCTACCCATACTCTGTCTTTTGCCTCTGTAATCATGTGTGGGGTAATCAGTTTAACTGATACAGCTTCATTAATTTAACGTTAGTCTTTTTCAGATAAATGTGAGCTTATGGTTTCTATCTGAGGGTAGGTCCACGTTACTGCTGGAGGTGTGATCTCCAGCACAGAGAGACATTTTGTCTCTAACAGTAATTTAGCTAGTTCAAGTAACAGTAGTATCAAGGTGACAAAAGGCTCAGAAAAATGACTTCTACAGAACTGCTGGGAATCCTGGGCATTTGGATAGCAGCATTTCACTCCTCTTCTTTTTCTTTCTTTCTTTCTCTTTTTTTTTTTCCCCCATGCTTGATTCAGGTGTGTATTGGAACCATCCCAGAGCACAAGATGAAATATATCCACAAAGCAGACAAGAAAAGTGATAATAATAGTGTCCTTTGCAGAGCTGTGCAGCTATTTTCCTCTTGCCCTTTGCTTCCAACTAGATTTTGGGCTCTCTTTGTTTCCTTTTTGCCCATCGCTTGATCTGGCTGACTGCCCAGGGCAGCGTGGGCATCTCCACGTGACRCTACCCAGCACTCCTTCTGAGAGCACGTGGCAGGACTGGCAGGGCAGAGCCCATTTCAGTCGGTTTGTCAATGAGTACACACCTGTTGGGTAGCCCTATCTTAAAATACAGTGTCTTTTTCTTTACTACGGGCTTTCCCAAACCTGGATAAACATGTTGGAAATATAATACTTCTTGCCTTTTTCATTGCATGTAAAATCTTTCAGCTAAACAACATGCAACAGGAATAATATTCTATTGGCTATTTGCAAATAATTTAGAGGTTAGCTTTTATTGGTTTAATTTTTAACCATCAGTCACTGTGAATATTTAGTTCTTTCTAACACTGCATTGTAGAACAGTGTTAAGCATGCACAAGTAACAACAAATCTATATTTTGTTATTGAATATACATTTTCTGTGAAAGTGGGGAAATTTCTGTATTCCATAGTCTGTCCTATGCATTACTATGATTTTCAAATAAAGACCCGAATCTAGTTCTGACCCCATTATCCTATAATGGATTTAGGTACTTAGTAAAGTCTACATCTGACTCAGTCCCCACCCAAACACCAGATGCTGCTGTAGGAACAGCCTAGCAGAGGATGGCTTATAGCTTTCAGGCTCTGAGAATTGGCCTGTAATCTCCTGAAATGAGGATTGTGAATGGGAACTGGTATCCAAAATAACTCTGAGAAAGAGTGAACTAATTGGTTGCATTTAGACTTACTATGCTACATCCTTGTCTGTGTTTACAGCTGAGCGGTGAATGAGGCTTGGAGTGTCACTTCCCTTTCAGACTTCAGTCAACTCTGAAGTCTCCAATTCAAGTGATACTCACAGCAGAGAAATCCATACCCTAGAGGGTGAGTGGCCTATCCTTTAGCCTAAGTGGGTATACCAGTGGGGAGAGGATGAATATTGTTCCTGGGTGCCTGGGGCTTACATCTCTGCACCCTGGCTGACTTCCCCCACTCTGTAGTGGCTGCCAAGCTGTCACCTCTTGGCCCCGTGCTCCAGGAATACAAGTGACCACATAGCATGTGAAGAGGGTGACTGCGCCATGGCTCATTTGTCAGAGTTCTTGGAAAATTTTGATTCTTTGTGGGATGTCTGCTTATACACAAGCAATGTCGCCATGCTAACTTTGCTCAGTAGCCACAGCCTTAGGCAAAGTCAGCTAGGGCTGCTGTCACCCTAAGAAATACTGCTTTGCAGCTAGATTATGTGCAACGAACCATTTCTTCAAAGAATCTGTCTTAAACTCATTTTAGGCTAACACAGTCAGAGCCACATGTTATGTAAAGAGACCACTAACCCTTTATATCTGCTAAGAGTGATTGAAACACATTACTCACACGCTTTCTCACTACCTGGACACTTTTTCCAAGGAAACAATCACGAGAGGAAGAAATCCCTATGTAGACAGTCGTAGAACAGTGCTGATGATCCGAAAGGTTTCTTTGCCCTATCTTCAAACTAAAGCGAGTCGTTTAGTTTGAGAGATAAGCCAGAGAGATAAACACAGAAGATTATTTATTCCAGAGTATGCTCAGATTTTTCTCCAAGCTAAACAAATTTTATCTTAGGGCATTAAAGTATATTTTCAGGATCTCCACAAATCCATGTATTGATTCTTTGCCAATAACGTGTTTTTCCTTGATAATGAGACCATGCAATATATAATCCGTGTATCCACATGTTATAAAGCCCCCAGTCCTTGGGTAAAGCAGACACAGTGCATAAAAGTATGTTAGTTTCTTAAATGAGCAACATTAATTAAAGCTTCATTAAGGCTGGGAAAGAAGGACTGTAAGGATTGGGGTACATCCCAATGTTTGTTGCAGGACTGCAGATACCCTACTTGATTGCATAATCTCTTGTAACCAACATAATAGAAATGAAAGAAGCCTCTTGGTTTCAAAATGTTGGCAAAACTTCTCTGTAACCAAGATGGTGGAGTAACTATCTTTTCCTTTCTCTTACCCATATACTTCAAAAAGTGTCAGAAAATCCTAATTCAGGAAAAGTGTTCTTGATCATTGGACTGTTTTTTTTTAATCAGTTAGGTTTCCTCTAGACTGAAAATCGTGCTTGCTAGTGGATGCTGTATCAGATGACTAGTGCAGCTGAGGAAAGCTTCCAGTGCCCAGCAGCATCCGTGCCACAGCACAGTGGCAGGAGTGGGGCATACAGCCACCCCATGGATAACCCAGATCGTCATGGAAGGGTCCTGCTCCTTCCTGCTCTTCCCAGCTTAATGGCAAAGACTTTGGTTCAATTCAGAGCCTCCAAAATTGCAACTAACTATGGGGAGGAGGGAAAAAGATCAAGTCTTTTCTGTTTGAAAACACAGATCTGTATTTGAAAACACTTGGGAGAGCCGCTCTTTCCATTTGTTCCCCTACTCATCTCTAGCCTGCTTGGACTTCAAGGAGAATTTGCTTTTCAAGGGAGCAGCCTTCTCTCATTGTGCATATACCACTGTATAAAATAAAAACATCTCCATCTACTTTTCTGCCTTTAGTTACTTCTACCTTGGTTTAGTTCTGAGAAGGCTCAACAATAATGCAGCTCAAATAGGAGAGAGCATAACATATTAATGACTTGGTTCTTTGTCTTTCAGTCTTGATATTAATGAAACAATTTCTCTGTTTAAAAATGAAATACTGATTATTTTCCTTTCTAAAAGAAAGATCAGTTATATCTCCATTATTAGATTAGTCACATTACCACACGTTCATCCTGTGTACTGGAAGAAAACTCATTAAACTACCCCACTGGTAAAGCCAACCCCATGGATAAAATCAGGCTTGTTCTACACAATATAGCAGAAATGGGATTATTATATTTGAGCTGAAATAATATGTTGTGATTCCAAGAGTAAACATCTACAAAGAAAAATAGAAGTGATTTTTAGATAAAATCAAATTAGTAATGCTTTCCTTACATAGAAAAAAAAATGTTTTGTGTTTGAGCCTGATATTCCAGGAGAAGATAACACTGATACAGTCATTCATTTCTGTGCAACTCTAAGGAAATGCCTAGAGGCTATCTGAATAAGAATTGTTAGCATTCATGAAAGTGCCTTGGTGCTTCGTTGCCAGGAAACCATAATGAAAGTATAGCAATGCCAGCTTGATGATGTGGATACGGGGCTGATGCATTAATCCTGTATTCTGCAGACACGAGATCTCTATCATTTGCAAACGTGGTGCCTGCACAGGCTGGCAGAAATTCTGGAAGGTCATTTCGCTAATAGTTTTGCAGAAATGTAGAACATTAAAAAAACCCAAGTCAACAACAGTATCACATTAGAGCTCTGAAAAAAATCCTCCGCCTCTTAGAATGCAAAATTAGAAGATATTTTACTTGGATGTAAAGTACTTGTGCTATTTGTTTTTAGATAAGGAGAGTATAGCTAAAGCAACTTGCCTCTGTAAGCATCAGGGACCATCAAACTATTGTTAGTTAATAAGCCAAGAGATGCTCTTACTTTTACTGCACAAGGCAAAGAAAGAACCTGGTAAATCAAGAAAGGATTTTTCTCAATAGGCTTTCATGTGAGCAGAATTAAGATAAGGCCTTTGCTAGGCCATGAGGATGTGGTAGTAGTGCTGTTTAGGATTTTACCTAAATTTGTGGGCTTTTATTTTTATTTTTTTTCTGCAGTATTCCCTCATGTTCCTTCAGTGGGAAAGACAGAAGGTTCGTGCCTATGCATTCATAAAATGGTAGCGTTTGGTAATGGGTTGTCCCATACAGGGCACTTTATGTAGTTCTGCTGACTTTCAAATAATTTGCATCAGTTTCTAATAATGATAATGAAATCCTATAAAGTTTTATAATTCTGCTTTTGGGATTTTTACCACTCATTTAGAATAATTTTTTAAGTGTATGTAATAGGAATATATTGAACTATAGCAAAGACTTTAGAAAAAGCTAAGAAGAATTTTTACGTTGTATAACAACAGCTATTTTTCACTCTCACTCATCTCTTGTCATTAGGTTGAGATTTCCAAGGTGGAGGTGGGAGGAAACCCTGTGAAATAGAGGGAAAAAAAATCAATGTCCCTTTCCTCTGCTAAAATCTCATGTAGGAGACTTCTGACCAGTCAGGGAGGCTGATCATAACAAAAGTCTGCTTTTAATCTTTTGTTCTTTAATCTTCCAGAAAAGCAATCTTTGTGTGTCAAAATGACTCCTCACTCCATATAGTGTACTCCATATATATATGGCTCAGCTGCAGCAACGTTAAAGATAAGGACATATGCCTCAGTAGCAATGTTATGAGTATCCTTGACTTTAACAGTGCCAGGGAAAGCTCTTTATTCTCTCGACATCTGGACTGCCATTTGCATGTCTTTCATTGCGATCATATAGATAGCACTTCTTAAGAAATGTTTAAATTCATCATAATACTTAAATGTTTCCATGAAAGACAGTGATGCAGAATTCCAGGAGGCCACATTAGAAGGGAGCTCATGGCCAGCATACAGAGGGCTGTTTGTGCCACCTCTTTAGAAATTAGGTACTGCAATGTGGCATTTCTTTTTAGCAGTCTCAGGAAGTTCTTAGAGTGCTGATGGCAATCACCTCCAAAAATAATAACAATAATAATAGTGCACTAACCTCTGGTAAATATATCTCTTGAGAGGAGCAAAAACAAGCTTCTGAAAGGTATTACCAGCTTGTGAAGGAAGGAGCCTTAGGGAATGTGCCTGTCACTTGGACTTTTCCAGCCAGTGGGGCATGAAAATGGGGAGGTTAAAGAGGCAGAGCCTGTTCATCAGGTGGGAACTTCGGAAACAGACACAAAACTGAACCGAACAAAACAGAAACTCAAAACGTTGCATTTGCCTTTGTGTTAGCGGCCTAATCTGAAGAGATCCTGGTTGAAAGTGAGAAGTGAAATGGTTTCCCGGAAAACCTACGACCCTGTCACAAAGATGTAATGCATGTGTCTTCCCTGTAATGGCAAGTGCTTTCTCATGGCGTCTCCCTATTTCCTTACCTTTAGGAGGATGGCTTTCCTAAGCAAGAGCATCTCTGACTTTGCACTGACTTTGGGGTGGGTGGAAACCTGAGAGAGGCTCTCGCTGGAACAACCAAGCACGCTACCATCAGTCGAAGGGACATCTTATGGGACTCTGTTAGTTGGTGGTTCATTTAGGGCTCCATTACATTGGCAATTGTGATCTGTTATTTAGCTTTTAAGGACTTCCACTGTCCAAGGCTTCTCTGATATCTTATTTTAGGCTCCTAAGAAGCCTCACCTTAGGTTCAGATTTCCTTCTGGCTTTAATTGGCACTGTCCGCCATACAGAAACTTGTTAGCAGAAGATCCTATGCCCAGAAAGAATTCATCTACATTAAGTTCATGAAGCCATTTGCTGTGGTGAATGGAACGGTACAATGTGCCTGCTGGAGGGATGCCCAGTCTCCCTTTTCCTGCATGTTGGTTTCTCTGCTTCCAGTGCTCCTTTTGAACAGAGCCTTCAGCTCTTTCTTACTCTCCTTTGTTATCAGTTCTAACAGTGAAAAAATAAAAAAATCACAGAAGCAAATAGCAGTGGAAGCAGGGAAATGGTCAGATCTGGAATGCAGCAGCTTTCTTTTCCTTGGCTCTTAGAGTACACAAACATACTGATTGCCACTGCTTTTTCATACAGGATTAGCAAAGTGTTTGCTGACTATACATTGTTATGGGAAGCTTCATTTTAGCCTTTGAAGGTAAATATTTCTTAAAATTGCACTGACTTAAATTTCAGTACTTTATTGCTTTACTACAATCAATTTCGTACATCAGCAGGTTGGTTTTTGTTTCGAGGCAAGACACGCTTCTCTGTGATACGCCAGACGGGGCTGGTATGTGAGACAAAAGGCATGTATAATTCGCTATATAGTTAGTCTTCCACTCCTTTTTAAGCAATCAAAGGATTAGATGGGGGAGATGCAGAGAGCTGTTTCTTGGTTTTCTAACATCACATCCGTGGAGCACTGGCTGTGCCCTTTTGAACAGGTCTGCGTGACCCAGGTGTTTGGCTTCTAGCATAGGTGTTCTTATGTGTTCATTGACTTCTGGTGTTGCTACATGCATTGCCTTTCACTTCTTTCTTTCCACTGTCTTTTACCTGTTTTCCCTGTTCAGGCTGTAAATTCCTTGCACAGAAGGAGTTACACTGCAGCAATAGAATGGACTTTCTGTCTTGGCTGAGTGGATATTCTAGACATTTTATATGGCAGTGTAAATTGTTATTGCCAATAATAATATCACTGTATTTATTCCAAGTCAAGGAGTGGAAACATACATTCTCTATGGCAAAGATTATCATCTGAAAGTATATGTACAACGATATCCCATGTAAATCTCCTACATATGCCATCATCATTACAGTAGCAATGATGCTTCTTATACCCAACACAAATGCTATCACAGCTTTTTTAAAGCAGCAAAGTCAATGAGTCTGCATCAGTGCTTTGTGTTTCTATACACACAACCTTGTGTCACTGAAGGAAATGATGTTGCTTTAAACAATTACAGTACTGTTTATACATCATTATCAAATATGGGAAATGATATCAATCGAAATACTTAGAAAAAATTGTTTGTATCTTAGGTTTTCTTCTATTTTGAAATCTAGTTGAGTAATTTTGGTTCACAATTTAATAATGACTTTTTAAAGTAATCATTAAAGCAGATCAGAAATGTATTTTGCACTTTTTTGCTATATCAGTAATYCAGCACTTGATATTCAGCTGGCTCCTCTCCAACAAAACCATTTTGACTGTGGTTTTAAAGTAGATTATTTTAGTTATAGTTCATGCTCTAGAATGTGCAGGAGATCAATGTGCTGGCCTTTTACCAGCAATATAATATCTGCTAATGAGATATTGCSAAGCTGAAAAGTAGATGCATGAAATTAAAAGCAGTTTCAGGGGTTCTTCACTTTCCCTTCTGACATGCCTTTTGTAGCCCTCTGGATTTTTTTTTTTCTGGTGATATTATACTGTTGTTTGCAACTGCTCAGCAGTTCTATATGAAAGTCCTGCTTCAAGAAGGTGGTTTCTTCTGTCATCCCACTCTGCAGAGAATGACTGTTTCATTGCTGTGCCTTAGAGAAGGGAGCTGCCTTTCCATAGAGCTGCCTTTCCATGGAGAACTTCTGGGATGAGTGTTCGAAACAGACCTGGTGACAAAGGACGTAGAATAGTGTAGAATAGTCATGTGCACAGAGATGACATGGATGGAATATATGCAAAAAAGAAAAAAAAAAAACCCAAAAAACAAAAAAAACCTCACAGATTTACTAAATTTATTGGTGCTATGCAATATACTGCAAAGAGGGAAGAAAGTATTCTATTAAATGTCATACTTGAACAGGGAAGCACACTGGCTTTTTAGAGTAGTAAAACAGACTACAGAGACTGAAGTGAAATTACATTCTTTTTCCTACCTATGCTCCTTCAGCTATATGCAGAGTTGTCTGCTGCAGCTTTGCCCTGCTCAAAGCACAGTTCCACAGAACAGTGATTTTGCAGGTGACTCTGCAGCATTTTCCAGAGTGTCTGAGCAGCTGGAGCCTGAGCTGCAGTGGCTCTCAGGGAGCTCACACTTGCTGCTCCAAAAATTCTGCCTGTTGTGGCTCTGTTGGATTTGAACAGGTAAAAAGGCAGCGTTGGCTTCCTCCCGTGGCGAGGGATGCCGCAGACCCTGCCGTGACCCTGCATGCGGAGCCCAGCTCCAGCCCTGTGAAGCAGCTTGTGCATGACACTCACGTGAACAGGTTTTCTCTCCTGCCTTTGTAATAACACTACAATATTTTTCCCATGAATGTACAATTTATCGCACGGCTGTTTTTCTAAAGCAGCATTTTGGCCACTAGAGGGAGAATGGGTTATACATTTGCTTTGGACATGCCTATTTTTTGTTCAAGTTAATAACATCTTCTATATGCAATTACTGACACATAAAACCTGTTTTTCTTGTTCTGGCTTGTGTGATCCTAATGTAATTTTATCTCATTGAAGATGCACAATGAAGTAAGAATTATAAGCTGCAGTTTTATTAAAATACAGCATTCGGTTTGATTTGAGTGTAAATTACAGCAAACATACAGCCCTGTGCAAATATTATTAAAAATTAAATAATATTCCAAGTCAAACGATTACTTAATAATAAAATCAGTGTTTTCTTATTATTAAGAGCTATTTCAAAAAGGAATTAGGATTACACAACAGTGGCAACTGTGGAGAAAGTCTTTCTGACAGTGCTTATTTCTTTGTTTCTTGCTAAAGTCTCCTCCAAATATATATATATATATATATATATGTATATATTTGGATGAACTGTTCAATAAACATGTTTGAAAATCTTATTTTCCTTTAATGGAAAGTACATGAAACCTTTTTTGCATCACCGAATAAAGAAGAAAGTCATCTAAAGCCAGCTGCAGGGCTCATGCTTTGGGAGTATGTTTCTTGCTTGCTTTGTGGCTTGCTCCCTTGGCACATGCTAAAGGGATACACACTCTAGAGAGGCTGATCTGCAGCTGAAGCAACACTGACAGCCCCCTTGGAGAGCACACTAAACTATACCTATGCGACTGTCTTTAAAAAGAGGCCAACTCCTGCAGTCCTTGTTTCTTATTCAGACAAAACTGGCCTTKGAAGCCAACAGTAGTTTTGCATGGTGAAGTTTATTTTATCTTGTGAGAAAAAGTCGAGTCAGTCCTATACAACCCCAGGGGAGCAGCAGAAATTGCAGGGATGGATGTAAGCAGTGGGCTTCTTGTGATGTTCGCTTGATGGGCTGAATCCTCCCTTGTCCACCCCTCATAGAAACACAGCTTGCATTCATCGGTCGAATATTCTTCTTGCTCCAATGGTTCCCATATGTTCCTTTCTTCAGAAAAAGACCACCTGCCCTCCTCAGCCCCAGGTAGCAATCTGCCATCACACACTTTCTTCTATTTGCTATTTATATTTTTGCCTTCTCTTTTGCCCCTTGAAAATCTCAGCATGACTCATGTGCTATCATGCTGGGCAGTAGACTTGGCATACTAATATTTATTTCCATCCTTATTAGAAAGAAGGCTATGTTTATTTTCATGGGCAAGTATCAGTAAAATGGTTTTCCAGAGTGCCTAAATATTTAATTCCAATTGAATGAAGCCTGCAGATCCTTTGAAAATGTGTATACCCTCTTTCAAGTACCTCCTAAAATAGTTTTCTTCTGGATATTACCATATTCAGCAGTTCAGACTTATACCATGTCTTTCCCTGTGAATTACAGATAAGCCCTTATCTTATGAAGAAAACTGACCCATACTTCAAACTATTTTTTCCTGCAATCCTAATCTTAACATTAGGTACAAAAAGATTTAATGTAGAAGTAGTATATTAGGAAATAAATGTGAGGTATACTAACTCAGAGTAATCTCTTTATTTATCTCCAAATTTGGCCTGTCCAAATGCTYTGCTTTTACAGAGGAGATTCATTCTGAAAATTTGGATTATATTTCTGTCTTTTTTATCCCGGTAAGTATTGATAGAAATTTTGCTGAAGTCAGTACAAAATTTCTCAATGATTTCTGTGTTTTACCTTGGGTTTTGCATCAATTTACATTTTCCAGGGTTCTTATTTTTTTCCTCAGCTTGGCTGTAAGAACAACTTTCCTTTCCTTTGGCATTATTTCAGTAGCTGCTAAATATCAAGGAACAAATTCTTTGAGGGTAAAATACATACAACTATACTTTTGGGGCCCGTGACTTACTTGTGTCCAACCTCAAGCTGGCGTTCATTATCAGTTATCCTAAACCCATAATATAGAACTGCTCACTAATTCCCATCCTGAAACTTCCTGGGGAAAGGAAAGGGAACTTTCTTCTGTGAGAAAGAAGAGAAATAATATTGAGAATGCAGAATGAAAGTTTACTTTTCTGTATGTATCAACCATGCCTTCCATGAATGCTTCTTATGTTTTCTAATTTCTTTCACACAACCTATAGTCTTGACCTGCAGCCTGAGGTATCCCAAGGCTGGTACCTGAAGGACGCCTTCCTACCTTAAACTTAGATCTCCATGACAGCAACCATAGCTGAGTTCTTGGGATTTAACATGCCACTGTCCATGGCAGATGCTCTTCACAGTTTTTATCTCCTGCTGATGAGGTTGTCAGCCTCATCATCTCTTTTGGTTCTCTGAATACACAGTGAAGAAACTGTGCTGCTACTAAACCCTTTTGATCCCTCCAGTATTGTAGCTTTTTTAGGTGCAGGGTTGCTTTGGATGCGGAATGGCAACAGGTAGGTGCTGAATCTCATGTCTCATAAAAGCTCTTGAAGAAGCCTAGTGCAGCCTGATGCTTCCCCCATCTTTAATGTCAACTCTGGAGAAGAGGGCAATGAAAGGTATCCCAGAATGAGGAGTAAGGAGGAATGTGTTGCCTACCTAATGCTTAGCATTTATTGGAAAATGGGCATCTACTAAAATCCCTACAATTCAGCCAGGCTGTAATAGTTTTGAAAAGCCAGGACTAAATGGAAATGCTAAGTGCAAGGGATTTTCTTGGCCTCCTGAATAAACTACTAAATTGGCATACTAGAGAACTTGGCCCTGATATGGTCTTAACCGTTACTTAGCCATATTCCTGCTTGTTTCTCCTCTGTAAAATGGGGAAAATTGGGAGTAATTCTGCAGTGTAGAAATAGAAATGTTTCTTGGCTGTTGTTGTTTTTTAATCCACATAAGAAAAGCCTTTAAATACATAGCTATTTTTAATCCCAAGTAGTGACTTTTCCTAACCTCAATGACACGAGCTGGACACAGTTTACATGCTAATACATTGTATAAATCTCAAGAGTGCTATCAAGAGAACATCTTAAGACACTGCATGGTGATAATTCATTAAATGTTACTAGATCTTTCTGCAGCTTGCTTGCTTATCGAGTTCTGTCATATTATCTTTTTGACATAACAGATTGCCTCCACATTAATTGAATGATAGAACAAAAACACAGCAAATGAGAGAGCTCAGAGGCTGCCACCATATGTGAATTGTAAATAATAAGAACTCAGTAAGGAAAAATTATTGGAACATCTCACTCTTATATTTAATAAACAACAAATTGCTATATTCTTGGATGGTTGAGAAAAATAATGAATTGAACAATAGACAATCTCATTTCTCCTTCCAGCTGTGCAGAAATTAAATGTCAACTATAACCACTTATTCTTCATTTCCACTTCTATATACTATACTTTTTCTTGTCAGGCTCCTTAACTGAAAGTGAATCAAGAGAAGGGACAAAAACAACCTCATTTTTAAGAAGCCAACAATACATTTAAAATGCTGGAATACATTCTATGAAACTCATGACTGCTCTTTATAATGAAAAAGTCTCCATATAGCACAAACTTCTCTCATTGTGTGAAAAGATCTCACCTTAATACTTTAAAACAGAAATTAAATGGCTATTTTTTCATGGTTAGAATTTGAGGTGACAGCCATGTTTCAAAGGAGAAGTTGATCTCACACAGAAATATATACACAAATATAAGGAATACATTTATTTCTCTGCTATTATGCACCTTATGYAATTATTAATTTACATATGAAATGTATTTAAAATGCTTTGAAATCAAAAGRAGATGGAAGGTGCAGTTAAATGAAAATCCACAAAAGAATGAATTAAGCAGTTAGCAGTAAATCAAAGAAGCAGCAGTCAAATCAGTGTTTTTTTGTTTCAGTTCTAATTTAGCTTCAGCTATAACTGAGGCTATTCTGGTTCAGTTTTGGATCAAATCTAACAAAACAACAAAACTTCAAAATGATGATGTGTATCTACTGTTTTGAGTGGTTGCTTCATACAGGTTTGGTTAATTCATCAGATAATCAAAGGCTATTTACAAATCATTTGTTCTATTTTATAGTTCAGAAGAGGATTTGATCCTGAAACCTTGCATGGCAAGCAGAAGGAAGTGATCTCAGCTGTGGGAGTTGGACTTTATTCTTGGTTCTGTGAGCGAAACAAAGTTTTGCTGTTGTTCCCGCAAACCAGCTCATTGCTGCTGGTGCCTGGTACATTCATAAATCTCATATGGAAGAAGACCAACACATTATGGTCTCTACTGTAGCACTAACAGTAGCTGCAGAGATCCAGCAGGAATTTTACAAATCCCCTGCTAAACAGCACTATTCATTTTCTGTGTGCAGGAAATTCAGCTGTTTACCCTACATGTGCAAATGCTCCAGGCACAGTGAATCACCTCTCCTACAGCACTCCTTCTTGATCCTGCATAGCTTTCGTGCACATGGCTGCAGATGTTTCTCCATTCTACCACTGCTGCACTGCGGGGGCTTGTCCAGTCCCTCAGCTCTGGGGCAAGGGAAACTGCAAGAAAGAGAGAGAAAATGTCTCAGAACTGCTCTGCACTGCCCAGCAGGAAGCTTGGAGACACGTTTGAAATAAAAAGATGAAGGACAGGAGAAGGAGGGTGAACTGGGCGAAGAGGGGAAATTACATACCTTCATTAGTTCTTTACCTGCCACCTTGCTGCCTTGCTGTTCTTGTTGGGTAAACCTGAGTTCCTGTGACTTTGGTCATGGACATTAGTCCACAATTCACAAAGTCGCTAAACCTTTGCACCCTCCCTCATTACACAAATGAAGTTCTGTACAGTGAGATGTCAGTAAGGACACCCTTTAACTCAGCTATCTACCTCTTGTTTATCTTCCAGTAAGGAATTCAAGTAATTCCTGCAAATGTGCTATCTTGCACTGGAAGTTGGCTCAAACAGCAGCTGCTGTTTATTCAGCAGTCTCTTGTACAAATATGTGTCGATCCAGCCTCCAATCGTGTGTGGTAGGCACACAACTCTCTAGGAAAGGATACACCTGGAAAGAAGGATGGAAAGGACAGTATATGCCTGCCGTGACATCCAGATGCTAGATGAGCTACTAATAGTCTCTCTACAGAAGTTTGCCATGTGCAGGAGACATTGTTTTCATGGTGTGTTTTTATTATTATCATTATAATTATAACTGTGAAGGTCAATGAGAGGGCTGGACACAAATGACAAAGATGTGTAGGAAATGGGCCTGCTGATATTCAGCTTAAGCAATGGGCTGAGCATAGTTTCCCAAATTGTGGTGGACACAGCACTCAGCCTGATACGTGGCTTGACATAACAACAGAAGCTGCTGCTGCCAATGGTGCTAAATACTGCTATTACTTCTGCAACTGGTGGTGCGGTTCCCAGCTTGCCACTGCCGAGGGTGTACTGGCACTGGGAAGCTCCAGGCTACCATCCCAGCCACCTATATTAATTCCTCATACCCTCAGTTCTGGGCAGCACCCTCCCAGATGGACTGGCTAGTTGTCCACAGCATTTCCATGTGCAATATTTCATTAAAAAGAAAAAGGCAAATACAGGAAAGAGCAAGGGGGAAAATACCAAAATCCAGCACCATGGTAGCTCATTAAAACAGCACAGTTCCAAGGGAAAATTTCAAGCTGACAGCTTGCTACTTATTTACTTGGAACTGCATGCTGAGACCTGCTGGAAGTTGTGTAATTCTCCTTGTTTAATGTGGATTCATGTAGCACTTGGTTTAATTCTTAATAGAGTGAAATCCTTTATTTTTCAGCCATCAGTCAGCTCTGGTTGGACATTTCATCAGGAGGATGCAATTAAGCCCTGACACTCCCTGAGGTTAGCAGAGGTGCAATCATTGCCTTTAGAAGTTAGCTACAGAAAGTRCGTGTGTCTGAATAAAAGTGTCAACTGAACGATGGCTGTGGAGGAGTGACAGCAGACAGGGCACAGCATGCCTACTGCATACCTAATTGCAGGACATATGCATGTGCTGTAGACATGCTGTTCACTTTTGTTTCTGCGGAGAAAGAGAGTTCAAAATGGAGATGTACAGATGCATGTTCCTTGTGAAGTGGGTATTACTATGCACCTGAAACTACAGCAAGAACCAAATGGTGTATGTGGATTAAAAAGACTGTATTTACGAACTACAGAGAATTGGGAATGGGCAATGCAGTTTACTGCTCGTGATTTTGACAGAATGAAAAATTGAGCCAGCCTACCAGGAGGACAATGCCAACAGCTTAAATAAAGAAGTTCAGAAAACATCTCAGGGGGGAAAGCAGAAATGACATCTAATTCTGCATGGCAAGTTAGATTTTAAAAGCACCACACAGCTTGTAGCTAATAATAGTGAGAAAAAGGCAGGCCAGAGGGTAAAGCTGAATGAGTGCTTTTCTCAAAAGGATTCAAAGGAATCAAGAGGAGGATAACTTTTACGAAGAATTGATCTATAGCTGTGACAAGATAATACCTTTTCCAAAATACTGGCCACAAAAGACCCTCTTGTTACTTTCTGAAATCAATCATCTAACAGGGATRGTTGTGCTTTCTAAATTGAATTAGCAAATGCAAACTCAGATTGCTCTGCTGAACTGGGGCTCACAGTGAGCTCATAACTGATGGGAAGTCTCATAAGGCAGGGAAATGCCTATCCCAACTGAAAGGATATCTCAATGTGCTCAAGTAGAAGATTCTCCATCAAGGTCTTTCTCAAGAACATATTTCCAAATGTGATAGAAAAAGARGATTACAGCAAGTCTAATTGTTAGCTATATAGTTCCTGCTCTTCAAGGCTATTTGCATATGAATGCAAATAAAGACAGCTGATAATAGGCATGGGGAAGTCTGCATCTGAATGCAGTGAATGAAAGAACTCGCATCACTCATTATTATTAAAATTGAGATTGTCATCTACTTGGCTTGCAACCTGTTTTACCATCCCAGGAAATGACAGTATGTGCTTGAAGGAGCTTTGGATTAAGTAGATGCATTACAAGAGGTCAGTTAGACAAACCAGGAGTTAGAATGAAATGCAGAAAATGATGGAACAACTTCCTGGTCAGGAGTTAATCAAGTAAAGCACAGTTTGTCTCCTTCTCGCCACATTACAGACTTAAACCTCCTGCTAAGGATCCCATCTCTAAGTTCAAGTTCTAAAGCAGGTGGAAATATCTATCAAATTAAGAGTGGAATGTAGGAAACAAGTCTTTTATGACAGCATAAGGAGAAACCATGTGAGTGAGTCATTAAAAACACCTGAATGATAGGTTTGTACACTCCCTGAAGATGTACAGAAATATTTGGTAGTGCACGTTCTTTGGATTTAGTTTGGATTTTGATATACAAACGTTGCCATATGTTTCTGAATGTAAAATATTTAGTACTTAGAAAGTGACAGCTGTATTTTCAGCCCGATTTTTAAGGAAAGAAGGTTGACACACCTGGTGTGTATCTATGTGTGCACATCTGCAGCCATGTGCACGAAAGCTATGCAGGATCAAGAAGGAGTGCTGTAGGAGAGGTGATTCACTGTGCCTGGAGCATTTGTACATGTAGGGTAAACAGCTGAATTTCCTGCACACAGAAAATGAATAGTGCTGTTTAGCAGGGGATTTGTAAAATAGGTAACATTTTTAGCCTATTTGTTAATTTCTACCAACTGTGACCCATGCACTGAAGTCTTAGAAATATCGTATTCTGGCAACTTTYGTAAAAGTCAGTTGAGTTGCCTCAATCCTTCTTAGAGCATTTACCAAAAGACTTAATTATAGGACACATAAGAAAGCAGACTTCCTGCTGGTTTCATCTCTTGTAAAACTATTTGTTAGTTCCTGGAATTGCAAAAGATTTTACATAGTATGTGTATTAATATAATGTGTCAAATTGAAACAGAATTTCAAGAAAAGTATTAACCGATGTGTCTTAACAAATTGAATAGAACCATGAGAAAGGAGAGGTGCATAGGCACAGACATGGATCAAAGGAACAAAACCATGCTAATCGTGAATGTTTGCTAAGGCTGGGCAAATAGTGCAAAAGCTGAACGTCCCTAGCTAGTGCAATATCCAGCTGAGTCCTGCTTATTTTTTTTTTACTGAGTGGACTAATCAAACCCATGCTATTTACACTGCTTTTCCGGCTATAATTTGTGCCATATTGAATTACAATCTGAATGGATCAGCACTTGGGAAAGTGCTGATGTGGCACACTGAAACTGCTATTCAATGGCAATTACGGCCCAGGTGCAAGGGTTAATGAGTTCTGCTGGACAGAACCAAGAGGCTGTCCAGCCTGAGGTGGCTGTCAATAGGTCAGATGTAGCATTGATATATCTTGGCTTGGTGAAGGAAAAATGAGATAACAAGGGAGAATAAGGAATTGCAGTAAGATGTAAGAGCTCGGGGACATTTTGCAGCTTTATGCTGGACATACAACAAATGCATTAGCTGGTCAGATTTCCACCGGGGCCTTCAACCTCCATCTAAACCTTATCACTGAAATGGAAAAATGTCTTCCATTTCACGGGAGGATCTATGAAGGTGGAGAAACTCATAGTATTCCCTTATGGCTGGCCGTTAGGATGCCTAAAGCAGTGGTGGGTGCAAATATGTTAAACAGAAGATAGTACTGGATGTATTTCTTCATAGCTTTGCTGGGCAGGTAAAGCAGAAGTGCAACTGTTTGAGAAGAGTTAGTAGATGCTCTACAAATCAGGCTAAAAATTTTTCTTTTCTAGAGACTCCAACTGCTGCTTAAAATAGCTATGATTTTACTGAATTTTTAACAGTACTTCTTGTTCTTTTACCCTATTGTGCATGTATGTACATGTTTATCTTCTTTTTACGCACTTCTGGGTGCCTTATTCTTTCTACCTTAATTGCGATAGTCACTGTTGTCTCACTGTACTTTTCTCACATCCTCTTTAAAGCTTTCAACATATCTTTTACCAATTTGCCTGGTTTCTTCACTGGCGTTCCAGCAGTCTCTCCATTTGACTGAGGTGTTCTGTGTCAGCTCCCACACTCATTGGTATGGCCCTATATTTTTCCTCTCTTCCCTTTTAAGCTATTACACCACTGACTTTATAACTTCTTGCCTTGTAGCCACTATTGTTCTAGTTACTGCTCTTTTCTTTCTCGAGCAAATCAAACACATAATAGTTTCTCTTTTGTTAAAAACTCACACTTCTGACCTGACCTCTCTCAGGTCACCCCTCTTTCCTTCATTTCTAAATTGATGTAACGCACTGATGGATATTTTTTTCTTTGGCTTCATTCTTGATCCCTTGCTTTCTTTTCTTCTTTCTCCTGATTCTTCCCCTCTACAGAATCTATTTTTGCCAAACTTTTGCACAGTCTAACTGTCTTGTGGTCTCCCTCACCACTCCCTTTGACCCTCTCTAACAGTTCATCATATCTTGTTCCCAATCTCTTCTGTCCTGTCTCTCTGTGTTCTACTAATCCTCCTAGTGCTCTGCCTATATACCCTTGTTTGTAAACCTGAGGTCCTTCTGTCTCTCACTTGCTCTTCTCTTTTATCCTCCTTTTCCCAGGTTGTATCATTAGTCTGCATGATTCCAGTTGCCACTGATACTACTCACTCATTAACTGTCCTTCTCTTTGCAAAATTGAAATTCTTATTCCTAGCTTCTGCTTTTCTCTAACACCCGCAGCTCTGCAGCTCTGTTGATGACACTGCCTCTCAGATCATCTTCCTCACCCATCACTCTTAAGGTGCAGCCTCTACAGTGTGCCTGCTCACTGTCCTCCCAGAACACTGCAGGCCTGTGCAAGCCTTCAGAACAGGTTGTTTCTGTCTGCTTATGTTCCTTATTTTGTTGTTATACATTGCAATAGCAATGCCATCTACTGTCCTCAGCTGTCCATTTCTCCAACAGTTATTTTGCCCTGTTTTTCATGCTACTTCTTATGCACAGAATAAGAAGCAGCATCTTTGCAGCATCTTCTGGAGCAACCACCGCATCTGTCTTGTATCTGCTAATAGTCCTTTCACTATGAGCTGCACAACAGCAAATGGGCACTTCTAACATTTGTCTTATTTAATTAGTTTAACTAAAATACATGTTTTTAATCCTGTTACTGTCATCCCCCTTTTCTCATTCCTTCCTTTTTTTTTTTGATACCATCAGTAGTTATTATGAATCTTCATTAAAGATAAGCTATTTATGTCTAAGACTTTCTTCTGTGTTTTTGCAACTTTTTTTTGGCTTGTTAAGCAAATGACATCTTTACGAATTTAAGGTAATTGTGTTTGTATGATGTACAAAGCAGGGTCTCAGGCCCGGTTGTAGTCTCCAGGCACTGCCGACTTCAGACAAACCTTAAAAAACACACACATTTACTCAGTATTTATTACATTATTACTTATTAATCTTGCATTTTCATATTTTCTCCTTCACAATTAGTACTTGTGAGTCAGAGATTCTGCTACTTCTTTATTCTCCTAATATTAGCTATAGAGAAACCTGGACAAAAGCCAGCTGGCTCTTACTCAATTCTAACAAGCAATTCCATGCTCAGGTTGACTGGAAGGCAAATACAGCTGGAAGAGCTGCAGTGAGTTGGCACTATTATTTCTGATAAGGAAAGAGCATGGCCTTGTGACAGCAGTTTGTAATCTTGCAGTGGAATATTTATTGACCTTTGTTTTTTAAGGCCAGAACAGGCCTGATTTTTGGCAGTGCCACTGGAGATTTAATGACCTATGAAACTACAGGCCAGTCAGCCTCACCTCCATCCCTGGAAAGGTGATGGAACAGCTCCTTCTGGATGTCATCTCCAAGCATATAATAGAAAAGAAGGTGATCAGGAGTAGCCAGCATGGATTCACCAAGGGGAAATCCTGCTTAACCAATCTGGTAGCCTTCTATGACGAAACGACTGGCTGGGTAGATGAGGGGAGAGCAGTGGACGTTGTGTACCTTGACTTCAGCAAGGCTTTTGACACTGTCTCCCGTAACATCCTCCTAGATAAGCTCAGGAAATGTGGGTTAGRCGAGTGGACAGTGAGGTGGATTGAGAACTGGCTGAAAGGCAAAGCTCAGAGGGTCGTCATCAGTGGCGTGGAGTCTAGTTGGAGGCCTGTGGCTAGTGGCGTCCCCCAGGGCTCAGTACTGGGACCAGTCTCATTCAACTTTTTCATCAGTGACCTGGATGAAGGGACAGAGTGCATCCTCAGCAAATTTGCTGATGATGCCAAGCTGGGAGGAGTGGCTGATATGCCAAAGGGCTGTGCATTCAGAGAGATTTGGAGAGACTGGAGAGCTGGGCAGAGAGGAACCTCATGAAGTTCAACAAGGGCAAGTTCCTGCATSGAGGGAAAAAAAGCCCGAGGCACCAGTACAGGCTGGGGTCTGACCTTCTGGAGAGCAGCTCTGCAGAGAGAGACCTGGGAGTGCTGGTGGACAACAAGTGGACTATGATCCAGCAATGTGCCCTTGTGGCCAAGAAGGCCAATGATGTGCATTAGGAAGTGCATTAGGAAGTGTTGCCAGCAGGTGAAGAGAGGTGATCCTACCCCTCTACTCAGCCCTGATGAGGCCTCATCTTGAGTACTGCGTCCAGTTGTGGGCCMCCCAGTGGAAGAGAGACATGGAGCTACTGGAGAGAGTCCAGCAGAGGGCTACGAAGATGATGAGAGGGCTGGAGCATCTGCCCTATGAGGAACGCCTGCGAGAGCTGGGCCTGTTTAACCTGGGGAAGAGAAGACTGAGGGGGGATCTTATCAATGTGTATAAGTACCTGAAGGGAGGGTGACAAGGGGACGGGRACAAACTCTTTTCAGTTGTCCCGTGTGCCAGGACAAGAGACAATGGTCAGAAACTGAACCACAGGCATTTCCRCCTGACTGTGATGGAGAATTTCTTCCCTGTGAGAGTGACGGAGCACTGGCACAGGTTGCCCAGAGAGGTTGTGGAGTCTCCTTCTCTGGAGATATTCAAAACACGCCTGGACGCAACCCTGTGCAAGGTGCTCGAGGTGACCCTGCTTGAGCAGGGGGATTAGATTAGATGATCTCCAGAGGTCCCTTCCAACCTCAGCCATTCTGTGATTATTCTACAGATCTGAAAATGCAGAGAGAACTGGATTGCATAGCTAGAATACACTCAGTGTAGCTAAAACGCTTGATAACGCTCCGAGTGAATTTCTGAGGATACCTAGCACAACTGTACACCCTCCAGAAGAAAGAAATCACCAGGCAATTTTTTTTGAATATTGAGTAAGCTATTAAAAATTGTGGTGTTATTGCTGAATGATTTTGCCTTTCCAGGCTAGTGTATCCTGATGCTTCCCAGTTTCCTGGCAGGTCTTCACAAGAGACGCTGCCTGCAGGGTCTGCATCCTGCTGGAGGGAGATGTCCTCCACATCCCCCRTGGTTCAGACTGTGCCCCGAACGGGACAGTTGCCCCAGCTGGCTCTCGCGCTCGAGTTTCTCGTGCCAAAATGTGCCCAGGTCTTCCTGCTCACTGGGAAGCTCCGGGGCACCCAGAGCCTTTCCTGCAAACCTAGAACCTACAGGACACTTCCAAGCAAAATATACTTCCATTTACACTTTCTTTTTTTGTCTTTTTCTCTAAGCTATGCACAGCTCTTTATTGCTGTGTGCAAATACTGGAGTCATCGCTGATTTATTTTGGGAGAGTTCTGGCACAACTGTGCAAAAAAAAAAAAAAAAGGAGAAAGAAAAAAAAGCAGTAAAAGGCTAACTCTGGAGTTAACTATATTATCTATATAAAGATTATTATGATTTTGTTGCAGTACCCGTTGCTTAACCTTTTCTAGCTCCTACTAGAGCTGAAAATTTTTTGCTTTCTTCACTGAGACAGCAATGCTTGCGTTTGCCCTTGGTCTGACTACATTGCTCTGGGAAGTCCACAAGGCATTATAGGTCAGGAGCTGCGAGGATCTCCTTTAAATGCGTGTTATCAGTGCTGCATTAACCGGCAATTTAAATTAACTAAAAGGCAGGCTGTGTTACAAGGTGCARAAGGGATTATTCTCAGAACTTAACATTTTTTATATATGTATGTGTGTCTGTGCRTACAGTATATATATTTCTTGGTATGTTTGTGCTGATTCAGACTACAAGCTCACTGAAGACCTCCAGGCTCCCAGCCAGCGCTTACTGCCCGCCTTCCTCCTCCTCCTCCTCCACCTCCTCCTCCCTCCTCCGGCCCCGCCGCCCTGCGCACGCCGAAGGGCGGCGCCGCGCATGGCGGGGAGGAGCAACGCCTTCCGCCGTGGTTTGTCCCTGCCGCGCTCCCATAGCAGCCCCGCGGGGAAGGCCGTTGCGGGGGGCTTGGCGCGGTCGCCATAGCGACATGGCCTAGGCTGCGGCGGGCGGGCGCGGGGTCGCGGCGAGGGCCGGGCTGGGTCGGCGGCGGCAGGTGCGGGGCCGAGCCGAGCCGAGCCGAGCCGAGCCGAGCGGCCCGGCAGGGATGAGCCATGGCGTCCGTGAAGGTGGCGGTGCGAGTGAGGCCCATGAACCGCAGGTGAGTGGGGCGCCGCTGCGCTGCGCTCCGCGGGCCCGGCGCGGGTGCTGCCGCGGCTCTCGGGCCGCCCGCAGCCGCCTCGGCTTCTCTGCCCTCTCCGGCCCCGCCGCCTCGGCGAAACCGCAAGTGCAACCGCGGCGCCTACGGCGGGAGCAACGCAGCGCCCGGGGCCCCTGCCCCCTCCGGAGGCTGTGAAAAACTCGCAGGTGACCAGACACCTCGCACTGTACCGGCTGTGAGCCTCTGCCTGAGGCTTTGAAGGGTTTCTCGGCATGCAGCAAAATAATTCTACTTTGCAACAGCTTCTTTGGAAGCGATTGGTGGTGAATCCTTCACCTCTTTGGCAGGCTGAGAAATACTCTCCCGTTGTGCTCAAAAGATGTGGGGCCTTTCAAGGAAATTTTGGCCTGTCATGATCTTAAGTACTGGTTTGTATGATCTTTTTATAATTAGAAAAAGTTTGGTGCAGATGAGAAGCAATCGAGGGACAAGGAGCTGGAGCTGTCAAGAATATATAATCAAGATCCTAAAATATAAAGAAATTTACCTGTTCATCTCATCTGAAACTATCCTGCCTACTTACAAGATGGTTTTAGTTGCCTAGTTCAACTGTAACATCAGCTTTTGCAGAGGAGCCATTATGGTAAAGGTTATTAATAGGCTACTTCAACCTGACATTAAATAAATACTGCCTGGCCCATTTACTGTGTTGATAAGAGTTTATCATCTGTTTCTTGAGGTGTGTCTGGGAAATAAACACTATTTTTCTCTCATAAAATAAATGTGCAGTATGCACAGTATTCATTTTTAATGATGTAATTTAAGAGTCATTTGTAGTAAATTCACCAAACTCTACTGGCAAGACTTGTTTTTGTTTTCTTGGTCCTGGAATAGTATAGCCAATTAAAAGAAGGAGTGGTTTAAAAGTGTAAATGGACAATCAGACTCTTATTATTTCTTTCATTTGGTCTGTTTCAGATAGCTGTTAAAAATCAAAACATGAAGTTTTGAAAAATCTGTACATCTCTTTTCAATGAGGGGAAAGAAAGCTTATGAAGAGAAAGTTCATGCAGATTGGAAGATGGAAAGTATTGCAGATTAGCAAGTTTCAAGTAGCTTTCTTTAGGCAATTTGATGGAGCTGAGTGATTAGTTCAGGGTTGGCAAGCAATCTTGTTGCTTCCCCTTCACCCCTCATCCAATTAACATACAATTCTTACTAAGTTTAAATTTTTTTCTGTCTATGCACTTCACTTTCCCTTTAAGAAATTCTAACAACAAGTAGTAGAAGACTTTAAAGTATTATTAAGATTTGTCATTTTTATTGTTTTGGTAGTATGTCAGGGTTTCATTTGTAGACCAGAAGCGCAATATGCTAAGAGACAGAAAGGACGGGGAAATGAAAAGCATATTGCAGAATAGAAAAGGAATGGTATTTGTGATAAGCAGTGGAAATGCCAAATGATAAAGTGTGCGCAGAAATCTTCAAGTACTGTAGCAAAAGGATATTACAGACTGTTTCTGGACCTACTGTCTGTTTGCATGTGAAAGGATAGCTTTGAACAGGGCTAATTCAGAGCATACTTAGAACAATGAAGAAAACAATATGTGATATGATAGAAAAGGAAGAGCTAAGAGTGATGCAGACAGAGGACTGATGTGGTCAAAGCAGTGAGCCAAGAAAGTCGTCCTTAACACAGTGTTCAGAGTAGCTGTGAATGGTCTGTGAAAAAAWTTATTCTAGAAACTACGAAGTTTTTAACTGATAGAATAAACAAACTGTGAAGAGCGTTCCAGTTAAAGCTGTTAAAACCTTGCTGTTCGTACGGTGGTGTCCATAAAACGTGTATCAGAAAACTTGGTTCAGTGACAGGAGACTTTCTTTTTAGTCTTGGTGTTTAGATACACAGTGGCTGTTTGGTGTGCCACTGAGTATCTCAGACCGCTTTGGCAAATCAGTAGTGGTGCTGAAAGCGGTTTTTCAGCCAGTGGTGCTCTTCTCCTTCAGCCAGTACTGAGCTGATGTGGTATTGTGGCTGCTATAGGTGCTATCCTTCAAGATATTGTAAAATTGAGATCCTAAATCTTAGAGGATCTAATAATTYTTTCCATTGCAATAGTGAAGGTATTGTGAACCATAAGCCAGGAACAGGAATCATCTTTTGCCTATATTATTGTCCTTCATGCCTGTCTTCTCCTAAGKTATGTTGCCTTTCCCTTTATGGATTGTTGCAGTAGGCACTGCAGTATTTTATAAAATACGTGATTTTCCATCAACTCAAAGGAACTTCCCAAGTGTGTGTTCATTCTGCAACACTTATTTCCAAAATCTTTCATATGGTGTTATGTGGAGTTAAGTTTAATTTCTTTATGTTGTAAATTTACTTAGGTTTGATTTGAGCTTAATTGCAAAATACAGCTTATTTCATGTCTCATTTTTAATTAGAGAAGACAGAGTTAATGAATGGTTGTTGGTAAGACTCTTGTGTTACGGAGGAGTTGCGCTGTGTGCTGTCATAACACCATTAGCTGTGTAATAGGTCATGAACATGTGTCTTGGAATGAGTCTTGTGACAGGGAGAGAGGGAGGTGTTGTTTTAGGATAGCTTGCTATTCCAGTGATTAGATGACAAACTTTGGTAGGATGAGTGTTTGTTTTGTTTTGTTTTGTTTTATTTTTCCTGCTGTGTTTTAGTTTCTGTAGCCTCTTTCTTTGCCTTGACCAGAAAGGAATTTGTTTCAATGCCATCGTCAAAACCTTTGACCATTTTCTAAAAATGATTAACTTTTCATGTTGTATCACTTTTGCCAGAGTTTTTTGACTGTATCTCTGGATAATGTAATGCAGTTTCTGCCTAATGTCTTTGCAGTTACTTCTTTGAAACCAATTAGAAGTGTGAGCTTAGAAAGTTTAGTTACTTGGTGAGTCTCCCATCTATTCTCTGCTTTTGCTAATTCAATACAGAATTGCAAAGACAGCCTTTTAGTTTGTGCTTACCATACTAATGTTTCTGTAAAACGACTGCAAACCTGTCAGCAGAAGATTAGGTTTTCTTGCTGGAGTAGAAATCTAGAGGACCTTAAATTGGATGGTTGATGTGTCTTATTTTGGCAAATTAATGGGTTTGGCCATTGCTCATTTATTTATAAGGTTCATTTTCCGAAACAGTCGTTAAACATGTTAATTTACTGTCTTATAATCTGGAGGACTTGACTGGAGGATCCCATACCTGGTTTCACAAAATGCAGAGTTTCTCATCAAGATTCTGTCATTAGTCAGAATAGCTGTTTTCTGGACAAAAAGATGAGGTTATAGAGAAGTGCTATAGACTTTAAGGTGCTTGTGTGCATTTAGTGGGCAGATTTCTTTGGACTGTGGGTTACTGGACACTGTCTTCTGAAGTTTTTGGGATAATATTTAGTCTGGGTCTGCTAGTTCTTGGTCTTTGTTTTGTGTTATACACCGTTCAAGTAAATACATTGCTTTATATGCATCTGTTCATATGCATATGGGTCTTGAGAAACAATGAAGGAACAATCCCTCTTTTACTTCCATCTTACATCGTTTTCTTTGCATGGAAGCTAGAAATCAATTAATACTCAGGAAAGCCACCTTGCACGTTTTTTTGTCAGTTAAATTATCTAGAAGGTACTGACTACATAAGAGACTGTTTAAAAGCTTAATAAAGGAAATATTACCCAAAAGAATCATGTTGATACTACTAGTTTTTGTTCTACTCAGGTACTTACACTTGATAAGTCTAATCCATTTGTTTTTTTTAATTCATGAAGTGATAGAGGAAAACATGCATTTTCTGTCCTTTAATCTTTTTAAAATCTGTTTCTTGCATTTGCATAGACTAATTATTGAATTAAACTATTTGAACAAACTAAATGAGGGTCATATGCTTTCTGTACCTTAAGCAGATGCAGGTGACATCAGAATATGGGTTTGCACTGCAGTAAACTCTTGTTCCATGTGCTTAACCAGAGGTCTCAACAGTTGTAAGCATTTATTTAAATGAACTATATACACTTTCCCACAGCTCTGCCCTTATTTTTGATCTAAAGAAACAGAAATTCCAATTTGATTTTAAATGAGCATTTTTTTAACACTGCGTGCACACTCCTTGGATTTACTTTCTAAACTAAACTGACTGATAGGGATGGCCGAAATGCACACCGGTGGCTATAGTGCTCTACATGGTTATGTAGTCATTCACAGTTACTGTTACAAAGTAACAGTTACAAAGATTAACTGRTTTTGTATTTGATACTATTAAGAAATGGAAAACGTTTTTTTTACTGCTTAGGAAAGGCTTTTGTGCAACTCTGTTTTGTTTCAATCAAAAGTCATGCCTATGCTGATAATTTAATCATGTAGGATGTATTTGTGGATTGTCCATTAGACATAAGGATATCCTTGTTGAGGCATAAAAATGCAAAAATCTCAATTATGCTTGTAAGTCTATGTAGCTTCTCTGCTTTCAGGACCGAAGTCTGAGAACCCTTGGGAGGTTTATGAGAAACCTTATGTTATCTTTAAAAATAACTGCTTGTGAAATTTGAGCGGTAGTATCAATAGCAGAGTTTTCAACAGCTCAATTTAATATAGCAGTACAAGGGACAGATACAGAAAACAAGCTGTTTCATTTACAAGAAACATGTGACTAGAGTGTTTTTGTATCAGCAGAGAGAGATAAACAGAAGACAGTGAGGGCAGCTGAAATCTTAATCTTCACTCCTAATGTTTAGAAGTAGTTTACTTAGGAGCTTACTACTATTAGTTATTCTTAACTTTCCCTACTTTTTTAAAATTGAGAAGGGAAGCAAAAGAAATATGTGGAGAGCTAATATTACGGAATTTCTAATGCAGGCAAGAGAGGTATGAATTGATGTCTCATAATAAATTGCTGTGTCTAAAATGTGTGGTAGTATGGGTATTTTTCATTTTCATGAAAGATGGAATGTTTTGACAATTTGTGTGTATACATATAACATTGGTATAGAGCAGGCAGARTGAGAAAAGATAGAATGATTCCTAGCAAGGACAATAAAAGTGGAATATATTTTTCTCTGAAGCACATGGAGTTTTTGATGCACGAGTTTTTTCTGAGTCTTTTTTTCTGTTTTTATCAGCAAGTTCATTTTAAAATTTCTTATGTTAACTCTCGTGTTAACTCTCTGAATTTTTGTTCTAATGATGATACTTGAGATTTGATTTATAATTATATACAATTTCTCTACTAGAAAGAGAAGTTGAAAAGATCCATAAGAATAGTGGAGGCCCTGGTGTACATCTGTTTTGCCCCTTCCCTTATATACAGATGAGTCTGAGTCCAATAAAAAAGTACTTGATGTGAAGCTGACAGACTAATTGTTCTGAATGAGTCAGTATTTTTCTTACTGTATTTAGTTCCAACACCTTGAATCCATGTAGTAAACTCTAGCAGATTTTTTTCCTTTGGGAAAGTTTTCACAGCAGATATACTCCCCCCCCCCCCAAAAAAAAAAAAAAGTAATCCATACATAAAGGTAATTACTTTCATCAGTATGCTACTTCACTGTTGTTTTGGAACAGTTCCTAAAGATGTAGACTCTGAACTTAGTTTGTGGGTCCATGTAAATTTGACACTAAAAGGACGTTTGGTATGAAATTAAAAGTAGTTTTGGTTTTGTAAGAGACGCGGATAGGAAAAATGGTGGGGCCTACTCTGAAAAGACCAGTATGTGACCACCTGAGCATGGTGGTATCTGACCAGTGYGAGGGAGTGTTCTGCCTGTTAAAAGTGGCAAGAACGTGTGTTCTTCAAGTATAGGTACGAACAATGACATAAACACTTGTAATTACATAAAAATGCCCTTGAAGATGATAAAAGTGGAGTCTTAGTGATGATAGCTTGTGACTGTTGTCATTGCAGTCTGTAGTTCTGGAGTAAATGTGCAAATGAAYTAATAGTGTTTGCTAGGAAAAACAGGTGGTATGTATCATGAAGTTTCTCTAAATATCGTCTAAGGAGAGTGTGTATCTGAGGAAGGGGTGAGTATGTTGTGTTATAAGGCTTCAAGCATTTGAAGACTGAGGAAGAGACTGAAGGTTTTGCTGCTCTGTACAAGGTGAATGGAAGTAGAAATCACATCTTGCTCTCAGCAGAGCATTCATTAACAGAAACTTAGAAAGACTGGAGAAGAACGTAGTGGACCAATAGAAGTCTAGATTAGTGCTGGCAAGAATAAGCAAAAAGTGTCAGAAATTTTATGATCAATACAGKAATATAGGAGACAGTTTTAAAGTTTTTTGTTTAAGGATAGTAGTAAATGAAGAGTTCAACATTGGTTATGTAGGAATGGAAGAAGAGGTAGCTATGGATGAGCAAAAAAAACCCCTAAGTTACTTTACTCGTCAATAGAAAGAGAACTTTGCTAATGTAAAACAATACAGTCACTCTCTTGAAGAGTTTAAATAACAAGCAGTCTAGTCATATGTTTCCTAAGGGATAGTAAAATGGAATGTTGGTTGACTGGGTTAATGAATATGGTTTAGTGAGAATTTGCTTTGCTAACATGAGAAGTTAATCTCAGAGAGGAGCCAACACCAAGGATCAGAGCTGGCTGAGAAAATAGATGCCAGAGATCAGGATATTCTAGAAAAACTTGCTGGATTGTAGACTTTTCCTTAATAGAAAATCTCAGCAATTCTGGAGCAAACTGAAACTTAAAAGGTGAAGAGCAATAAGGAATGCCAGCAGTCTCTGGTCTGTTTCTTCACTGTATCTCATCTGTATTAAAATACATGGTCTTCTGAACACTGATGGCTTGTGGCTTACTTTTCTCCTCTTCTGTTTCCCTACCCTTTCCTCTCCTGTTAAGCTTTGAAGTTTTTGTTTAGAAGCCAAGACTTTGAACTTAAGAATGTGATATAATCACAGTTTGGTTCTTACTTGCAAATATTTCTCACAGCCAAAGACTGAAGTTGCTTTCCGTGCTTCCTGCAGTGAGGCTCTACATCAATATCTTTTTAAGTTCAGTTTTTAGAACCTCATTATCTGAATTATGTTGGAAAAGATCAACAGAAATGATTGGAATCATTTATTCAAAAAAAAAAAAAAAAAAGAGCTGAACTAACTTTATATATAAATGACAGCCAGAAAAGATTAGAAGATGCAAATCTAGAAATATTTATAGAGTTTAAATGTTGAAAAGAGGAATTAGTTATTTAGTTACGGCTCCTTCATAATATCTTGGGAGTAATGGGATGAAGGTGATAATGGAACAGCTTAAGCTATATCTAAGGAGTTATTGCTTAATGAGGTGGTTTAGGCTGTGGAATGGTCTCCCAAGAGGAATGAAAGCCCAGGCAGTTATGAAGACTTAATTCCTTTGAAGAAAGTTATTATAGAAAATGATCTTGCATGAATAGGAAGGTAAGACTAGACCTAGATGACTTTTAAGTAGCTTCTGCATTTGCCATTCTACTTCTGATTTCCTCTGTGGTTGTTTTTTTTCCACGGGTTTTTAAAACAAGACACATAATAAGCTGAATGCAGTCTTTAAAACTGTATCTCRCCGTTCTCATATATAAAACCAGATGCATCAAAGAGGGAGAGTCCCAAAAGCAGAGCTTTGTCTTGCTGTCAGTGAGTGCCAAAACTAGAGCTGATTTGACTGCAGTTGAAGAAGCTCTCAGGTGTTTAAGCAAAATACTGTGCTCCAGTGAACTGAAGAGTTAATGGCTGGAACTACCAGAGAAGCTTGCAAAACCCATAAAAGAGCAGGAAGCCCACATATATCCTCTGTTTACATACGCTTGTTTTCCTGACCTTTTCAGTTCTTAATGCAAATGCTTCAGAACTTTTCAAGCATGCAGGATTTGTCACAATTGCTACCCTATTTCTTTTCTCTATAGCATTGAAGAACAAAGACCTTCCAGTGCCAGTGTGCCTGGAGCAAAATAGCAGCGTGGGCACAGATGGGGCCATATAGTTAAACTTGCATCATTTACAAATTCTAAACCCCCAAACTCTACAATCGTAAGCATTTTGAACTTCAGCTATTTTTGGAGTAAAATTTCCTAGTTCATTTTTTTCAGTATTATCAAGTTACCTGTATGTGTTACATCACTACAATGATGAATGATACAGTATTTTTAAACTCTGCTTTTTGTTGAGAACTCCCTGAGACCAGAAGAGAAAAGGATAATGGATCTCTCTTTATTGTAACTTTCCTGATGAAATGTGGGGGAAGAAATATGAGTCTTCTCAGTGAGTCAGTTCCTTAGTCTTTGTTTATTTGAAATTAAAACCATTTTTGAAATAAATGGGATTAACACTGAGCTGTCTTAACATAACTGAGTTCTTGAACTAGAGTTTCTCAGAAGTCTGAGTATCTGAAAGGCAGGTATTGTTGGTAAGAACAGCTGACTGAATTGAAGAGAGAAGTCCTTTATTTTCTACTATCTGTAAATACAAAGCCAGACTTATTTACTGAAAGAGGGTCTTTCAGGGATATCTAGCATAAGTAGGGCATATAGGGCAGCAGACATCTTAATTGCTGATGGGCAAAAATTCTTACTGTTCAACTCTCAAATACTTCAAATTCCCCCCCCCCCAAAAAAAAAAAAAAGAAAAAAAAGAGGTCTACTGAAGAAGACAAGAACACTGCAGGGCAGCAGCTTGATTTCTTTGAATCAGGCTTCGTTGTACCTTTTTCAGGAGTTTAAGGAGATGCTGTCTTTATGACTTGGAATAGCAGGCATAACAAAATACTGAATCAGAAGAAACAAAGCATTAAAAGCAAAATATCATGTGGACTAAACCCCAAGAGTTCTAGAGAAACTTCATGGTTACATAACAATTACAACAGAACTCCAGAATGTCCTTCAAATCAACTTGGTTGCACCTGCGGTTGTGTTCTGCTTTGCTTTTGCTAAAAAAAGAGAGAAAAAAAAAAAAAACAACCCTTTGCTACATTTTTCTAAAGACTCATATCAGAAACATGTAAGAGGGTGCTTCACTTGAGGATATTATGCCACTTACCAGTTTTCAGTCCTGCATAGGTAAGAACATCACTGAGCCTGATCTGTCACTCCGTCTCTGCAGGCAGGATGTTACGGTTAAGATAGCTTGCTGCTTGGAGCTTAAATATTATTCAGGTTATTATATGATCTTTGACTGTGGCATATGTGGATACAATCAATATACTTTTTTTTAAGACAGCTGTTGCTACTGATTCAAAAATTTACTTACATGGATACCCGCTAGACTTGATCTGACTTGTTGCAAGGTGAAATCTACCTATAATGCTGTTCGAAGTAAACTTTAGAAAGCATGTCAGGTACACGATTTAATGTAATGAACAGTCTGTATGTGTTACCACAAGTGTGCATAGCTGCCTCAGAAAAGCTAGGTATCATTTGACATGAGACAGCACAAGGACACCTGTGCATTCATATTCCGTGAGAGCCTTACTACTGTAGATTAAACTACTGCCTCCCAGTATTGTTGGTAAAATTTAATATTACGGCCAAAGGCATTTGATCTAGGTTGTCCTTCATAAAAGAACAGGTGCATGTGCACTAATGTGTAAACTAAGGGGATATTTCTGTTTCTTGAAACGTAAAATACTTTCCTTGTTTCTGTATTCTCTTAAGTTTATTATTCTGGCTTCTGGAGGTGATCTTAGGAAGTTGTGCAACCTGTCAGTCGGTCAGTCAGTTCACATCCCGTAACTTCTGAATCTGTTGGCTGATGTTGTCCAAATTTGACAGCATAATAGAGRTCTCAAAGATAAGTTGTGTTGTTTAGAGAAAATAGGAAGTTGGTAAAAGTGAGTCTGCAGAGCTCTCCCAAATGAGGGTGACGGCAGCCCTCATCAGCTCAGAGAATACAGCTAGGAATGTACCCTTGAAAATAACACAAAGTACACCTGTTTTTATTCATTCTAGTTGATATAGAACATGTAGTTGTTAACTTTTAGGCTGTGTCAGTGTAAAAGTGGTTTCAGTGATTTAATTATGATTTTCAGGCTATATCAGTCAAGAGTACTGGGTTACTGTGAGCTAAGGATATGTTGGGCTATTGCCCTGCTATGCAGAGAACTGTGATTGTTTTTGTATAGAGTAAAATCACCTAGTATAGGTGATTCAACTCAGAGTAGATTCCCAAAATGTCAGGATTAAATCAGATTGTGTGACCTGTTCTGGTTTTAATTCTCAGATGGCAGTGTATTGAGACTTTTTGAATTGATGATGTTTATGGAAAAATAACCTAAATAGGTATGAAAATGCTTCGTATATAGCCACTCAATTTTTCATTTTTGCTGAACTTAGATTTTTTTTTTAATATTCACGTATTTTAAAATGAATGTTTATAGAAATGATTTAGTAATAAGTAATAAGTGATAAGTTAAAAATAAAGAAAAACCCCTGGATARCAAAAAAAAAAAAGAAAAAAAGAAAGAAAAAGAAAAAGAAAGAAATTGTGTGCTGTTTGTGCTATTTCACATTGACTGCCTACAAGCGGCTTAGAGCAACAGTTGAAATAGTTACTTTACTTTTCAGTGGTTACAGAAAGTAACAAAAATTCCTTGCTGAGTGGATTTTTTGTTTGGCTTTTTAAAGCATTTGATTGAATTGAACCTTCCCCTTTTAAGAGTTACTCAAACAAAAAAAGTGTTCTTGGTCTGTGTAATTCAGTCAGATATCAGTGTGCAGTTAGGGCATGACTGAGCTTCAAGAAGCAGCCAAGTTATTTGTGACACACTTTGAGTTTGTTTTTTAGTTAAATCTACCTTGAATTCTCCTGGTATTAAGCAACCAGCATACATTCACATTATGATCCCCAAAATACACTTGAGTAGTGAGCAAGTGGAGTGATAAAATTGGAAGTTCATAATGGTGTGCCTAAAAGATAAATATAAGAAGAAGCAAGCCTTTTTTTTTTTTTTTTTTTTTTTTTGAAAGGAAAAGCCACTGAGTATGGTTGAGTTGCTTTAACTACAGCACTCAGACTCTTTTGAATAGTTGAAAAACAATATCATACACCTGCTCTTCAGCAAAATCCTCTTCTAATGGGCATTCAATTAGTTGTCTATAATTGAATGTATTTCCAAGAGCGTATTTTACAGACTCTCTTTACATTTTGATGCAGAGAGGCCCAGTAAGCCATTTAGGTAGTAACTGTGTCTTTAGCCATTGCAGCCTTCGAAGCATGCTGAAGTATTCAGCAAAATTGTTGATTGCATTTTTTTTTTCCTTTTTGGCTTTTCCCCCCACTTCCTGAAACATTGTTCTTGCTATTTTCTTCCCAGAAGTCATCCATCTAACATCACAACTGAGTACCATGCAATGAATTTAATGGGAAACATAGTATGAGTCCCAATGGAATAAGCTGTAGTTAATGCTCTAGTGTCAGAGTAAAACAGAACAGATTAATAAAAGCCTTTCTCTACTTAAAAGAACTTATTCCTCCATTGAAGGATCTTAAAGGTGAACTTGGAAATAAGATAGATATTTTTTCTTCTTTATGATAGTGATTTTCTAAAACTTCTCCTGTCCATGTATGTTTGAAAAACAGTGCTTTTGCACGTCCCGCTCCCTTCTCTCTGTGGGAAGACCTTTAAAAGGTCTTGTGGAGCATTGGGTAAGTGAAATAATGAAAGGATGTATTTGGAAGATACAAAGCAGAAAGTGTCTTTCTGCTTTAAAATCTGCAGATGCCATCAACATTTGACTGCCAGTAGTGTGATTTGGACTAGATGCCCATTGAGTTGCAAAATCTGTTCTGGTCTTTGACCTGCAAACAAACAAGGGAGCGTAAGAGAAGGAGAAGACATGGAAAGAAACCTGACCTAGGTATATCAATATTGCAGTTTCTTCTATGAAGCTACAGTGTTTTGGTACAGCTTCTGAGTCATCTTCAGTTTTCAGCAGTTCTTCATGACCCCGCATATCCCTTGTAATGAAGAGGGACTATTAAATCTTTGCCCAAGTAAACTATTTCTTGTGCTATGCTGTTATAAGACCTGCATACTAGTTCTCTAYAAGCCTCTCTTGGTAGTGATATTATTCATATTAAATTAAAGTCCCATTATTATTTGAAGTAGTTTTTCTGATTTTTCCCTGCTAGATGACTAGCATAACAAATAGGTAAGTAGATAACAAGTAGAGAGTTAATACTAACACTTATTTGAGGTATTTCCTGTTGCCTGTGCCAAGGAGCATGCCATGCCACATCACTTTATAGTATGATGAGAAACCAAAGGATCATGAGTTATAAGTTTCATTTCCTTGTAATCGCGGAACTCGTCATGCTGTATGAAATAGCACTGAGGAAAGCCTGAAGGCTGGGCTGAAGCACTGGTTTGTGAGCAGACTGGGCTTCAAGGGAAAGAAGTCATCTTAAATCTGCAAAGCATTAATTGTGAACTGCTTTTGGCAGCCTGTCCCTTTACACTGCTTTGTAATGAAGGGAATGGAATTTGTGGGGGCAGAGTGTCTTTGGTTGGTGACTGACACTTGTGTCTAAATTGAGGTATGGCTCGTGTTTTATATTGATRCTGCAAAAGCAGATGATTAGAATAAGATTCTTCTAGCCCTGAATGTTCTCAGCAGGGTGTCCAGAAATTGAAATCCAGCTGTTAACAGCTTGAACCTCTAATTAAGGTAAAACTTACTTTCAAAACTTTTTGAAAGGAATTCAGCCCACTGCTGAACTACATAAAAAGATTGTATTGAAACAGTTGTCACTATGCAAGCAATTATTTTCTARGGGACCTTGTCCAAATATTCATGTGTACCATAAATTATACTCAGTTGTTTCATACTACAATTAAACTTTAGTGTTTGATTTAAATGTTTTCTCTTGTTAATTTTTGCCTCTTACCTCAGGTTGGACTGTTGATTGACCACAGTACTCCTTTTTTTCAGTTTGTCTTCTCTCTATCCTTCCCATACAAAAATGCATAATTCTGTTTGTTTCTCTTTTTTTCAACTTGTGCCTTACAAGGCCTTTTTGGGGGAATTTGGAATCCTTATTCTGTAACCTAAGAATATTTAGTAATTTCACTGTCAGTTTGAGCACAAAGATTAATAACTGTAGGCTTCTTAAAAAGTGTGGTTCATCTGAGGTTATTACACTTTAAACATTTTGTATCTGTTTTCTATTATTACTATGGTTTTAATATTTGTAATATAGAAAGCTGGTTAGGTTCAGGAATGAACACAAATACAATTTTATTTTTCCCCCTTGTACACTTCAAGCATGAAGGAATCCAGACAGAAGATGCTGRCCTGAACTTCATCCCACCTGGAATTCTTCCAAACTTTGTGGTGGAAACAGGCTACAAATTATTTAAAACAAACTTTCATACTAAGTTAGACTATATTTCAGTGGGCAGGCAAGATAACGCCTTCCTTGAGCAAATAGTTACTGACAGGTAGAGACAGCTTAGGAAGTAGGTGAGTGGTAGCTAGGCATATGCTGCATTACTGCTATGTCAAAATCAATTTCCTACTAAAAAGTACCATTGACAATTCCCACTTTCCATTCCCTGATTACCACCTATATCTGTCTTCTAGTATTTCAGTCTCTAAGTATAGACCTAGTTAAAGATGCTGAGGATGACATGGAAATGACTAAAAGGCATCTCTAAAGTCATGCCACTAACATTTATTCAATGATAGATCTAAATTCAGACGTATAATTAATGTTGTAATTATTACAATTATGTGTTTTATTAGCTTAGAAAATAACTTAATGTGTTGATATTTAAATAAGCACTTTTATTTGCTTAATTTTTATTCATTAATTCAGATTTTAAGTTGGGTCTTGATCTTTAGAATTTCTACCAGGAGACTCAGTGTRAATAAAGGATAACTTGTCAGGTTTGGCTGAGGAACACAGAAGAATTAAGTGGTTCACTGCACCAGTTGGAAGAAAATGTCATACTAAAAAGCCTGAAACCAAATCTTGTATTAATGAGTTTCTCTTTAAAAGTTTCTCTTTTTCACTTTTAAGTTGGCATAAGCAGATATTCAGTAATTGTTGAGACACTGTGCGATATAATGAGAGTTCTTTTATTTTTTTTTTGTTTAAAGTCCTCTGCTTTCCTTTGTACAATTTTTTTTGTTTTGTTTTGTTTTGGAAGAAGTGTGTCTACTAGCATTTCATGAGTGAGGTTTTGGTTCTTTCTTTCTCATATGTATGTTTTTAATAACACAGGAGATGATATGCTCAAGCTTGTCATTCAAGAGCAGCCTGTTTAAAACAAGTGTAGYTATAAAATGCATATTACACTTATGACTGTATAAAGAAATTGTGCTGCAGCAAGCAGACTGATGCATGTTGGTTTTAGGCACTCAGGTAACATTTTTTTGTGATACTTTGAAAACAGTCAGAAATAACTGATAAAACTGATATGTGCATGAAAATACTTTCTAGCAATGCTATAGTGGACTACTGCATGAATGGACTTTGGAACTGTTAAATTCTAGGGAGCAGCAACCCTATGTAACACTCCCTTGATAGTTAGAACTGCTCTCTCCTGCACTCCCATCCATTGCAGCTCAAAAATATGTTGTGTACYCCGCTTTTAGTAGTGTTTAAAAGATTGAGGTTTTGAGTTTTTTGTCCTTTTTACCTAGACATTTGAGTAAATTGGGATTGCTACTACCAAGATGGTGGTAAAAAGTTGGGATTTATTTTATAATGCTATGTTTCAAAATTCTTTAGAGACAGGAATTTGACTCTTTGGACTTTTGATCGAACTACTTCAAGTTAAGAACAAAACACTTGTTTGACTTGCAGAGTCAGATTTCTGAAGTAGGTTTCCCCAAGCTGCTTCTCTATTTCTAGATGAAGGGATTTGCATTTGGAGGCAAGCCCAGGTACTTCAAGTATCTCCAATGACAATAAATAAAYATTGAAATAAAAATGAAAAATGAAATAAATTATGAAATGAAAATGAAAAAGAAATGGATTCACCTGATTAATTGACTGTGGCAAGCAATTTATTGAACARAGATATAACTGTGTATAATTGTGATATATTTTAACATACTCAAGTTTTRCTTTTACTTTCAGGGAGAAAGACCTGAATGCAAAGTTTATTATTTCAATGGAAAAAAATAAAACAACAATCACAAACTTAAAGGTGAGTAAGCACAAATTAAAAAGGAAATTCTAACCAAGCAGCTACCAAAACAAGACTGGACAAAACAGTGGTGCTCGCTACAGTACTCTATGGAGAACAGCCCTTGGTTTCTGAAATACTTATACAAYGTTGAATTAATTATTTGGGAAAACATGTTAAACTGATCCTGGTTGTAACCTGGTTTTCTGAAAACCATTCTATAGGTGGCCTCTTCTAGTTTTTTGAGGTGTTTATTGTTCAGGTGATTACTTAGATGGAAGGTGAAAGACTAAAATAGACRAGAGAGATGTGCCCAGTGGTTATTAACCCCTCAGTTCATCTGTAAAGGTAGTCTCCTGGAAGTTCCATAAAAATGAACGAAACCCGAAGTACCCACAACTTAGTTTAATATTTTGATGATATAATTTAACATTTTTCTCACCAAGAGAAATCATACTCAACAAAGATGTGAAGATAATTTCTACTGGCAAATATATTAAAAGTAATTTTAGACACGGTTTGTCTAAACTGATTMACATAGCACCGTATGTTGCTAAGACATATTGCTAACTCTGTTGGCTTGGAGCATGATGCCAGCCTTAAGCAGCAGGCCTGTAAGACCATTTTAATTATTACTCTGCACTGAAATGCTATTTACAGGGCAGAGAGCACTCTGATTCCTATTGATTATACAGAATAATCCCTTATAAGCTGTATTTCATACACAGTACTGATTTAACTAAACATAAGTATTATGATAAAAATGCACTGTTGTGTTAGGATAAGCAAGCTAAAATTCAAAGCAAAATTAATGCTGTGCTCTTTAGTGTGACTGTRCCTTAATTCTGAAGAGTATCTCCACTGCTAATTCTTTCACTGTTCTTGGAATAATTGGTTAACCTGTCATTGTGATTTTCTTACTGTGTATAGTCTTGTGTTAAATTTTCATTCTGAATAGTCATTCTTATAGTTATATATATATTGCTATATAATATATATGTAATATATATAATATAATATATATATAATTATATATATATTATAATTGTATTATATATAATATATAATTATATGAACATACTATATATATATATGTTATATAGTAAGACATATATAACTATACTATTCTTATAGTATAGTTATACTATATATAATAGTATATATTGTACCAGATCCTTTCTTTTTTTTTTTTTTAATAGATACCAGAGGGTGGAACTGGAGACACAGGAAGAGAAAGAACAAAAACATTTACGTATGATTTTTCATATTTCTCAGCAGATAGTAAAAGTCCCAGCTTTGTGTGTCAAGAAACGGTAGGATTTCTAAATGTTAATAATTGATCTTTTCTACCCCTTTTCTTTGGCTGAAAGCATTCTTTGAAACATCTTYCCATTTGAAGTACTTATGTAATTTAGAAATTCCCTAGATGCCCAAGAGTTTGAATTTTATTTTTTATGTTTTATTTTACTGAACACTGTTAAGTGCTGTGTTTTCCTATASAGCAGAGTAAATGCCCTTTTTCTGGATCTCTTGTTTGATTTGTCATGTGAGGTCAAGTTATAAAATGTCTCTGAGCTGTTTTGTGGAAGGAGGCACTAGATTTGTTTTTTGAGTAGATTAAAAAAAAACACTTTTGAGAAGCAAGTATACATCCTTAATTCATGTAGACAGGAACATTCTTCTTATGTAGTCTTTTTCTGAGCAAAAAGCTTAGACATTGATGAACCTGCTTAAAGGAGGTTCTTCTCTCTTGAGTAATCTTTCTTGGTTTAGGAGGGACAAAACTGCCTTTCTTCCTATACACTCACAGTAGAAAACATGATGCTGTAGTCTGTAAATTTGTATAAGGAGTTACCAACCTAAAACTTAAAAGATGTAAGGAGAGTAGTTCTTTTTCAAAAAAAAAAAGAAAAAGAAAAAACTGATCACAACCTACATGCACATTACTTTTGATGCTCCAATATCTCTGCATAGCTATAAATCTAACTTTGAACCATAGGCATCGTTTAGATGAAGAGATAGGCCCTTYCTGACCTTGCATTTTCAGTTGAACMTTGGACCTTTTTGCTCTTTTCATAGAATCATAGAATCGGTAAGGTTGGAAGGGAGCTCTGGAGATCATCTAGTTTCCATACTTCTGTACTGTAAGTGATAAAAATAGTTTCTCCCTTAATGGTGCCATTTTGCCTCTGTTTTGGAGTAGATCAGGTTGAGGCAAGATCAATATAATTTGTCCACTGGCAAAAAAGGTCAATATAAGGATAGCTGCAGCAGGCTTTAAACTTTTAGACTTTTTCTTTAAACTGTGAGCTTTATGATTTATAGTGATAGTACGCTGACATCCTAGACTTAGATATCCACGTTCAATATTCTGCTATTACAGCATGTCTCACARTCCCAGATTCCCTCCTTTGTTCTGACTGGCAAAAATCCCTGCTTCTCTTTTTTGGTCATAAAAATGCTTTTGTCTTTATGTCAAATGTAGTGTTAAATATCATGTGTCCAGCACACTGAAACAGAAAGCATTTTAAAGTGGAGCGGAATTTATAAGCAAATGCTGCACAAGCGATTGTTTTGCTTGTATTATTCATTTCATATTTAATTGAAAGACTTTGTAGTTTAGCTCTTATCAACTTACTGCAGAATTTCCAGTTTTCTTCACTAGTCACTTARAAGAGGGGTGCCTTTCATTTGCATTCATCTTGCTGTGAAATAAAACTGTTCTTGAATGTTGGTAATGTAGACATCTAGTATGCTTTGATTATGATTGTTATATTTTCCCATTTAAAGGTAGATAAATGATAAAGTCTGTCTAATACTACATGTCCCACTAAGGTAAAATATGCTATGTAGATGTAAAATATGCTTTAATACACAAAAATTAGAGCAGGAGTGGCAAATTATCTTCAGAAATGAAGACAATTTTGTTTAGTTTACTGATCTTTTGTGACTAACGAAGCCCCATCCTAATAACATATCTTCTTCTAATGTGTGTTTTAAGTTTCTATGTGCAGACATCACTGATTGTAATTGTTAGGGACATTATATATAATCACTTTGCATATTGACTGTTCTATGTACTACCTCAAGTCATGTTGCAAAGTCTACACAAATTTTTAGAAAGGAATAGGCATAAAGGAAGTCAAATTACATATGGTTCATTTAAAAGCAGCTAGAACTGGTATGGACAGAGATGAGGAAGCTACTGAAAATGTTTTCAGGATGGTAGAACCAGGAAAAAAGGTTATTCTTTTCATGATACAGCAAGAAAGATGAAACCGATCCTGTTTTTCTAGGAAGATGTGGATGAGAACTCTGATGTACATCTTCATAAAGCCCAGTCTGAGCAAAATTTATTGTTTGCAAAACAATGAGAAGTTTTGATTTGTGCTGTGAGTGAAAGAAGTGTAGATAGAAATGTTTGAGGAATCATTTTTTTACATGTTTGTGACTGTGTGGGAAGAGAGCTCTGACAGCCTGCACACCCTAGGGGATTTATAGCTGGGGCCTGGATGAGACTACAGAACATAAATGCAGATGAGAATTTCAGAAAAGCTGCAGTCAAAGCAATGGTGCATAAAGACTTGGTCCAGACAATGAGATAGAAGTTAGATACTGAAAAAGTGAAAGGAGGAAAAAAATAAAGCTGCAGGTACTTCAACTGAGATTACTTTCAAATGACAAGAGAAAGGAAAATCATGATGCTTTGGCTGATCTTTATACTCTTTCTCTTTGAGAGGTATGACTGATTACACTGTTTTAACTTCCTTGCTTGAGGGAAGGATGTTATTAAATATTCTAAATGTATGCTTGCACTGATCATTAATGTTTTTAAAAAAAAAAAAAATTACCTAGCACTCCTGCAAGGGAGGAGTGGCATGTACTGTGTGTCTGCCAGGCTCCACTGATGTCTTGTACACCTTGATTAATTCAACCTATGTACGCTGAGGAGTGATGGTCAAATTATGTGAAGCAGCTCTGAGATATTTTTGAAAAGCGTGTCTGGATTGGGAGACCCATGTTGATGTTTCCACTGAGACAGAGGCTGTCTTAAGTCTTATTCGTTGGGCAACAGGCCAGTGAGGGTGTGGAAGGAAGTGAGGGCTGAGGGTGATGAAGGGTTAGGAATCCGTGAGGGAAACTGGTAGTGAGAGCTGAACTTAAGTGAGRGTAGACCCATGTATTATGTTACGTGACCAAAAGCAGGCAGAAAAATAGGACCCAAGAGAAMATATGAATAGTGTCAGATTTGAGAAGAAATGTGTATTGGGAACTTTTATCTTGAGAGCATTACACTATAGACTTTTACAGAATTACAAATRTTAAAAAGGAATGATGCTGTAAGAGAGAAGAACTGTCATGCTTATTCAGCTACRTAGATTATCCAGGAAGATGGGCTGTTTCCAGTTCCAGAAGTAAATGTGCAGGGTAAGAGAGAAGGGGCTAGCTGAGAGGGTCACCTGCTATACAGAAAACACTTTTACATACATTTGGCAAAGATCAAACTAAAATGTACAATTATGTAAAAGCTAATTAGGGAGAAAATAAAGAGCCATTTTCTTCTTACAGTTGGTTAAGCAAGCGGGAGGAGAGGAAAGAACCGTTAAATACAAAACGTACTGAAAGGATCAAGAAAACACTTCCTTCTGAGAAGGGGGCAGATATTTGCAGAACATGTAAAATTGGAGAATGGTTTCCCACTGCTGTAGAAAGGTAGTAGGTTTTGTGTGTGTGTGTGTGCGTGCGTGCTTCTAAATGTCAAGTAGATCTGTGAAAGAGAAAGTAGAAAGTATATTTTGGCACCACTGTAAACTAAATATAGTAGTATTTTTTTTTTTTTGAAGTATTTAATTTTTGGCCTGTGATAAATGTCACTAGTTGAGGCTAATAGCTTATACTGTGTTAGTGTAACATTATTATTGTTTAAAGCTTCACATGCTGGACTGAAGACAACCTTTCCCGCCCCTCTCCTCCCCTCCCCCCGCCCCAARCCTTTATGGTCTTCAAAAAGTTTTATTTTATTTTATTTTTAGGTTTTTAAAAATCTTGGTACGGATGTGCTTAAATCTGCTTTTGAAGGTTATAATGCTTGTGTTTTTGCATATGGACAGACTGGATCTGGAAAGTCCTACACTATGATGGGAAATGCGGTATGTCGTATTTTGCAAATGTRCATTTTTATTCTGTAACAATACATTGAGATTATGCTATTGCAAGAGCATACCCTTATGGAATTACTATTACCTATCTTCTCTGTATGCTACTGATTGCCTTTTCATTGTAAATTCTAGTAGTAATCAGAGATTCTGGAGGCTCTCTGTTTCTTCTATAGCTAGATATTTACAGTTGGAAGAACWGTCTTTAAGGGATACCCTGTTCTATTGAACAAAAAGCTATATTTTTTTCTGTGTATCAGAACTGAAAAAAATCAATGTCATTGCTGCTTTTCTATGCCTAGGTTGAGGCAAGAAAGAAGATACTGATTTTGAGGGCCTAAATGATCAGTCCTTTCTGAAGCCTTTTGTTCTTCTGGCCTCTTTTGAACGCTTAGAAAATTAAAATGGGTCCTTGTCCCTTGTTTAGAAAAGGCTTTCAAGTGGAGAATAGAACCTGGGGGTAAGAGTAGCTACATTTAAGTTTCAACACACTTCTGGAATGATGCACTGATTTTGATTCGAAGGATTAAGTCCTGCTGAACATTGCAATGAAGAACGTGAAAGAGGGAGGTATTATAGGAGGGGAACTTCACAGGTTGTGAGGCTAGAAAGGAGCACTTGCATGTAATTGCCTCCATGATTGCCCAGGGAGGGAAAGAACTCACTGAACTGCTTAGGGAGGAGCAGTTTAAAAGAGCTGAGTGATCACATCTGTTTCAAGGCAGCCTGTGCAGATTTTATTCTGTTTTAATCCTTGAAAAAAATACAGCATGCCCTCTGCCAGCAGCAATGAAAAGGAAATGTTGCCACTTGTCCTTCTTTAGATAGACATCTCTTTGGAACTGTAGGGAGATTGGCCGCTTTGCACCTCCTTGAGTTTAGGGGAGAGTAAATTAGCTGTAAATCTTTTTCTCTCAGTTGTCACAGAATGAGTAGCTTTATATTTAACTTCAGTATGGTAAGCAGAATAGACTTCTGTAAACAGAAAAAGTCTTATGACCTASAAGTGGATTTCTGTTTCAGAATTTTATATGTGACATTTTTATGAGACTTCCTCACTAAATATAATGACTGTAATTATCAAGAGAATTCACAAATGAATAGGTGATGAAGTTTGTTTGACACTATTCAATAATATAGATCTAATCTTCTTGTCATGATACATAAATACTTTAATTTGGCTTAGTACAGAGGGTATATAAAATACATGATGGCCCAGTAGGAGAGACTACAGTGCCAGAAGAAAACTTGAATTGGAAATAATTTTTTTTTTTAATACTTCTCCTTAATAATATAAATTCTACTCTCCTTTTGCTTTAAATATCTGATATTCTTGGCTCTGGAAGCTTTTTGCTGTAATACTGTATGCAGCAACTGTTTCAAGGAGTATGAGGACTAAGTCTTGAGCAGAGATACTGAGATAGAGATCTATACAACATAATTTATCAGGAAAATCCACATTGACTATCCTAAGAAAGGAAGAAAGACTAATGAGGAACGAGAGTGTTAAGAGCCTTCCAAGATATAAAACACTACTGCAGAAAGAAAGGGAATAATCTGTCCAAGGGAGAGGAACAAGAAGCAGTAGGTCTTAAAAGGCAGTAAAGATATCAAGGTTAGATATCAAGGAAGGAAGACAGGCTTTTAATAAGAAAATTAGTGTCTGAAATAGACTGCTTGTTCCTATGGGCTTCCATGACTGGAAACCCATGAAAATACCTGTCAGATATTGCCATAAACCTGGCTGAAACTGCTATGGAGCTGTAGGGGGTGAAAAAAAGAGAAAACGTTTAAACTTAATTTCCAGTTATATTTAATAAGATAGGCATTTTACCAACAAATTATACTGAGAACCATACATTCTTTCTTTCTCATAACTCCRTTTTTAGTTGAAATTACTCAATCACAGCTAATATTCCTTATTTTGAAACTTTCTTTACAGTTCCTAAATTATGTCAAACTAATCATTTACCTAAAATTTTATGTAATGGGTGTCTTTCATGTTTCTTCCTTAAGATTTAATTAAAACTGTTCAGGTGTTTCCAAGCATGAAAGGAAAGAAGAGTCTTACTTTTTTTCTGTCTCTGTATTTAAAAAAAGTCCAGCAATCTGAAAGTTTAGTGAATTTTTCTGTAGATTTAAGCTCATCAAAAACAGTATTGAGGTCTAACACTTTTTTTTTTTTTTAAACCTATTATGCAGGCAGGTGAAAGATGAGATATGAGAAAGAGGAGGAACAGATTATTTCAAGGAATTAAGCCTGGTTTGGACTGGGAAGAGCAGAGAGGCTGTGATTACAATTTGAAAAGATTACAAAGGCAGAAATGGAGAGGCAGATTAAGGAAAAAGAGAAGCTAGGATGAGGAGGTAATTAAGAATATTGTCTAGGTAAAGGAAGGGGATGAGGAGCTGTGAGGTGGCAGCTGGAAGAAGATTGATAGTGCCCAGAATGCTGTGTGAAGTAGAGGAATGAGGAAAATCAGACTAGCACAGGAACAGACTGGAGTGAGCTTGGGCAAAAAGGATCAGATTTTTATGAGGGAGTCTCAGCAGAAGAAGAGTCTTTGCCTGTGCAGCGCTCTTCCTATCAGAACCTGGCACACAGGAGTCCACTGCCTTTGTGTTTTCTGGCTGTCACATATCTGTAGAGTCCCCCCAAACAACTCGTGTAGGTGAATGGTCTGCTTGGGCTATGTTCAGATTGATTGTTCAGCCTGGTTTGTCCTAATTTGCCTCCTGCTTAGTTGCAGGACCCCTAACTCCAAACTAGAATATCCCTTGCTTCAGTAGTGCGTAGAATTAGAATTAGTCCATTGCATCAAATCTGTTATGCTTTTTCGGACTGGAGGCAAATTGTAGCTGACAGACTGTTCTGTAAGCTACTTCTAATTTCGGAGCTCTGATCCCAAAGCTCATCTGTATGTGTATCTCTTCCTCCTGTGTTCCTGGAAGCCGTGTTCACTCATTTTGAGTCCAAGGCTATGTTAGCTGCTGCCTCCAAAGAGACGTGCCAATGGAGAGCAAGCAGCTGCTTGTTAGCTAAGACCAGAGCTAATAGGGTTCTCCTCCTCCCCTCTGCTCCTGGGAGCAAACCCTTGCTTCATCCAAGAAAGATGGCTTACTGCTGGAACAGGGTCTCCTGGGAGCTGAGGGAGAGGCAGAGCTCCACACCAAATCTCTGAAAGACAGCAACTGAGATTCTTGCTGCTCCCTTGCTGAGATTCTCAGTGAGACTTGTGTCTGACAACAGTGGTGGATCAGTGGCCTCATTGGGACAAGGCTTAATTCTCAAGTGCAGGTTTAACTTAAATGAAATCCTTTTGCTACTTGCTGCTGTGTTAGCTGAAGTGCAAGGACCCTGTAGTGGACAGTTCCCGCCCTTCTACTGAACCATACAGGCATCCATAGGAATCTGTGTGAAGGAATGTTTTTTTTTTTTGTTTTGCCTTTTTTTTTTTTTTTTTTTTTTTTNATTAAAGAGTCAAGCATTCAGAAATTAAATGTCAGATTTAATTTGGCTGCATTGTGAGATAAATTGATACAGTTTTACTTTCTTTATTGCATACTAATTTATTCAGAGGACCTGCTGCATCTTTATAGAGGGAAAGGATAGACTGTGACTTGGGGATTAGGGATTTGAATGAGGATGGCTTACGGATGAATCTGTATGTCTCTTGCCTCATTCATTGTAGATATTGCAAAGTCCATAGTAAAATGAGATAGATGGGGAGGTGAGAAGAGAAGTACTGGGATAAGGCAGWTCATCTATTGCTCTGAAGAGCCAGTTTCTACCTTGAGCAACTGGGGTTATTTGGACTAAGCGAAAGGGGTAAAATGCAGGCCAATAGCAAGGAATTGCAGCAAGTATATGAATTCCAACACATATGGTGATTAAAGTGGCAAGTTGACTGCAACAAAATAGTGCAAGAGAATATTTGCAGGTTTTCAGGTTAGTTTCTCACTGCCTCTGGATCTTGGAACTCTCAACTAGCKATCTTGAATATTATTTTTCAAAATATTGCATGCATGTATAGACTTGCAAATAATTGTTGTTTTTGCAGGGTGATGCTGGTTTAATACCTCGAATTTGTGAAGGATTATTCAGCAAAATAAGTGAAAAAACAAAGCGGAACGAGGCATCCTTTCGAACAGAAGTCAGGTAGGTCTTAGCATGTTTGGTGATTATCAAACTTGTTTCAGTTAAAACAACCCTGTTTCACTTACTAATTCTGGGAAAGGTATGTGTTTTTCAGATAACTTTCCATGCTTGGCCTCAGGCCTATAATTGATTTCTTCTTCTTCTTCTTTTTTTTTTTTGGCAGTGTTAGCGTCTTAGTCCGAATGTGCAATACTTCTCGCTCCTTCAATACAATTCTGTGTATTTTGTTTTATTTCAATGGTAGTGACAGTGCTTGTGCTTTTAGAAAGCATCTTGCTTGTTTTTACTATTTCAGACTAACATTAGGAGCTCTAATCTTGCTAATGTCTGCTTCCCTTCTACTTGCTTCTTACTTTTTTGGCTTTGCTGTGGACACTACTGACTTTGGATCCATTTGCAAGATCCAGGCATCTTGCTTCTAAACACAGTCAAACGTAGCTTTGTTTTTTAAAAAAATCTTGTGTCAGCATTTTTCTAATCTTTGTCTTTCAGTTATCTGGAAATTTATAACGAACGTGTGAGAGACCTTCTCAGGCGAAAGTCATCTAAAACTAATAATTTACGAATACGAGAACATCCAAAAGAAGGGCCCTATGTTGAGGGTAAGAGCACTTTCAGTATTTTGGACTGGGCGTTTTCTTACCTTTAAATATATGAAAATGTTTAATTATGTAGTGTTTTTTTTATCTTTTAAAATGTAAATGATAATGAATATATTGTTTTCCTGTGTATAACAGCATTATGGGATTTTTTTAATGGTATTTTTTTTCCCAGTTGTTTTTAAGTATTGGTTGAATATAATTTATAAATCGAAAATAGAAATTATAAATTGAGTTGGAAAGAGCCTATTAGTATCTAATAGTCTTAATCTATCATCTGCCAGGGAAGATTCTTGTCGCTTAAGAGATTATGCATGTGTTACTGCATTATATACTTTAGTAAAATTGAGTATTTTTTCTTAATTTACTCTAAACCTGCAAGTTTGCAGTTCACACAAAGCCTCATTCCTTTCTTAAAAGTGATAAGCATGACAATAAACACTGTAATAGTAGCAATACTTTGTAGTAGAGAGGGTAATTTGAATCTTTTTCTAAAGAAAATCATTTGCATGTGTAAGCATACTGTAACACTTGCTGTTTTTCTGTAGATTTGTCTAAACATTTAGTGCAAAATTATACTGATGTAGAGGAACTTATGGACGCAGGAAATATAAATAGAACTACAGCTGCAACTGGAATGAATGATGTCAGCAGCAGGTCTCATGCCATTTTCACAATCAACTTCACTCAGGTAAAAARAATTAACTCTATTGTGATACAAATTTGCATTTAGTAACTCATGTAACAACTAAAAAATACAGTTGTCAAATCAGGAAGTATTGATAATGACTTTATGTGGTTGCCTTATGATAGAGAAAGATAGAAGTGTGAAACATCTGAGAGCTGGAACTATGTTTATCAGTGATTAAAATCATTATAATTTACAGTATACAATGATTACTTAGAATGACATTTAATTGACGTAGAATTTGGGAGGGATAATTGTTGGAAATTGCGGCTAACCAATACTGACTGAACTGTTAAAGCATGTTTTATGACATTGCTGTAGACATTGTTATGACAGAACATGGTGAGGAAAGTATGTTTTGTGTGACTTGGACAAGAGCTCAAAATGGCCAGCCTTTCATACTGTGATGTTATACAAGGTTTACAAGGAACCCTGTTACCATAGCCCAAAAGTAGAAAGTAGAAATGTTTTCTAAGTTTTTCTTTCTGAATCTTCTCTTACCATTGGAATCCTCTTTATATTCCTTGATTCACTGATGGAATAATGGAGAGATTTAATGCATTGTTTCAGAGCATAGGAATTTTATGGGTATGTACAATAAACTCCTTTTTTAATACATCCAGTTGTTTGGTTTCTCTATAGACARTCCACAAATAATTTGCTAGAAGAAGAAAAATTAGCATAGGGATGGTTTGCTCTTCTCACAGAACTTTGCATTTCTCCTCCTAAACACACACGAAATCCCATGCCTTAATCAGTGATTTACTCATTGTAAAACTATCAGAGAGGATGAGAGGCAAGCAGCTTTACTATTGTACCATAAAAGCGGGAGGAAGTTGGAAACAGTTGTAGTTTGAGTCATTGTACAAAGTAAGATTAAAAAGTGGGAGGAAGTATCAGTGAAAATCATAAAATAGAATTGCAATTGCTACTTAATTGAAGTTGGAGGGAGAAATTGAGCATAGATGTGTCTCAGCATGTGTGTATCTTTAGCAGTGTACTGTATCTTTAAATGTTAGTTGAAAGCAGCAATAAACTTCCTGTACATCATGTAAATATCAATCCACAGTTGTTAGTTTATGTACATAAATTGCTTCAAAGTTGCAAACAGTACAGTTTTAAAGGTAACTACTTGAGTAGGAGTTATGCAGCAGTTCATGATCAAATGCCTTTCTATGACATCTGGTTTCTAAAACTCTGCTGTTGGAAACAAGTTAAATTCAATTGTGATGTGGAAAGGACAATTAAGTTGGATTCAGTAAGATTTTAGAAATTGGTAGCTTAATGCATTTTTCTTTGTTTATTTGTTTGTTTCCATAGGCTAAATTTGATTCTGAAATGCCTTGTGAGACTGTTAGCAAGATTCATTTGGTAGATCTTGCTGGAAGTGAGAGAGCGGATGCCACTGGTGCCACAGGAGTTAGATTAAAGGAAGGGGGGAATATTAACAAATCTCTAGTTACTCTGGGAAATGTCATTTCTGCCTTAGGTGAGTGTCTGTTTTTTGTGACTGGCTGTTTGGGTTTTTGTAGTCATTACATACATTTGCGTTCATTTACAGTTTATTGCAAAAAATAGTGGCCTAACATGAGAGTTTTTGAAATGAATGCAAATACATAATTGCTATTTTCTTCTCTTCCTCCTCCTTGCTTCACAGCTGATTTATCTCAGGATGCAACAAATCCTCTTGCAAAGAAGAAGCAAGTATTTGTGCCTTACAGGGACTCTGTGTTGACTTGGCTGTTAAAAGATAGTCTAGGAGGAAACTCAAAAACTATAATGATTGCCAGTAAGTGTTTTTAAATTACTTTTTACATCCTGAACAGTTCCTACTTAATAGGATTAGCTGTAAATATTTGGATTCCAGATGCCTCATTAAGGCAGAGCATTGTTTACAGCTTTTAGTGATTTATTTCTGTATGAGCTTTTGAGTAATCCTCTTCTTTTACCTGTACTCTACACAACATCCCATACAAACATTGGCCTTTGAAAATGAACAAAACCAGACAGCAGTAAAATTATGCCTGTTTTCACTGCTTGTTTAGGGGTAATCTAGTTTGTTCAGTAATCTCATGATCAACTACCTGTGTCTCCAGAATGCGAGAGTTTCACTTTCATATGCAGATCATCTGTTTGTCTGCATGTGTCACTGCTGGGTGTCTGACTGGTCACAAATGTAACAAGGCATCCAGATTGTGTATGTACAGTCATTAGGCATTTGCTTGCACAAGTAAGAGTCACCCAATTGTATGTGCCTAATTGCTTGCATCTGCTCTGACATCTAGCTGCTGTGTCCCTCTTTCTGACACATGCCCAGTGTAATGATTAGCTATTCTGACTAGTTAAGGTAATAGCTCCTGCTTATCCTTTTAGTCCATCTGCATTCTAGAAAGCTCTGTTACTGATTGTAAACACTCAGGTATGGGACCTGAAGGAAGTCTTATATTTCTCTGCTCTTATACCTATCACCCCAGTAAAAGAAAAAATCCAGCTTTTTGCATCTGTCAATATTGATGTGTAAATCATTTTGCTTTAACAAAACTATTGTTTTTGTTAGCATTAGTGGCAGAAACAACCTGGTCTTTTTTGACGTTCAGTGAATAAGAATATCTTGTGTTCATGTGCCCTACTTTTTAGATGCAGACAGCACTTTAATTTTGTGTCTGAATTTAATTATTTATGATCAGTCTTCTTACAGATTTTTCTTACAGCTTTCTTTTGAACCATAGAAAGCTCAGTAAGGTTCACTTAGATTAAAAGCCTACCTATGGCATCAATATTGCATGTTTTTCTACAAATTGGAATGGGAATTCCATTTGCAAAAAGAGAAATAATGCCACAAGAACCTTTCAGGGGAGGAGAAGGGAAGATTTTTGATGTCAGAGCTGTAAGGTGTGAGGAGCGACTCTGAGGTTTTTCTCAGTTTTATGTTCAAATACAATGCAATCCAAGGGATGGAGTCTTCTCTTAGAAATGGGTGAGAGAGTTTAGCTGAGGGAATAAGATGCAGCAGATCTGGCTCTTTATTGAGAGTTGTTTTGCTGTAGTCAAATTCCCCAGGTAGCAGTTTCTTTCTTGCATGAATTTTGCAGATGTTTTTGGAATCTGTGCCACTGTCTTTTCTTAGTTGGATCATAGTAGTATCAAAAGAGCATCATGGACCAGATTCTGCTGTGTTCTGACCAWTTAAGTAACACTACACTGACATCTTTCTTCTTGATGTTTTCTTTCAGTTCCATGATTGAATAACTTTGTTTTGTGGTAYGGCAGGGTCAAGGGAAAAGGTTTTAGAAACATGGTGAGCTTTCAGTATCTGTGCTGATGATCACAGTGCACAGCTGCTTTTTCAGCTACTTCCCTTTCACTAACAGTGCTTCTGCTAGGCAGAGCCCTGGATGGTTGATCTTTTCTCCAACCATAACTCTGCTGATAATGAGGCTGAATTACCTGATAGACACTGATAAACAGTCCAGATATTTTTGGCCTGCCTGTAACTAAACATTAAAAAAGCAAGAAGATGAAATAAAACTCTGCCACTTCTCTTACAAAAGTACATTCAATTTCAGTTCATTGTGTTGATTTAAAATGTTTTRTCCTCTTTCTAGAAAGAGGACAATAGAGGAGAGGAGAGGAGACAGTAATTAAAGTAAGGGAGGAGAGTAATATTAGCTAAGGGAAGTGTAGTGTTGCCAGGTGCATCCTCATTAAATTTGGGAGCTCTAGCACAAAAATAGCATTTGTTGCTGTTGACAGAATGAAGAAAGAAAGATTTTTGAAGTGTTTTCATTGTCTGACTCTTCTGCTCACTTTTTCAATTTGGTTAATTAGACTTCTGGTCTCCCATCATTTCAGAACTGTGGTCTCTTCTATGCTTTTGGTACTTTGCTGATCTAATTATCTTTTTTGTTTAGAACATCTTGTACATTACTAGGAAAGTTTTATGTGAAGTATAAGGTTAGCACTTTCGTTGAAACATCATTATGTTTCATGATGAAGTTGCTTGTGAAAATATTATTGTTTTCTGTTGTTGCATCAGGTAGATGAACAAAGTATTTAAAGCAGCTTAGCCAATAATGGTTCTGCCTGCTGCCAGATACCTGTAACTCAACAAAATGGTTARTTTTGTAGGTTAGTGATAGAAACTCTTGTTTCAGTTTTCGTATCTGCTTTTTGCTTGAATGTTGCTTAATTTGCCTTCAAAACTGAGACTGAATGTATTGTGTTTTTACCTAAAAGGACTTTTCTGTTTGATGATTGCATTGATACTTATGAAGTACTAATTGTTTGTTCTTGTAAAAATTTGCAGAAAAAAGTGGGRAAAAAAACATATAGGATATATTTATGCTTACTAGGGAGATGTAAATGTTAAATAGATTGACATCTAGATTTCTTTACAACTCTTGATTAATGGATCTGATTATTTCAATGCATAGTGGTGTAACTTTGTTTACTTAAACAAGGTTATAGTGACATAGAATTAGTGGAGCAAAGCGAAGAATTGGAACAAATCATAGCCATAGTAGTTAATCATATTTCTATTTTTTAATCCACATTAAGTTTATCTGACTTTTAAGATATAAACCAGCTTTGTTAAATGAGACATACGATGTTGGATAAACTGTTTCTGATTTCAATCTGCCTAGCTATTTCACCTGCTGATGTCAATTACGGAGAAACTTTAAGTACACTTCGCTATGCAAATAGAGCCAAAAACATCATCAACAAGCCTACTATTAATGAAGATCCTAACGTCAAACTGATCCGTGAGCTGAGAGCTGAAATAGCCCGATTAAAAGCCCTGCTTGCTCAAGGGAATCAGGTTAGTTTTGCTTGAAACTTATGTATAATTTTCTTTGAGTTATAACATCTATTTCTAGAATGTAGTGAGATAATTATCTTTCATTATATTGATTTGAGTAAACAAGCTATATGAACCTATTAATGAATATTATTTTCCTGATTGAATCAGTTTCCATATGGCCAKTAGATTACCTGTTTTAACATAACGGGGGGAAAATTACCAACCTAAACCTTTTAGCTTTGTCTTAATATATTCAGACCTTGATTGCAGTATGTTGTGGAATAGGTAGTCACCACAATATCAGGTGACTGAGCAGTGACRTATTTACTACATCTAGCCTAATGAACTGAAGAGATCCTTCAGTTGGTACCTTAAAGTAGCAGATGTTATAAAGTACTTAAGGTGTGCAAACTGTAGGAATATCAACAGGTTTGAACGTCATGTTTTATTTGAGTTTGGCTGCACAGTATGTTAGAAAGTGGATAACATGCTAAAYGTATATGTAAAAGTACTTCTGGGGAGTGTTATAAAACGTGCATATTTTGTACTGGATCAGACTGGAAACACTCAGATTTCTCTCTTGGCTGAGGGAAGATGAAGTGCCAAGGGGCACTGACTTTGTTAACAGTCATTTCTGATGCTCAAGTAAATACCTGAATATACTCATGTACAATACAGAGCAGAGCATACATTATGAATGACAAAACAGTTAATCCAAAAAAAGATGAAATGGAAGATTTTAACTATTTTTCTCAACTTTCTGATCTTGATTTGAAAAAAAAATAATGTTTATTAATTATTAAAAATAGTAACTCTTTGTTTAATCTGCTGAAACAGCAGATTGTGATGATGGTGGTAGTAATCATGAACAGAAATGCTATAATGTACCCTTAACAGACTGGGAGTTAAAATAGCCAAAAGATTTCTGTCAATGGGCAGGAAATGCCAATAGTGAAAAGGAATATTAATTTTCTTTTTTACTMTAAGAAAGAATTCTCAGCTTGATTGAGTGAACGAAATTTATTTCATGTTTGAAGTATGCTAATTTGACTTGCTCTTGCTGTACTGAGTCACTGAACCATTGATTTCAGCAATCAGGAAATACATTAGTCTTACTGTTTTTCTTGTGTGCTCGGAAAACTAACAAATAACTAACTACTGAAACAAGTGTATCTTTGAATGTTCAGGGACGTTGCTTGATTCACTGAAAGACAGTCTTTTGAAAAAACTCAGGAAAACTAAAGAGTTAGGATATATGGGAGCTGTAGACTTTCCTTACATTGGTAGGCATTGCTGTTGTAACCATGCTGTTCAGTGCAATGCGTCTGCATAGTGRAGGGCCTGGTACAGTGTATCTGATGTGCATGTGGGGTTGTACCCAAGCATGGTTTCTTTGGAAAGGTCTCACTCTGTACTCTAGATAYGCAGAATGCTGATCTGCACAGCGATTATTTTCAGACAGTTAAAGTTCCTCTTTGCTTATCTTTTCCACAGTGCTCTCTCTTGTTTTTTCTGTCAATATTATCCACTGTAARCATTTGCTGCACAAGCTTGGTTAAGCTTAATTTCTTCCTCTGCGTTGAGGATGGTGAAACTCAGCTAACAATAAGGAATTGACAGTTGACTTAGGCCAGTTTTCTCTTCTAAATAACACCACTTGGGACTACTGGATTTCATACTTGAACAAATACAGATTTGGGAAAACATTTGAAATGATATTTTTAGATTTATGTTTAGAAGTATCTAATTTTATTTTAGGCTGTGCAATGTGAAATGTCAGTTCAGCATAGTCATTTTTATAAACAATTAGTACTTTAGCTRGATTTCATGCCATGAAACATTTGTTGAAAAAAAGGGATAGGACCATAGTATGAAGCAATAATAGACTTGCAGATGATTGCAGCAAAGAGTTCTGCTGTGTTACAGACCATTAGAAAAGTCTTTATGGGGTCGAATTACTGTATTACACTCCTGTGTTTTTTTCATATTCTTTGTGAGGGGAAAATAGTTTTATCTTTCTTCCCCAMGTTGTTGTTTTTGGAATATGGTTTGATTTAGAGTTAATCAAGTAGACGTAACTTAGAGCCTTTGGCAGATACAATGTTCGGACCTAGTTCCAAACTGTAAAACAGCAGATACCACAATATAAATCTGGTTCGGTTGTAGGATGTGATAGATGGCTGTGTGGGAGACAATAGAGGACTATCTTCAGACCAGCTCAKTTAATTGAATTTATGATGATTGATTAAACAGCGAGTGGTGTTAGATATACACAACARAATATAAATCCCTGTATAATTTCTTCTGTGGACTCCCTTTATATTTCCAGAATTTCATATTGCAAATGCTTGCATAGATCGCTGAAAATATTATTTACTGAAAAATAGTGTAGAAGGTTATATAAAAATGAGGATTGCTAAGTGTGTGTGTTGTGTAGTACTTTGCCTGTTCTAAAGCCAATTACTTTTTTTTTTTAAGATAAACTATACATATGTGTTTCATAGCAAAATGGTTAACTATGCAAGACCATTGGTATACGATTATTTTTCATGTTTAAGAGAGAGATAAAGATAACTGTATCAGAAAATTACTTGGTTTTGGTGTATGGCAATGTTTAGACAAAAGGAATGAAAATACCCCCAAACTGCTGGTTTGTATTCAGAATATCTGCTTTGACAAAATTTTGATTACTATGAATGTTTTACTGTGGYTCAAGGTGATATGTCATATATTGGAGTTTAAAATATTTTGTATGAAATTATCAAAAAAAAGTTGAATAGTTACACTTCTTTCATCTGACTCCAACAGGATTTTTGCTTTTTTKGGCGTACTAATGTTGACTTCTATAATTTTAGATTGCACTCCTGGATTCTCCAACAGCTTTAAGTATGGAAGAAAAGCTTCAGCAGAATGAAGCAAGGGTGAGTTATCATTTGTTATATCRAGTCAGTAAGAAAATGGGGTCTGGATGCAAAAATGATGATCATTTTCAGATTTTTTTGATAAATGTCTTTTGTTTTCTTATCAAACGGTGTTTTCTTGATCTTTAGATGTAAACTTGTATTTTTGTTATCCAGTTATTGCAAGATATATTATAAACAAACTATATAGCTTTGATATTTATGTAGCACTTTTGTTTAAGTAGTCAAAATATTTTTTCCCAGGCCAGCTTGCCTCAAAAAAGTATGTTAAATATAATAGAAAGGAAAATCCACTCGATTATTGTACTAAATTATAGTAATCAGAGTGACAACTCAGTGCRCAGAAAATGCAGTAAGTTATTTTGGGGAAAATGATTGACTGTCTCACGTTTTCAAGTAATCAATAACTTGTGATGTATGTTTTCAGAAAGCRTCAGTCCTCAAATCTGTTACAGCCATGTGCCGATGTGCTTGGTGCCTAATTACTCATCTTTTCGTTTAAGCACCGGGTGGGTGTTCTTCRTGGTGTGTCTCACAGCAAGTGGTTTCATTGTCCAGCCCAAGGGATGTGCTGRAAGCCTCTTTCTGTACCTGCGTGTGTCAGCTTTCTTCCCGTGGAAGTCAGGGGGCTGAGAGCAGGGAGGCAGTGTGCACCGCGGCCAGTGCGCCCTCCCACTGTGGACGCTCGGAAGAATTCCCTGACAGTTTAGATGTACTCATAGAATGTAAAAGAATATAAGTATAATGGTACTCTAATTTCCTCATTTCCTGTCATTCTTCTTAATTCATGTTATTAGTTATTTTTATTTTAATAATATAAGTGGAAACAGTGTGCTTTAGTAATATMATCTACTTTATTATTTATTAAATATTAATATTTAATAATGTTACTTGTTCTTAACACTACTGCAAAGCATTTTTAAAAATAATATTACTCAAGTTTTGGGAAAAGAGGGAGAAAAGAATTTGGAATTCTTCAGATATGTGGTAGTGAATTTATTTACTGTATTTAGTTCCATCAAATATGGATACAGATGTCTTGACTGAATTAAATTAAAAGGCTTTCGCTGGTGCTGCTCAGCCCTTCATGATTACAAGATCGGTGCATTACATTTTGAGAAATGTGTTTGACATACATAATTGATGATATACTGTATCTTTTTGTACCTTTTAGGATTCTGGTTGCTAATACCAATTTTAAAGACAAATTGAAACACTAGTCCATAAAATGACACTTTAAAAGTAAAATTTGGGACAAAAATGAAAAAAATGTATGCATTAGTATGAACCATAGCTGCATATAGGCAAAGTTTTTGCTAGGAACACATTTTATAACTTCATAGCATATGCAAAAACTCCTTAGTGTGATGCATTCAATACTTAGAGAACAACCTACATAACAGTAATTCAAGCCTTCAGCTGGAAGTTATTTTTTTCATATTCTTTTTACACTTTTTGTTAATTTAGCTGGCTGAATCAGTCAAATGACAATATGGTTAGTATGTGTAATACACTTTTTTGTGTACAAACGTAAAGCTTTTATCTAAGAATAGTTGTGCAATATAAACTGCTAAAAAGACGCTAATTAGGAGATGTTATTCAAGCTCTAAAAGTAATCACTGCTCATCCTACTCAGAAGTCTTGGCCTCTCTGTGTGGGAAGCATATTGAGCATATTTTATTATCTTTTGTCAACCTCATTAATAGGTTATGTGATTACTATTTAAGATAATTACTGCAGCTATAATTATTGAAAATTCTTAATAGATATTGCAGTAGTTAGAGCTTTTTTTAATTAAATGAATACAATAATTAATTTACTTATACAGATCTAAAGACTGTATCACCATATTCAAATTACCGGACAAATGTATGGTACCTTTCTTTAATGAAGTGGTTTGTCATATTAAAAGAACAATTTTAAATGATTTCTGTGAGGTAAAAATTGTTCTGGTATGGTGAATAGAATTATGATGGACAATTTTAATTTTTTTTTTTGTATTTTAATTTTTTAACATTATGATTGGCAGCACAGGACTCATGTGACACACACACACACACACACACACACACACACACACACACACACACACACAATCTATTTCTCTTTCTGTCTTGCAATCCTGAGGGTATAGGTAGACATGGGAGAAGTTTCTTTATTTCTCGTAGGTTAACTGGCAGCTGATCTGCAAAGACAGCTAGGATAGTAAGCTGAAGGCTGCAAATGTGGAGATGTTCAGAGGAACTCTGTTGGAAGACTTCTCCTCCATGCTCTCCCTGTCTGCAGCACCTCTGCAGGCAGGTAGCTTCTCAGTGCTAATTTCAGCCAGCTGTGTGATTGCTGAGTTGCAGCAAACTTTGGTTCTCTCCTGAAGCCTGACTGTCTGCTTCTTCTGCTGTGGGCCATGGTTGGCACTTGCCAGAGGGTTTTTTATCTGAACATGCCTAGCTGCTCTGTAGGAAAAGAAGAGTCTGTCTGTTCTAGTAGAAGGATGTAATTGCGTCGGTCTGTGACACTAGACTTCGTGGGATTGGCTGAGCACTTTGTGAAGTTACTCAATTTCTTTAAAAATATCTACCATTATTTTATGAGACTATCGCTGTCCTTTGCTTCATTTTGCAGCATAAGTAAGAATTGTCTAGTTTTCTTTTCTGAGAGAGAGAAATTGTAAGAATGATCAGTTACTGTTTATTTTGAGGGATATATATTAAAGAAGAAAGCATAAATTCTACTGGTGAGGAAAATGGGCTATATTTTATTGARGAAGATTGATTAATCTCTAACTTTTTTTTTTTTGTGAAAGTGGGAGACTATTCTAGAATTATTCCAGGGGGAATAATGTTCTTCTAAATATTTGTTTAAACATTAAATTTTACAGAGAATTGAACAAATGCTTACTACTGTTCTTAGATATCAGTGTCAAGGACTTTGGAGGGKCTGTGATTTTTCAGACATTTGTTTTCTTTTATAGGTACAAGAACTGACCAAAGAGTGGACAAACAAGTGGAATGAAACCCAAAATATTCTGAAAGTAAGGCGTAAATACTTTTCTTTGTCACTCTAGTCTTTCTTCAGCTTTTTTGCTTGCACGAAATTTTCTGTCTTGTTTTGGTGTATTATAAATAATTAGTTTTGGGAGCTTCTTGGAGTAAATACTTATGCACTGTGATGTTTTGGAATAAAATTTAAAATAATATCAATATAGTGCAACTCTTTCTTTGTCTTGCCGTAGTGGACCTCATGCTGCAAAAAGGCTAGTCTCTTACAAATTTGTTAAATACTGAATTTTTTAGTGAATTGCAAATGAAGAAAACCTGGTGTAAGGGCAAGTGGCTCCCTCTTCCCTTGGCATTTGTCCTGTGAGTATTCACAGGTCTGGCTGATACCTTTTATGTTACATTTGATATCTCAGTGAATACAGCCCATAGTAGATGCAGATTTTTGGTGTTGCCTTTCAGATCTATATTTCAACCAGAAATGCCTTGTAAACTTGAAAAACAACTTTCAGTGGGGTTTCTGCTGTTGAGTCTCCTTGATTAGGTCCATCAGCCAAAGAAGTACCTCTTAACCTTAAATGTGCCCTGGAGTCCCAAGCACAGGTATCTTTCCAGTTGATTCACATGAGCTGACTTGTGTGTACTCCTTGTTAGTTGTATGATTCCAAAGTCCCTCTGGAGCAGCATACATACAATGCTGTCTTGCATCTTGTAGATACAGTACAGCTCCAAGAARGTAACTTGTTATTTCCTTACCATGTTTTTTTGCATCATAGAGAATGTGAATCTTTTATTCTGTGTATGTATCTGTCTACTGATTGTCTGATTGTACCAGTGAAATTTTACATTGATATTTGACTTTTGACGAGGATGATACTCTGAGATGATACTTTAACAAGCTAATTATGATTCCATATATACACGTGCATGCACATGAGTGAACATGCACGCAGTCACGTGTACACAAACACACACGCATACACAAACAAAACTTTCCCACAATTTCATTGGCATAACATGGATTAATGTTTTTTTCCAAATGTTTTAATTAGTCTTTTARGCTTTATTTTCAAAATCTTTTCAAAAGCCTTTGCACCCTGCTSTACACAGAACATACAATTGTTTGGAGTGCATTTCAAGCAAGTATTAAGCAATATATTTTTTTCTCCTTGTCACTGATTTGAGATCTATTTTTCTAGTTGATTTTTGCTATGTATCACTTTTTGATTTGTGTAATTCTTTTTCTTAAGTTCTGCTCTACATATTTTACCGGACTTCYGTAGGTCAGCTGGCTGCATGTTTAAAAATAAAGCACAAATAATTCAGAGCACAGAGCAGGATTGGTAACTACCTGGCAGATGGTGTGACAGAATGGATTGTTTAATGTCTGTCCAGATACTGAGCAGGGAATTACCATTTGCATATTCCTCAGAGATGTTTTAGGTCTAGTTTTACATTATTCCTGTGGGGTTTTTTGCTACTATTTTGAAGTATCTACACGAGCATAGTTTTTCATTTATCCTCTTTAACTAAATTCTAGATTGAGAGAGTCATTGTTACATGGAGATTTTCGGAATTTTAGTCAGTTATGAAGAAAACATGATGTAGCATGTGGAAGATCTTCATAGATTAATGTTGGAAATGCATTGATTCTTCCACAGAAATTATAGAATTGTAGGAAGAATTAATTGAACAATTCTTATAAACAGGAGAAATTATAAACAGGACAAAATTATATAGCTGAGTATATAAGACTTAAACACAGAAGGCAGAATTCTAATATTCTAGTACCAAGCTTTTATTAGTTTAGTTCTTATACCTTCTGTGTTCTGCATTTTTATATCTTAATATTTCAGCATATAAATATAGCTTATATTTTATTTCTAGATTAAAGGCAATTGATAAAACTTTCTTGTCCCTGAAAAAATGGAATTTTTCAGAAGATTTATTTATTTTATAGCTTTATCCTACACCATTTTACTGAAGCTATGCATATTTTTATTCGCTTCTTGTTTAATGATTCCTGAAATCATTGCTACCATATGAATAGGAAAGGGCTTTCTGGAAGCTTGACAGACTGAGTAGCTCAAAACCAGATTATAGACTATAGAAAGCAGTGGTGATTATTGTAGTTTGGGTTATRTTTGTTTAAAGATTGTCTGAGGTGCTCACAGGCAGATGAGACTTGTTTGTTGTTAGTCAGTGAAAAATTCAATATTTAACAATTTCTTCCTACAGCGCATTAAAAAAAGACTATAATGCAAAATTYAGTCTTTTCTGACCCATTTACAGATGTTAATACTAATCAAAAATTTATTTTTATTTGCTCAATAAATAGTTACTGAGATGGGATCTGATGATAATGACTTATTGTTTGGGATTTTTAACGGGATTTCTCACAGATATTTCACTTCATTATATTTTACGTTATGTATATATACATATACACACACACTGTACGGAAATGCATATTTTACAAAATGTCGCATATATAACAGGTCAAAGTTAATATTGCAGTAGACATCTGGTGTTTTATAGGTTTCTAAGGTCAGTAGCTTGACATTTTCCTTCTAACCAATTTTGAATTCGCTTTCTGTACTTAAATAAATGCAGAACAGGGTAGCTTTGTCCTTAAACATACCAACTTCTGTTTTGTTCTCGTGAAGAATGCAGAGTTAATTAGGTTCTTGAGGCACCTCATCGACACTGAGGATCCTCTGAAAATCCATTGCTACTGCAAACCCTTGGAGAAATTAAGAGTTGGGAGAGTAGTACCACTGACTCCCAAACTTATAGTATCTGGCACTTTTCCTGAAACCAAATACACCAAGTAGTGAGGGCATACTTAGTAAGCACCTGGAATTGTGTGTATRTGTGTTTGTTTTTAAATACGTTTCTAGAATTTATAATTGAAGGTAGAGAATTCAAAATTCAAATTGAAAACCTTTCAGTCCAGAAGTTACTTTGGGGGACCAGAAACAAAGGTATTTTGTCGCTTAGGAATGACACAGCTTGCAGAATCTGATGTAATTCAGGGAAAGCCTAATCATCTAATCATTAAAAAAATAATAAATAAATAAATAAAAGCTTAAAGAAGGAAGAACAATTTCAGTTCATGACTTCATTCTGTCTGTGTGTCTCTATCTCTGCAGTATTTCAAGAAAAGGCATCTCAGGAGGATGATAGGAGTTTAGAGAGTGTTGTCAGCAGGGAGGGGAAGACAAGGCAGAACCTGGGCAGTAATATCCAGATRATGAAGGTCCACAATCTTGCCTACCAGTGTTTCTTGCCCAGAAAAGAAAAGGGGTTAATTGTCCATTTGCTCATAATTCTGTTCCTATAATGACTGGTCCTGGTAAGAAGGGTATCTGATGTCTGCGAGAATGGTCCTTCTGGAGTTTTTCTTCTACCTTTTGATGGAGTATCCCAAGGCCTGAGTTRACATTCCTGAGATAGTTCTGTAGAAGGCTTTTTCTGTCTTTTGGTTCTTACTCCACAGCAGCCAACACTAGTAGGCTTGGAGAATCAAATCACATTTTACCCATTAGTCCTTAACACCCTTTGCACCAAATGTTTTAGGCAGTTAATTTTGAAAATTCTTGTAGCCAAGTAGCTTCTTACTCACATATGCCTACCAAATGTAAGTGCATTGCTGGTAGCTGAATGGTATTTTCCACATTACATGTAGCCATGCATTTCACACTGCATTCTAAGTATCAAGATTTCATATGTTTTTGAATTATTTTCACAGTGTGATGAGAAAAATCTGTGAATGTTAAACTCCAAAACAGTTGAAAGGATTGTGCATGATTCTTGAAAAATGCAAGAAGCAAGATTCATAAGGAATTGTAGTATCCTTTATTAGATCAACAGATATGATTGGAAAAAGTTACCTAGTCTTTTTGAATACAGTGCTTTCATCAGGCCTAACAAAAAAATGATGCATTCACACTTCATTACTATTTTTGGAGGAAGATGTTTTCTAAACTTGTTTGCTCTTTCCAATCATTTTGAACTTTTAAATTATACCATCAAAAACTAAATGCTACTTTGAAAATAATATATAGAGAAGGGAAAATTCTATCCAGATAAGAAATACTGAGGAAGATTTTTAATGAAAGGAAGGCAAATTTTCAATAGTATTTGGCAGCATAAACTTTGGTTATTTCAGTTGGTACAAAATCATGTGTGCAGATGACATAGATGCATCTTAGAATCTAACTTCTGCCATTAGCTTTTAATATTCTTGTTCTACTTTGATATTTAGTCTGTTCCTGATTCGTCTTACGTTTTTCTTTCACAGTGTGCATCTTTATATAGAGTATGGTGAACTATTTATAAATATTATTTGGATTGGTCTGTATGGCTTAATGCAACTATTGGTTCCAGACACTTTTACAGTYCTTCATATATGCCATTGCCTGATTGCACATCTTGGACTGGTGATGGTAGTATTGAAAGTGTGTTCTTTTTCCTGCATTTGGAAAAAGTACTTTTGCAGGGAGACTGGGTTTCTGTGGAGGCTGAATTACTGTCAACTCATTTCTAAAGCCAAAATCCTCCCATTTTTCATAATGCAAAGTTAGGGCACTGCATACCTTAGGGTTTAAATGTGGGCTGTCACATAAGAAATATCCTTTACTGTTTAGTGTGGCAGGTGCTTGGAGTTGTTAATCTGTGTAATGTGACACACRTTGTTTCCAATGCTGATGTTTCTCATGCTTGTTTTCATCCTTGACCYCCTTACTATAACATGGCATGACAGTCTGACTTTATTAATCTAATATTAGTCTGTCCTCTGGTCCTCTATTTAATTGAAGGAAGGATATTTTAATACCTAATAAAGTTAATAAAAAGTATATGTAGAATGATGCATAGTGTTGTGTAAAATATTACTTTGAAATCCAAAGTGATAATGTTCAATTTTTTTAAAGCCCATCTGGTTTGGGTCAGTTCCTCAAGTGTCACTCTGTCTGTCAAAAGAACTGCACTTCGCAAAACAGCACCAGTTTACCTTGTTTCTTCTATCTTCAGGTGTCTTGCAACCTCAGCACTTATTTAATGCAAAGATTTTACCTTCATCCCATTCTCACTGGATTTCTCTACTTATTTTTTCCCCCTGTTAATATTCTTTCATGCGCATCCCCCAAAAGAAGGGGAGGAGAGAAGGAAAAACTGTTTGCTCTTTTCCTTAGTTTATTCCCTTGTATATTGCCCTGTTAAAGATCAATCCWGAGATTTATAATTTCTTCAGATGGTTTCTAAGGTGCTAAGGTAACCTGTCCAACTTTCGATTTTTCTCTTCTTTGAGACTTTAATTGGTACAAAAGTTCTTTTGATGTGACTGCTGTATTTGACTGCATGTGCTGTCATTTTTTTAGAGGTCTTTTTCTTTTATTGGCGTCTTATTTTTTTYCCTCTTTCGTGAGTGTTTCAGTTCCTTTCCCTAACCTTTAGCAGCTTTTATATTAATCTTTTAAAAATGTGTTCACCTTTATATAATTCTCTGAGATGCTGTTCATTTTCCTAGCTTTCTTTTAGATTTCTTTTCTCTGCTTTACTGTTTGTGTAGAAATTGGTTTAATACTTTTAGCTTTTTCCTTTTCTGACGCATGTCATTCTTGCCTACTGTTTGGATATATTTAGATGCTCATTTCTCTTGGTTTTTAAGTAGATTTAGAGTTACCTTTCATTTCRTTATCCTGCTGTTTGATTCTAATCATGTAGCTAGCGTTTTGTGGGAGAGCTCAACTGTTGTCAAAGGCTGAGGAGAGATGTGTCTTCGCAGAATCCATTGAAGGACAGGGCCCTATCTTGAATTTTCGTGTAATTCTCACAATTGATAGTTTAACTAGCAGCAGCTTCTGACTYTGCCTTGTTGGATTTAGTGACACAGCCTTACTGTCATCAATAATGCTAATCCTGCTGCAGTATTTACCACGTTGTACATTACTGAACACAGTGTTTACATAAACTTTCTTTCTCGTGCTCTTCAGTGGACTATTAGTTAATAGTACATTTTTATGTCTTTAAGATAGTMATTCCTTTTTTGGGGGGAAAAAAACTGTTGCTTGTATGTCTGTCTTCAAGCATTAACATTTACCAGTTTTTAAATACTTGTGTCTTTCTTTGAGACAAATGAAGTAATCAGGCAGAGTCTTATATTGCTGTAATGAATAAACACAGACTGAAACCAAACACTGTTATTTTGCCACYAAACACTCGGTTATTTTGCCAGGCATATTGGTCTAAACACGGGAGCATTTCTTTTTTCATAGGTAAATCTTGACTGTGCCTGGCAAAGACACTAACAGACCAAAACTCAAAAGTTATTGTGTTGTTCTTAAGATACGCTGATTAGGAGGTCAGAAACTAATAAATTTTGGGTTTATTCCTTTCTTTGCTGGCTTGTTGTATACCATAACGAAATCTGTCAAGAACAGTTTCTTGTATTCTATATAAATACTGCATGAATCTACATTTGTTTGCACTTTCTATAATKTTAAAACAGTTGGTATTATAAAAGAGATACAGTACACAGGGATAAAATACAGATTGAAAGCCCTGGCCTTGCTTTTCTCTTAGTATGTTCAGTCCTCAAGTGAAAAGTACCCTCAATTAATATCTGCTGCTTTTACATAAAAATCTTCGATCCACTAAGCCTACTTACTGATGACTGTAGAGTAGAGAATTTGTGGAAACTTTTGGATTCTTGAAGAACAAACTGTGGAGATTTTTAAAGTACCTCTCGTTACTGGATAGTGGTGATTGTTCATTAGTTGTGGCATAGGCTTCTTCTCAGAAAACTAATATATAAAACACTTTCTCTCCAATGTCTTTAGCAATCAAAAAAATCCTGTTTCCCCCCCCCCCCAATCCATAGTAAGATTACTAAAACATTAGGAACCTWCTGCATAACACGGTTGCCCTAATTCACTAATGAATAAGTTTGTTATTCTAGTTTGTCAGATAATTTTATATATTTTAAACAGCTTGTTGTTAGTAACTACTTTTATCACTTTATTCACTTTACCACTGGGATGCCTGTTATCAAAGGTTTTTATGAAAGACTCAGTATATGCTTTAATCCTGCCCTTAAAGAACATGCAACTTTCTGTGAAACTGCATTAGAAGTAAACATGGATACATGTCTTTGGAACATATGTCCTGAAATGTTACAGATTGAATTAAAAATAGGGAGTTATGGGAATGGTGTGCATTTATATGCAAAATAATGTATGCATGCTACTATATTTAAACTGTTCATTTTCAGCTTTAGCATATGTGTTTGTTTGTATGTTTGGCAGGAATAACACTTATTTCTAAGGATTTTTCACGTTTCAGTAACTGAATCATTTTTGTAAAATTGTTGCTGCTTGGTGTTGCATTTTGGTTAGAATGTTTGTTTTTGGCTTGTGTTTAAAGCTTAACTATGCTTTCAATGAGAGACTTAAAACTSTACTTTCATCCAAACGTTATTTATTTACTAATTTATAACTTCTGTAAATCATCTGTATTAAACAGTACTTTGCATGCTTCCAAATTTTGCTTCATTTCTACAATCTGTGTCTTCTACTTGAATTTTTAAGGAAAAGGTTTAAAAATTACTGCAGATTAAAATAAGATTGCATACCTATGAAGCTGGCAGGAAGAATTAGGCAAATATTATTCTGATTTTGTTTTCTTTTGAAAAATGGATAGAATAAATGGAATACCAGTGTTGTGCCTAAGCTTGYTAGCTCTTTCAAGGCAGCTCCCCGAAACAAATAGTAATGTAAGTACGTTTATAAAAGCGGAATTGTCTGGAAAGAAATGAATACACATTTGCATTAACCAGTTTATTATTAGCAATATTATAAGTAATCGGTTGTGAATGTTATGAAGAAGACAAACTATTAAGAAAAKTTTAAAAATGCTGATGTTAATTTTTCATGCCTATGTTTCTCAGTCAGAAATCACACAATAAATTATGATAGCTTCTCTTTCATCTAGAAGCTCGTTTAAATGTATTTTTTGTTTCTTGCACTAGATGTCACTGCAGATACAAAAACCAGCYTCTCATACACTTTTAATTCAGATATTTTAAAGTAAAATGATTTGCAACATTGTGACTTTCATTGCTGTGCAGGCACACTAAAATAAGAATATGAGAACGCCAAAACATTGKTTTAGGGGCAAGTTCTGAGGAATCCGAGTAACTGTTCTGAAATAAATGCTTCTGAACAACAGTTCAGAGGTAGGATGCAGGGTGAAGTGATTATGTGCATTCAAGATACTTGCAATTATTTRTCAGTATCTTTGTCAGAGCTATCTCTCTTTTTCAAATTACTGTATTATCTAGAATATTTTACAAAGCACTTTAGCTAAACTTTTTAAAAATACTTATTTTCTTAACTTTGTTGTAGCATTTATATTTTAAGGATATGAAAGAAGCACGGTTTTGGGGAGAGGCAGTGTCTTTTTATTTAACCAGTTAATATAGTTGAAATGGCAATCAGGCTTTTGGGCATACAGACCTTTCATCAGACCACTTCATCTATTTTCTTTCTCTTTTAACAGATCTTGCAGCTGGAAAAGCCAGTGGCAATGACATGCAGCTTCCATTTTAATTATTCCTTTTAACATTTTTCCTTTTCATCCGTCACTTCTATGGGTTTATAATTGAATTTCAGTTAATTAAAATTTAGTCAATTTATTGTTTACTCAGTGTTTCTTGACAAAGTTRTCTGATAACAAAGAGAGGTTTATCATTATATATCCTTATACAACATTCATCCACCTCCTGCTCTCTAAACCATGATCTTTAATATGTAGTTTAGCTCTCAATTAAAAAAAAAAAAGCTAATATGTGGACCATTGCATCATTTATTTATCTAATTATTTGTTTCTAACGTGTGGCAGTTACTGGCAGTAATTAAGTCATAAAACCATCTGCTGTGGTTGTGAGATTTAAAGTTGGGGTAAACTGTGGTTATTAAATGTCACCTAGGGGCTCCTCCAAAGCCTCTGTAGAGGGACTTTATGTTCTTTGGGGCTTGGTTTCGTAGGAGGAGGAAGAACATGAAAACATGACACTTTCTCTCTCTCTCTCTCTCTCTCTCTCTCTCTCTGTGTGTGTGTGTGTGTGTATAATATATATATATGTATATTTTTTTTCTTTAAACTTCTCACTTAATTGTTTGATAAGATATGTAAAGCAAATGCATTAGCATCCCAGAGTCCTTATGTGATTGGTTAGCATACGGATTTTTGGACAGAGATCATCCAAATGYGATTTGATTTACGTTAAGTAGACATTTGTTTTTGAAACTGTTGCTGATAGTATGCCACTAGTAAAGTGATTACTAAAGTGATTTTCTTTAACTGATCATCACCTTGCTTCAATCTGGTAAGTATACCTAGGATTTATTGCTTCAATCTGATAAGTATGSAAGAATTTCCTGCAAAAAAGAAACTTTTAAAGAGCTTACATAGTTGTCCTCAAGAACATACTGTTTTTTCTTCAGGAGAGCAGATCGCATCCTCTTTGCTTACCAGTGACATTTTTCTTTTTATTCTTTCTTTTTATTCTTTCTTTCTTTTCTTTTCTTTCTTTTTTCTTTTTTTTTTTTTTTTTTTTTTTTTTTTTTTTTTTTTTTTTTTTTTTTTTTTTTTTTTGAGTGATTTGTCCACTGTCCGTTGTCTTGCTTTTGCAACAGGAAGAGAAAATACTAAATTGGGAACTGGTGCTCCTGATGCTTTGTAGCTTGTTTGCTAACAGAAATGCCATTGGAAGTGTCCTAGCCGCCTGGGGAACCTGGAGTGCAGCAGTCAAAAGTAGATTTTTTTAAAAAAATAGCTGTCTGATTCCAAGTCTGTCTCTGCCACCTGTCTTCACCTTATTAAGAAACCTCATTTTTCTCTTGTAGCCTCTTCAGTGCTTGCTATGTCTCTGTGGTGATCTGACCACTTATAACTTTAGTTTCTACTAGAAAGTTGCAATCAAGAGGTGCCTAATGCATGTTTTTTAGTTCAGGTTTAAACAGTTTTTYCAACTTAAAACCACCTGGACCATCAGAGAAGCACGATCAGAGGCTGCAGTTTCTGAGCTCACTCTCCATGGATTGAGGCAGGATTGAATAGATTAGTTGATCCAGACTGTGTGGTCCAAAAGAGGCCCTCTGGTTTCTAGCGTTGACTGTTCTCCAAAGTATTTCCCTGCCATCCTCCCCCTTACACCTGGGGCCCCACATTTATAGATAATCCAGGCCATGCTTAGCTTTAATCCATCCCTGGGGCTTGTACGTATTTTCCTCAAATGAGAGGGAATCAGAGAGAGTTGCTATTGAAATTCTTTCTACAGCTCAGGTGCCACTTGTTCAACAATTTCTTCTGGGCATTTGTTCTGCTTTTCTATTAATATTCTTGTGGCGAGGAGGGGAGCTGAATTGAAAGCACAGTAAGCTGCTCATTTAGCCTGTAGGAAAAAAGAAGAAGGAAAAAGAAGAAATATACCCTCAAAACTGTTTCTTCTGCAGGATCTGAGGAGAGATAGTGAGAAGGAGCAAAGCTCAAGTGTAGGGGTTTCCCTTGGTTATAGAAGGGTAAAGAAACATTCTTGTGTCAACATTTCAGAAGAAAAATGCAAATGTCTCCACGAGTCTTTCACAAAATAACTGTTTCTAATAGCTGCTTGGAAATATGTTTTTGATATGAAGTACTAGAACCGTATTTTGCTGGTGTTAAGCCAGTGTATTCAGAAGTATTATGTAGCAGTTCATTACTGCATGACTCCAATAGCTTTGAATATACAGTGCTGTTGTGCGCTTGACATGCCTTAATTGGCAACTGAGTATAGTCTTGATTCATACATCCATGATGTGGTAGAAATGCAGTGGGGATAATATGTTTTCTCTTTGTTCCTCCCAACTACAGAGACGATATTTTTAATGCAATCCATTAAAAGAGGTCTCAAACACAGGTGGCAGCACAAATCTGTGGCTATTGCAATCAGACTTTGTTCCCAAACAAAAGAGATGGCAGTTATAAACTTAAGCTGCCATATCTCTTTTCAGTGTCATTTACTCTATTCCCCAGTAACTGGGTCCTGAGGGTCAGGAGGGCTCTGGCAACCAGACTTATGCATTTTCTTGGGCAGAAGATTTTGCTATTGTGTTGCTAGTCTTGAAGTCCGTTTTTTCTCCTTGGTACACTGTTGCAAACCAGCACACATAGCCCCACTTTTTTGTTCAATTTCTCTCAGTAGTGATTGTTCCATTTGGACCTTGATGAAGGGACTAATAGACTTAAACTAATCTACAGGAGTAGAGATGAATTTTTAGGTGGATAAACAAAACAGAAATCCAGACAAATGAAAACTACTTTAATTCTCCTATCACCCAAAAAACACAAAAAATGAAATAGCTTTTAAAATGAATATATGCATTAGCTATGAGACCGGTCTTTTTTCCTGTACAATTCCGTGACTCATTCATCATCCAGCTTTAGCTGCAAATGAGGTAGGAGTCCTGTAGATAATAGTCTAGTTCACTGCATTYTCTTGATTCATTCCCAGAGTACAGTCTGTGGAATGAATTATTCACAGGTCCTGTAGAAAATATATGATCATGTAATTAAAGGCTGTATCATAATACGTATGGGAGAAGGGGATGAATTAAGATTGCATATTTCTCTCTGTTCCAGCCAGGCCATTTCCCCGTTTTAGATATCTACAAGGAGAGTTTTGAGAGCACAGTTGCTGTCTCTTAGTTGGAAAGTATAGTACCTGCTGCTAGCAAAGATCACCAGTGGAAGGAAAAGTGCTGTTTTCTGCTCTGAGTGTCAGTATTAAGATATGTAGATTTATTTTTTCCGAGACTAATGTATRCTCAGTCTAGTCACAGATAGAAGGCTGTGAAGAGGTGAAGCCTCTCCACTTGAGATATAGTTTTACCTTCAGAACACTCTGTGTGTCTCGTTTCTTGACACAGGAGAATTGTTTTCCATTCAACTCGAGCTGGTGAGGGCCCAGGCTGGCCTGCTGCAGATGTTCCAGCATGGAAAATGGCAGCTTTGATAGTTTTAAGTTTTATAAGCCACTGGAAAACAAGATTTTGCAGACTAGTGTCCAGAAAGCTTAAGCAGCCAAACAGGCACCTATCGTTATAATTAGCCACATTGTGCAGTTCTCTTCAGGGAACCTTTTATCTGAAGTTCATAGGAGTTCTGTCAATATAAGGTCTAATATGTCAAGGAACAGGYATTCCAGCTTGATAGATTTGTCGTGGTAATTCTGGGAACAAAGGCCAAGTTTCTTGAAAAGTAATCTTGAATCTACTAAGGCTCCCAATAGAAATAACTTGCAACACCTAAAGTATAATGGTGCTTTTGGATGCCACTAAAATAATGTGGTTCTGTGTATTAAAAAAGACAGCTGCATTTCAATGGCAAACAGCTGACAATGAGTTTTGAGAGAGAAACAATGCAAAATAGAAAAGGTAAGCTGACCTTATGAGACTAGTAACTGATCCTGTAATTCTCTTTATTTTTAAAGGACTAGCATCATTAATTTCCCATCATTTTGGCTTCACTATGTTAGTGGTTGCTCATTTGAGCAGTTCTGCATTCTGCATCTGCCTTTTAATTGACATTCATTTGAGAGAGCTATTGATGCCTGTGTGGGCTGCTGTCGGAGCAGCTGCATTTGCACAGTAAGCTGTTCACAACAAAACTATGCTTTTCTGATCTTGGTTGTTGCAGACTCTTTAATGGGTTTTCTTGATTGATGAGGGTGGTGTGGCCTAGAGCTCTAGGAGACAGCAAAAGATCTGATTAGGAGTTTCTTCTTAGTTGTAGTTTTCTTTGTGGCTTTGAGAGGTAGAACTCTGTTCCTCTAAAAAGAATGAAGTGTCTTAATTGTACTGTAACTTTTTAATTGTACTGAAACTGGCTCTGGTAGCCAGAGGGACAGTGCTATTTCTCTGTCCTGTTGACTGAAAGGAGAGGATGTGGTAGCAGTTTTGTGCCTTGTTTAACATACACATGCATGAGATGATAAGCATTCGCTTTCATAATGAATGATGATATAAATAGTTATTTTCTTGYTTTTAAGGAAGAACATACTCCTTAATTTTAAAAAGCACTTGTTAAAATCCCAGTACAGTACAAACCTTCGTTTGGCTTGTCCACAGATTGTGAAGTGTTTGCCTCACCACTAAGGATGTGTTCCATATTACCTCCTCCGCCCCCCCACCCCACCCCGCCTGGCCCCCAAATAGCACCTACTTCTATTCTGCCAAAAAATACAGTATTCTGGAAGCTGTGTCTATGTCATGCTGAACACAGTATAGCATTGGACAAAATTTTGATAACATATGCACTGTTTAGTAGAATACAGAAAAAGCTTATTTAACAAGCACCAAGTGATGAGACAGCCAGCTTCACTGATTCAATGCAGAACAAATCAGTTTCCCCTASTTAGTGTGTAGCCTGTCACATTGATGGGAATCTCAAATATTTCAAAGTTGTTTTCTTGGAATAGATATCCTTTTTTTCCCCCTTTTTCTTTTTGCCCTGGAATTGTCTTGTGTGTCACAATTAGACATGATTGAATTTCTTTCAGCTGCTATTTTGTCTTGGCTGATCTTTGTGGTGTGTATCTTGTAGGGGAGACAGCCTGGAGAGCGAAAAAGTAACAAGTAAAAGTAACAAATTCCCATCTAAAACTCAGCTTCCCCCCCCCCCCCCAAAGAATTACTATTAGGAAGCGCAAAACAATTTTCACAATTTTCACAATCTTTTTTTTTTTCCCCTCTCCTGTCCCTTATTCTTCCATATGATCACATCCCCAGTATGTGGTTTTGTCATGGTTTGCTGTAGAAAATCCTTTTTCCTTTGTTAGTTCTGTGAGTATAGTTATGCCTTGACAAATCTTCTTATATTCTGAACTATCAATAATCTTCCTAATTTTAGCATTTCCTTATATTTACTGATGCACGTTTCCAATATTTCATATTGGCAGGATGATTATGAGTGTGCAAGTTGTTGAGAAAAGTGTTGGTGAAATGTCTTCCATGAGGAAATGCAGTATTCCAAAAAAAAGAGGAGTGGGTCTGTTCCATTGCTTTGGCATGCAATCTGGATAGTTTAATCCATCAATACAAATGCAAGAAGCTCTATGAGCATATCTTTGCCTTGTTTCTGAATAACTTTTCTGCTGTTACTACAGTATTTTTTCCAGTCGATCCAGAATCAGGCAAGATTGCTTTATTATGTWTTTTCTTTCTGTTATGTACGTGTTTTCTCCTCAGAGGATGTTATTGAACTATATAGTATAAAGAATGTGCAATCCAGACAGTCTAGTCTAACAGTCTTCCTAGAAGAAAATAAAAAATCTTATGAGCAATGATTGAGTGATGCAGTAGAGTCTTTAATGAGAGTGCAGGTTCAGTTTTATTTGTGGAGGGCAATTATCACTAAACACAATGTGCTAGTGTTTCAGGTTATCCTCATCTTAAGTACTGAAACATCTGTTAGTGTGTTAAAGCATTTTAGATACCTAATTTTAAAATACAGGTGTTTAAATAGAATCATATAGGGTAGTCAGATTTGTTTGTTTTTATGTTTTTTGGTCCAACTTATTTTGATATGAGATGAATCTCAGTGTTTTGCAGGAAGTACAATTTGCCAGTACATCTGCAGTTTTTACCTTTACAGATTCAGACGACCTAATTAGGACTTACTAGTCCACAATAGATCACTCCTGGACTTCTCTGCCTTCAAAATGTCAATTTTTTCAATAGAGCTTCCAGTTAAATGTTTACATTTAATTTCTTGAAAAATTGTTTTGCTGTATCTGGCCAAATCCTTACTGAAGGATTTGTTCTGAATGTGTTTCATTCAATTCTTACATTTTCTGTATGGCACACTTCTGCTTAAAAAGTATTTTCCTGCATGAGGTGAACAAATCATGAAATCTTTGATTGTAAAAGTTTGGAGGTTTATTTTGTTTTGTAATTCTTTTTCATTTCCCCTCAAATTCTCATTTTTGGCTACGTTTACACAGCATAAAGCCACAAAGCTGGAGATAGGTTACTTTTCATATCTTTATACAGAACAGCATTTCAACTTCTTGTATTTTGTAGCTACTCAGTTACATGAAGAAGCAATCTGGGATGTTATATGGAGTGAAATGATCTCATCAGCCCTTCCCCCCCCTTTAGCAGCTCACTACCATCCTTCTCCTCCTTGCTATAGACTTACTCAGTATGCTGTCTTCTGTTCACTAGTCTTTTTGCTGTTGCCTTGTAGATTCCCCTGCAAATTGAGGGCTGATATGCCTTAAAGGGGGGAGGGGGGGGAAATGTAGAACAGGAAGGACTGAGATGCATCCCGTGGCTGTAAGGGCTACTCTGTAAGGGCTACTCGTACTGAGCATTGCTCCCTCTGTTAGCAGTTACTGGCGTTACGTAGGATACCTGGATTATGTAGGAGGATGGTCTCAGTGGGAATTTCCGTGGCTGTGTTCAGGCTACTGCGTCAGACCTCCACCACACAATGGTGTGGTCAATGGTAGTTTTTGGCAAGACGGTGGTAAGCTGAGAAAGGTGCTGACTCATGAAAACACCATCTTTTGAATTTGGGGAAAGGGAAATGATTGGTCTCTGCTGTTTTCCAGTTGAATCTGAGCATGTTTGTTATGAAGAAAAGAAATTTCTAGTTAAGGGTAACAGTTCAAAATCACACATCCTGGTCATGATAGCAAGTTTGATTGCTCTAAGGAAGCAAGATGACCTRTCCGAATTTTAGGTGGATTGTGTTGTGCATGAACAAATGACATATCCTTAGTGGGATGGGATTTTTTTTTTCCCCCAGGGAGATGCAGTTGTCATCTGTGCTTCTGCAGCTTCTATGATGACAACTTTTTGATAGAAACTCAGAGAAAAACAGAGTTTGGAATAATGATATGATGATTTCTTTACAACATACTTCAAGTTCATTTATTTACTGATTGCGGTCTGCAAGGACACGCTGAATTTTTTGAAAGAAAGCTTGTGGGGAGGGAGGGTTATATAATAAACAGTTAACTTTTAAGGTGAGAAGGGAGGAAGAGAACATGATATCAGTTTTCTGATATTYGTTTGAATCATTTATTGTCTCTTACAGGTCAGTGACATCCACCTGTCTTTTTGGCTAAACATATCATTTTATTTAATGTTGCAAGGAAAGTTTTTTCCATTTTAAAGGACAACTGATAATGTCGCAAATATGAAATCGTGCTTTTGGGCAGCTGACCTGCGTTAAATGCCACGTATATGAGAAAGATGACCATGAATAGGGAAAATGTTTAGTAAAAAACGTAATGTTGTAGGGGAAGTTCAACTTATCTTGAGTTACTGTGTTTCTGTCATTACAACATTTTTAAAGATATCAACCAATGGCCATGTTTGTTCAGTTTGAGAATTACTTCTTTTTTTATATATACATATAAAAAAAAAACTCTCCTAGGAAGTTACCTTATCTTTGTAATGAGAAGGCTTTTCACTTAAGAAATACATGAATATATGTCAAAACATTTCCCTATGAATAGAGAGAGAATTGTGCAAATAATGAGAAGAGCCAGACTTCCTATGTATCAAATTTTCTGTATAATTGAGATCACCATGATATGCACCACATACCACAGAGAGCAGAAGTAAGTGGAAATAAATTCCTGGAGCGTCACTCAGATGGGAAGTGAGTTATTGTCATGTAGTCCCAGTGTTGAAAAATAATCAGCTGGACTGCCTCTTTCCTTCTACAACATCGTCCCCAAAACTTAAATTTGTGCATTAGGCTTCTGTTCCTCTTGCACTGTAAATAACTGTGTCACTTGGATGTCGCCTTCATCTCCTGTTTCATAAAGGCTGATGGTGACCTCCCACACTCAAGTGTTATATTTATTTGTGAATTTGAAAATTTATGTTCTGGTGATGCTGTAACTTGAAGCTTCCCTGGAGTTCTGCTTAAGATACATTTCTGAGTTTTCAGTTCAAATTAAGTAACTGGATCCAAGGCAAAAGAACAACTTTTACAGACAGTCTGTCCCTCCCTGTTGATAAACATTAAAAGAGTAGTCTGAGCGCTTGACCCTGTAGATGTAAATAGCAGAACTACTGCTGTCCGTGCAAACTGCATTTAGTTTACCTCTGTTTACACACCTTTCAGTTTGGGGGTCACATAATGGTTTTCCATTATTTCTTTCTTAAATTTCATTCAGTGGAAAGATGGATACAAAATCCAACATGCAGTTTGGAGAATGTGAAGTGAGGGAGACTGGTCTGTTGGACCTTGTTTGGTTAAAGAACTAGGATGCTATATAGTGAGTCTAAGAGCAAGGAAAAGGAGGATATAAGTGATAAAGATTCGCTAAACCCAGGGGAATTATATCTTACCTGTGTTTAGGATGCTGAGAGGGCCTTTTCATGAAGAATTTTAATTCGACCATTACTTTAAGGTTACCAGTCTTTTGAAACCTAAATTGATGAGCTGAATTTGCTTGGGGAATAAGACACTTAATTGAGATATGCTTGGAAAGGTATTTGGTTGTGTTTACTTATATGTTCCTTTTTTTGTAGTTTTGTATAAGTATGAACTGGTCTAGGTAGGGAATCTGTCTATATTTTAAGATAATATATTTAAATGTTTAATATTATAGATTACTTTTAGTAAAGTAATACTGAAGTTTATCCTGAACTTAACAAATAGTTTCTGGAGGTTATAAACTTTTATTTACCAGTGATTTTTCTGGCTTAATCCCACCTGTCAACTGCCTCTCATTAGAAAGGATATTGTATGTGTTAAATTCAAACTGACTTCAATGTAACACAGTCTTCGTTGGCATTTTTTTTTTTTTTTTGAGATGTCCACCTGTTATGTGGTCTTATTTAACTTCTGAAAATATAAAACTCTTAGTGTCTTGGCTGCCTCAAAGACTTAGAATTTAAATGGAAGATTTATCTTGCGTTTGTTGTGGTTGGTTGTATTTACTTGTCAGTCATTATAAGCCATTATAAGTGCTGCATTGTACTCCCTATCAATCCATTAATCTTTTATATTGCCTTCATTTACGTAATGGGKTGAATTACCTCCCAGTAGATCTATAATTTTGAAGTGCAGTAACATCTGCCAGAAAAAGCTGAGAATTCAGGTAAGAGGCAAGGTTTCTCTGGTATGCAGCAGTTGTGCACTGATATCCTGAAATCTCAATACGGTTGTAAAAATAACATAAAGCTTTGTCAGTGAAGAAGAAAAACTAGCTTTATTTATTACAGCATGTAAATACAACTGATGTCATGCTTCTTTTGGTTAACATGACTTTCTTTTATGTCGCTTTATATTCACTAATAAAAAGTAATAAAAAGTAGACCCGTGGAGATTTTTCTGAGAATGCAAAAAAAAAAAAAAAAAAAAAAAAGGTGGCAGTCATCCAGCTTTGGGGTCAGGTAAATGAGCAAAGTGCAAAGGCCAGTGGTAGCTTCTTGAAGTTTAGGTAGGTTGCTTCACATTTTCTCCCTGAGGCTGTGGCACATTTGTGTCTTTGAAGGAAACGTTTTTTGTCTGTTAGTAGTAGGCAGAGATGCACTAGTTGACTTTCACTGGATAAAAGGACCTAATGTTTTAAAAATACCTGACAAAGTATTTTTAAATAATCTGACAAGACTGCAGACTACCAAGAGTGCTAATATATACTGTAGTCTAAATTTTGGAGATTACAATAATTTTTTTAGGTTAGGGCCTAATTATTAAATTCTAGATTTCACGTTATAGGTTGGTTTTATTTGTTTAATTTTTAAGGACAGTTTCGTTTGAGACAAATCGTGCATGTTTCTGATGAGTATGTTTTAGGTGTGATAAGTCTTGTCATCTTGCCCATTATTCCTCTTTTATGTATGTTTAGCTCCTTGATTGGTTTGATCTACCCCATTTTATGGCTGCATCTTATCTGGTCTGTATACATGTGGTTCATTATCATTTCTGATTAAAATGGAGGCCCTTCTATTATGGTTGCAGTTCAAGCATTTGGAGTCCTCTCATACTGTTCCTTTTCTGCAGTTAAGCAACCCTACTGGGCACTTGCAAGCTGGAGTAACTTGTTCATTTTTATTTCTTAGTTATAACTGTGAAATAAACTGTAGTTTAATTAATTGTACTTAATGAGCATTTCCTGTGTCTTATCTCCGGCTTTTAATAGGTGTACTGTAAATGCTATAATTTAAAGAGTTACTCAATTGGTAGTGTACTACTCTACAGTTTATATATTATTAGCAATAGAACTTGAGTCTGTGTTAGAGATGTTTATTTCACTGGAATTCAAATTAAGGGAATATATGTATGGTTGATAAGAAATGTTTAGTTTTTCCAACTGAATTGACCAGATTTGCAAAAGAGAAGTATCAATAATCATAGTCATTTTGTGACATACATCCAATTACTAGTGATATCTGTGTCAACTTAAAGCACTAATTATTTTATACTTCAGGTATACAAAATCAAATTGATAGTTTTTAAAGGTCACTTTATTCTGTCTTTTTGTATCATCCTCAAATGTTTGACTTGAGATCAAAGGGTTTTTTTTGTTTGTTTGTTTTTGCTATTTCTAACCTTTTAATAGTCCTTTAATATGCATTAAAACTTTACAAAAGTGACAACTTGTATTTGCTGTCATTGACCTAGTAAAAGTGAGCAAATTATTTCTGAGCAAAGTAAGCAAGTCTAAAACTAAAGTTATGGCGAGGTGTTCCTGAAGGACAGTTATTGTTTACAAACACCATACATAAAATTTAATATATTGCAAGCAGTGTTTCCAAGCTTATGTAAGAAAGACATTGCATACTGGAGGATTTTGTCCTATCTAAACAGGTAAAATATTCCCCATTTTAATTAAATGGGGAAAAACAATGATGAATAATACTTTTTTTTTTCATTAAAAGTGCTCATCTTTTCACAGGAGTATTTGATTAGCATGGATATAAAGACATAGATGTACCGCTGTACGAAAGATAATACACAAAAAGCATCAGATATGTTCTAGTGACAATAGAAGAAAAATGGTATAACTAAAGATAATTAAGAATACTGTGGAATATGCAGATGATGCATTCTGTAATAAGATAATATTTTGTTGATCTGAGTTCCTGATTATTTGATAATTTAGTTAAGGTGTCAAAGCAATATATTAATGTGGAAGATTGCAGAATAATTTAGCTTGTGTACTTCAATTGTTTGATGAAAGCACTAGTAATTTATTCAGCAAAACAATTCCAGGGTTTTATTCTATAAAACCTCACTGATCTATGATTTAGCTTTTTTTGGCTTTAGGACTGGATGACAACCCGCAGCTAAATGTGCAAGGAAGTTACAAGCTAACAAAATTGAAGTGAAAAATTGTTTGTGCTAGTAAATTAGTATCTTTAGTCAAGAGGATAGTGCATAGATCTACACCGGGTRTTTCTGTCTAATGCAAATTAAATTATGTGAGTTTTTGCTATTAATGAATAAGACATAGAGCAGTTTTTTATTAAAGTTATACGGCTATGAATATAGATAAAACTAGTACCATTACTGCACTTGTTTATGCAAAAATTCAGAAAGTTGCACATTATTGAAGGGGATATCTGAGTGAAAACACAGTATCTATAGAGCTGTTAGACTAAACCTTGAAGAAATTATTAACAAAAAGCACTAGATAAAGAGGATAAAAATAACCTACAAAAGAATTTTTCTCTTGTTTTCTGCAAAATGTCAGGAACTATGCAAAGTTCCCCAAATTCCAAAGTTAGGGAGGTGGTCAGGAAAGGAGCCATTTCCCTTCAAGTCAGAAGTGCTGCTTCTATGTTTTCCACTTTCCTGCAGAAATCTCTAGCAAGGTAACTCTCCAAAAGCAGAAAAACACTGCATATTGAATTATTATGTGACTCTCTTACCAGAAATTGGAGTTTAAAGTAGTGAGATTTTTCTTATTCCCGCAGAACACAGGAGAATGAGAACATTTCATCAGATAAAAGCAGCAAATGTGGATGAGGAAAGTGTTTTCTGATGTTAGTTTTAATGCATAAAGGCTGAGAAACTCGTTACTGGAAGAAACTATTAAAGACAGAAATTATCAGATTCAAAAGAGACTGAAGATTTCTACCAATAACACATTTCTAAGGTGCATTTTTAGGGTATATACTTTGAAATATCAGCAAATCTGAGCTTAAATCAAACTGTAACGTTCTTGTCCTTTGCCTTGTGTATCAGGTGTTCAAGAAAGATGATACCGGATCTGATTAAATGTCTCCATAGCTAAGCAGMATTTATTCAACACCAGCCAATATCAGAAATTTGTGCAGGGCAAGTGGGCAGTGATCCTCTTGCAGAATACTTTCCCTTTTTTCCTGTGTGTGCAGTTCTGGAGCTCTGGGACTAGACCCTCGTGCAATGATGTGCACAAAAGGTTCCCTCCTTACCTTTGCTCACCAATTGTCCAGTTCATTTTTTGAATGTACATAAGCTATTGATGCCCACAGCATCTTGCAGTTTAATATGATCTTGCATGAAGATCATCATCTTTTGTTTTTGAATTGCTGCTAAAGAATTTTCCTTTATGTTGCCTAGTTCTCTTGTCCTGTAAGAAAGAGTAAGTGAGAATTCCCCTAATGGAGAATACTCCCACTTGTGATTTTATACATTTTCTGCCCTGCAGTTCTCTCTCATTTTCTGTTTCCCAACCTGAAGAGTATCAGCCTGGTTAGGCATTCCTGAATGCCGGCCATATCTTTGTCCAGCTTTGTTCCTTTCCTCTGTAGTCACTCTCATTTTTCTGTTACTGAGTGACTGCAGCTTATCCAGGCATTTCTGCTCTRTTTTCTGGTCAACTTGATTTTACTGTATACTTTTTTTTTCCAGTTGCCTTTTTGTTTTCCTTCTAATTTCTACCCCCTCACTCCACACACAGATGCATGTGGTGACAATCAAAAAGAGGCAAGAGCCTTCTCAAGAAAGGTGTCTTTACACTATGCAGCAGTTTGCCAGGTGCTACACCTAAGCCTGGTCTGAAAGGGTTAGCTATGGAAGTGTAAGCAGTATAGCCCTCTTGGAGCACACATAGGCACCCTGGATTTGAATGGTCTGGGCCTATCTTTTTTTTATTGTAATAAAAAAAAGGCAGCCCTCAGCCTCCTGGATTTGTTAAAAAGCTCTGCTATGGAACAGAAATTTCTTGCACTTGATCTGTCATCATTCTGGGATGGAGTTATATAAATTTCTGATTTCTGTGAGTTAAGCCCTGCGGTTTTTCTTCCACCTTGGTTGTGGAATGACTAGCTGAGGCCGTTGCATTTATATTTCTTACTGTCTGTTTTTGCATAATCTCTGTAATTCTGCCTATTTACTGGGTTTTGAAATAAACGTTTTAGGTGCAGAGCAAAACTTTAAGCAATATAGAGTATTGCTCAGAATGCTAAATATGAGCAATTTAAAGGAAATGCAAACTGTCCTGAATATAACGGGAGTATTTCTTGCATAACTAGAGAAAAAACAATTAAAAATTAAGAACCTCCTGTATGCAAAGTCTACATATATATATTTTATAGAGGACTTTGTGCTAGGCCACTGAGGATCTTCAGACACTTTTGTAAGCCCACAATATAATAACATATTTGCAATGAAATCAAATGTACCCAAAGTACCTGTTAGCAAAAGAATTTGCTCTAGTTACAGTGTCTGGTTAAATATTAATGCAAGATTTCTGCCATTACCTATTTTTAGCCATAATTTCTTTAGTTAGGTATTATATGTTATTGCATAATTTAAATATGGACATCTGGACAATTTACTTGGCCAGCATAACGTTCTGTTTTTACTGAAAGTATCCTCACAGTGTTTTCTCAGAACTGTGTGCCAACAGTTAACTGTTCAATATTTAAATAGAAGAATTGAGTTTTTGAAATGGAAATGGTAATGGAAATTAAACTGCTCCAAGAGATTCTGTTCATTAAAAGGGCAGTATAATAATTACATATACTTATTAATGTGTGCTGGACCAGTAGCAGCAGAAAACAGCAGGTTTTCCTTGTATTTCACTGTATTGGTAGATTGGCCAGTGAATATTAGAGATGTCTTTTGGGCTCTTTTTTTTAAGTTAATGTAATCTGCTGTTGGTTAAATAAATAAACTATCTGTGATTCCATTTTCAAAAATATATTTTGTATATATAATCATACATGTATGTATATGCATACATATATATGTAGCTGTACGTGTGTGTATGTATAGGTATATATATGCATTAAAGAAGCCCTATGTATCGTAAGTGTTCTTTGTCATGGGCAGTTGTAGATGACTAAACTTGTTTAGTTTGTAGGCCCAAATAGATACTTTATACAAACATTCTGTTTCTGAACTACCAGAACATATCTTGTTTGCTGGCTTGGAAATGCTTCCATTTCTGGTTAATACAGCAAGCTGAATATAGCTGTGGAGAAGGGATGAGATTTCATTAAAGCCTGTCTGTCACAGAGCTGTTCATGAATATAACAGGATATTCTTGATTCCTGAGTCAGAGCTGAATTTCAAAAGACTGTCATTTAAATAAACAAAATAATCTCCTTATTTTAGCTTTGTCTCAAGAAAGCAATTTCTTATGTAGTCAGAATTCGGTTCTGACTGAACTTCCACTCTTCAAATGAGCTGATTTGATCTCATGACTCCAAAAGAAAACCTGTTTCACCTCACACAGTGACCTCTCAGAGTAGCCACTTAAATTCATTGGCGTGTTCCTTTCTGTATAATACTTAGCTTACTTTATTTTCCATGGTTTATGAATATATCTTAAATACAGATGGAATTCATGTTTGGATCAGGGCTAATAGATAAGATGCCTGCAATTCATTCAGATTTCTTAAATAGTACCTTGAATTTTTTTAAGTTTTCTGAATTAATGCTTTTTGTTAGGGACAATGACCTTTTCCACTGTTGTCATTTGACTTATGGATTCACTACTTCTTAAAATTCTGTTGTATAAATAAGAAGGAATCAAATTGTGGATGAAACCTAATCATTTCATCGCCTTATAGTAGTTTACAGATCCTCCATTTATTTCAGAAGAAGTCAATCCTCCTTCAGAAGTGTCCTTCCTATGGTAGCAAGGGTGAAAGAAGGGCAGTTTAAATATATCTTTCTGGACTTTTTCTTCTCTTCCTTTCATTTTGGAAGAACAGAGTATTAAAGATCATTTGATGATAGAGTTGTTGAAGTTTAGATTTGGGCAGAAGTGCACAGAAGTTTGGATTTTTCATGGGAGAAGCTTTTGAATCTGGAATACTGTTTTAATTCAAGTGATTAAAGTTGAACAGTTACTCCAGATACCTGAATCAGATTCAGGATTTTTTACTAAATTATATCTGAAGATAAAACTAATTTACAGCAAATATTAAAGGAAAAAAATGTAGTTAATCTCAGCTATTCTCTGTTGCATTTATTGTATTTATAATGCTTCCATCCAAAGGATACATTCTGTACCTGAATGATACTCATTTACAAAATAAGAGTTTAGAAACACAATTAGAGTTCTTTTAAATTTAGATCTGAATAAATAAGCAACACATCAATTTAAATAAAAATTGCACATATTTTATTTCTGAATAGACAGAATATAGCAAAAATAAATGTCTTAATATTAAAAGACTCCAAAATGAAGAAGTATTTTTTTTTCTTTATTCTTAATTATTTGTGATAGATTTTTCTCACGCAGTGATAATTTCCTTACCTCCTGGGAAGTCTATTTTTTTCTCAGTCAAGGATGTTGGCAAATGCTTTGTTATGCTGGAAAAAAATGTTCAGCTCTTAATATTTTATCAGTTCCATTGGGCCAAAGGTGCCAGCAATTGTGTAAATGGCCACCAGTCTTCAGTATTTTAAGTCTTAAGCCCTGTGATATAGGATCTTTATAAATTATGTATAAGAGTAGGTGCCACTCAATAAATATTTAATATGTGATAGATACTTTTGTCTGAAATTACTTTTTCACTTGAACAATGATTTAAGCTGTATTTTTTTTGGTTTTATGAGGTGACACTTTTATAGTATCAAGGAGTAGCTGCTGAATGCAGTTTGAATGTCAGAGAGCTGCAGGACAACATTAATCACAACTTTTTTTGTTCTTTCTGAATGCTGGAGAACTTAATTCATCCATTAGCAGAGTAGGATTTCCTGGTTTTGTTTTGGAGTGTCTTTTGTATGTTGTGCCATCATCTCATTTTGCTCACTTGTATGTGTAGTTACAAAAATATTTTTTTTTAACAATATCAGCATTAACAACACTTTTATATTGCACAGAGAAGTGGGATACTACATCTGTTTTCTTCATTCAGATTTGTCAAGCTGCTATGCTTAGGCAAATGTGCATTGCAGTCTATCCAGGTTTTCTCACAAACAGCGGGCTGTCTTGGCTGGCACTGAAGGATGCATATTGATGACTTGGAAAAGCGGTAGTCACACTGTTATCAGAAAATTTATTTTCTGTATTTACTAGCCCTAGGATAGAAAAGCATATATACATAATGTACAGCAGTGATAGTTGTTTATGGTACCTCCCCTTGCTGAGTTGTTGATGTTACTTAGCTTGTAATGGCTTAGTTGCATAGACAGAAAAATTGACTCGTTTTGAAGGGAAGTATGTTGTGAAGGTCTTCGCAGCCTCTGTCACCATTATCTTCCCATGTCTAGAAGCTGATAGGTTTTGATGTCAACTTGAAAAATGAACTTTATAAATACTAAAACTTATTTCAAAGCTATATTTAATCTCTTATTTATTGCACACGTTATCTAATTAATATTGCATCAAAGATATTACTAAAAATGACTTTTCATTCAAGGTTATATTTGTCCACTTGTACTCCTGCTGAATGATACTTTTATCCTACAAGTAGTTGTTGCAGAATGCAGCCAAAAATTTTTTTGAATAATTGAAATTATGTGCTTCAAATACTTTGTACGTTTATTTACTCTTGCCAATGTTTCCGTTTATATGAGTGGTTTTAACTATTTAGGCTTACTGGGTTTCCAGGTGTCCAGATTTTTTGTTGAGGAAGGCTCAGTTTATTTAAAGGATTGCCAAAGAGTGTTCAGTTTTACATTTCCTAGCTGTGCTGACTTTTTTTTTGTAGATTTAAATACTGCTTAATCATCATGCAGGGTAGTACATAGCTTGCTTTTAAACAACTTTCCTTCGTYATTCTCATTTGATCTTCCTTATCTGGTATAATTCAGCTGTTTGTTTGGTTTCTTTCAAATAACACCTTCACAGACTTCCTGAACAAGAAGCTTGGAATACTCACTGGAAATACAAAATTTACATTTAAAACATAATAAAAAAAAATCTTCTTGTATTTTTTGTGATCTTACATAGATTAAATTATATTTAACATGGTTTAGAAAGAGAATGAAGAGCAGTATTTCTTGGGTATCTTAATATATTTTTCTTTGTTACAGGAGCAAACACTGGCCCTTAGGAAAGAAGGGATAGGTGTTGTATTAGATTCTGAACTGCCTCATCTAATTGGCATTGATGATGATCTTCTTAGTACTGGTATCATCTTGTATCACTTGAAGGTAAATACACATCTGTATTTCCACAACCTTAGCGTGCCTTGTGATTTCGGAGTAGACAAATTACAGCATTAATTTGCTATCTAAATATAGTAAGTGTTCATCACATTTCTCCACTCTAGTTTGATAGCTGTTAAGAGATTGTAACTGATTCAAGTTATAATATCTGTCAGTTTAGTGCTTAGTTTTATCCTGGGAGTAGTGATAGATATATGATATTCCTACTCATGTATATTGGTTTCTCATTCTTCTTGTTGTAAAGCTTAAATTGAAATTCAAATCAATTGCCACAAAATTGATTCTGTGCAGGACAGTTAAAGCTTGAATTTGCTAGCAATATTGTACAATAAAGACTGCTCTATGAAAGTATTCTAAAAATGTTATCTGATTTTTTCACGTATGCATAAACCTGTATTAGGTCCAGGATGCTGTGATAAAGTAGGTTAAATTTTATCTTCATGGGGAGGAGGAGAAGTTCAACTGAAAATAACATATTTTGTCTTAATTAGGAAGGCCAAACGTATGTGGGCAGAGAAGATGCTATGACAGAACAGGATATTGGTAAGGAAATTGTTTTTTTTCACATTCATTCTTCTATCACTTGTTTTTTGTTCGTCCAGTGTCTTAACCATGTGAGTGAATTTTTGTCATTTTTTCCCCTTTTCAATTAATTGTTCACATATTCTTGCATATTTTTGCTTTTCAAAATCTTATAAAATATTAATATGATTTGCCTGAGAGAGTATAACTTCTAAAACAGCTTGTAGATTTAAAATATGTTGTTATTCATACACACTGAGATTGGTTGTTAGTCTATTTCTTGTAGACTTTAAATAGGGTTCTGTAGAAATACCACTTTTTCATGCAGCACCTGTCGTAATTGATGCATAATTGTTGTCTTAATCTTTGTATAATGACAATATTGTTATGTCTAAAGCGATCTTTGGRCTTTAGATTCATGTTGATGAAAACTTTGCAAGTTGATGAAAAGGGGTAGGCTTATATTTAGTTTTTCTTATTCACTTGATATCAGTGCAAACAAATGCCAGTATTGGACTGCTTTATCACATATGTTACTTGGATGGAGTTCCATTAAGTAAGCCAAATTCTTTAGTTCTCAAGTGAGAAATCAAGAGCCAAATAACTTAGTTCTATAAGTTTTATTTGGTCAAAAGATGACTGAATTTAAATATCTAAATAAATTCTGTGAAACTAGAGCACATATGTGTTGCTTTGTAATAGTAGATAATGTGATATAAAAAAATTTTTCTCTTTGTTTCTGGTGAGAATGAAAGACTTCTATAGAGACAATGTTACGAGAGTTGAAGAGAAGGAAAGTAGTATAAATGATTGATAGCAGGCCTGAATATATTAAATCTTAAGAGCCTTATTTCAGCCATTCATAGTAATATGCAATCGCATATTAAATCCTGTCTCGTCATATTTAAGTAGAACTGCTTTAAGGTCAAGATTTTTTCATTATTACTCAATGAAACTGGGCAGAAAAACAGTTGCTACAAGTGTGTGCAAATATACATATCTGGTGCCAGAACATGGAACAAAAAAATTATACAAAACAAAAACACTTCTCTTTCCATTAAAATAAAGCAATTAAAAGAGTAAACCTTCAAGATATACAGTTATTAAAAGGTCGGAATTGGTGAGAGAAGCAACAAAACATCATAAAGAAAAAAGATACTTTCAAATAGATAGTGCCATATATTCTTAATAAATTAATATCAGATTGCTAATCTTATTTGTTAAGAGAATAATTATGTTACTTTATTTCTGTGTGTTTTAGTTCTTCATGGCCTTGATTTGGAAAGTGAGCATTGCATCTTTGAAAACCTGAATGGTACTGTGAATCTAATACCACTAAATGGAGCTCAGTGTTCTGTGAATGGTATTCAGATTACAGAAGCCACACACCTAAACCAAGGTATTGTCCAGAGTAATGTAATTTTTATACAGCACCCTTTCTTTTTTTCTAGCAACAGCACTGAAAACTCCTTCTATATGTAAGAGGTTTATTGTTAAATTCATTTTAATTTTGATTCCTTTTCTTCTCCTCTGCAATTAGGAGATACTTGGAGGTTTTGTTCAGTCAGAGAACTGCTATATGGAGAAAAGAGAATTCTTCACTGACTTGAGCTACGTCATCATCTTGAGTATGAATTGATGATTACCATTAGATTTCATTCAAAACTTCTGCATAAAGCAAACTCCATGCCAGATGGCTTAGATTGCTATGATATTAAAAAAAAAATAAGAAAAAAACAGTAAAGCAGTCTGTGTATGAACAAAATAGTGTCAGAGCCTTCCCCCGCTCCGCCACCCCAGTTTCAGGCTGACTGGTCCAGCTTAACGCTCTTATTGCCAAATCCCCTTGTGCAGCAGTAGATTCAGCTAGAATATCCATTAGCTGCAGATGTAGTAAAATGACGCAAAGGAGGAGGCCAACCTTAATGGAAGAATGTTAGAGAGTTAGAATTTCAGTGCAGAAACTTTAAAATGTGGGAATAAAGAAGCAGCTGGGAGGGCCGGGAACAAAGGTGTGTACTATTGGCCTGGAAAGCACCGACTGAACAACTGAGCTGATGAATGCTACAGCAGAGGTTCTCTGCATTTCTTCCAGGAGCACCCAGAATACTTTTCCATTTAGCAGTGAGGTTGCGACACAGCCTGCTGCTGGAAAAAACTATATTGCTTTACATCCCTGGAAGGAAACCCTCAGAGCAAAGTTATTTGAACAAATTAGGAGCTCAGTGCAGAGGACAGTGTTGAATGAGGATGATCTTGCATCTTTTTTGAATTCAAACAAGTGCTTCAAAATTTCACTTTCAGAAAGTAAGGAGTTTTGGTGTGGAAAGGGGATGTTGATTCTGTAAAGTGTCTATTTCTTCACAGCAATACAGTTGTCATTTCTGTTGCAGATAGTTTTCCACTGACATTTTCTGTACAACCAAGCTTACAGGCAATTTTTTTTTTTCAGTAGGGATGACTGCTTATCAAAGTGCTCACTTCTTTTAATTGCCTCAGGCATGTTTCTGTGTACATGGTAGCAGGTCTGCGTGTTTTGGCCTGAGACAAGTGAAGGGAAGGATTAGGTTGTAAATGAGTTGATTCATAGATGAGGGAAGAAAGAGTAGTGGAAGAGGATTGTTCCTTGCCTCCAAGGAATGGTGAGCATAGAATGACTTATCTGGAACTTTCTGCTGTCACTTGGGAAAGTAAGTAATACTTTCCAGTGACAGGTATTTCTGAAAGTATTTACATCATGTTTTACTGATTCTTGGCAAGCAAATGAATTTTTGAAATCCAGTATTTACCTCAATATAAAATAATGCCTTATTACACTTTGTTTGCCCTTCTAGGAGGGAAGAAAAATCATTTTGAAGATGAGAAGTATTTTTCTATCATATAGTGTACTCCCACACCCAACCACAATTCTGAAACTAGGGTCCTTTCTCTTCCTACCGTCTTACCATATGCACCTACTTTTCTACAGTCCATGACCTTCCTTCTGCATACCCAAATGTATGGTCCTGTATGGGTGCAGACTAGGCCTGGAATTACATATTCCTCACCCTCATACATCTTTACTTTTCAACCTAATTTTCTGTACTTCCCAAGCATGCTGTCACACACAGACCCTGAGCATGGTCCCATGATTTCAACTGGATTCTCAGCACCACTTGAACTCCATTCTAACTCCTTCACAGCTTCTGGAAAGACTTGCTCTGCTGGAGCAAGTTAGCATAGACATGCTGATCAGGGGTAACAGGTTTTTAACTCATGACCTCAGTAAAGAGTTGGCCCACAGGTGGTTTATCACTGATATTCTTGCATATGATGGCTTGCTTTTGTGACAGGTGGCAGTTGTACTCGCTGACCTAGGTTTCCACCACATGCAAGATAACATTAAAGAACAGGAGTATGGAGAAGGTGACAGATTTTTCAACAGCAAATCTAAGGTTGACATGTTTTTTAGAAAAACTTTCTGGATGGGGAGAAAGCCTAATCCTCTTTCCCTTATATTTGGGTAAATCCTGTTGATAAATGGGCATTGGCAARTGGAAAGAATAAGAGTTGCAGTTGCAATGGCTCATCTTTGCTTTAGCCTACTGCATTTCAGAGGGAGTAAAGGTTTGATGGGCCTCAGACAGACTTGGTTTTGTCCTGTGAAGAGTGGAATCTTGTTGTTTTTATGTATGTGTTTCTATCTCAAGATAGAAATTTTCACCTCAAAAGAAGGGCAAAAATTGCTTTTGCATTACTAAATTGTGGAAAAACAGCTGGCTAAGCTGCCCTCTAGAGTATTTAACCTGACTGAGCCTGAAAGCATCAGATGGGAAGAGCCAATGGAATATGGCTTGCATATGATGGCTTTAACATCATATGCAAATTTAACAACTTGTGTGCAATACATATATCCTAGCTGTGATAGCACTTAGTCTCACAGCATGAAATGCCAGTATCTGTAAATACCTGCTTCAGATATCTCTGATTAACTGCTGATATATTTAAATGTTTCCGTTTATTATTAATAATTATTCATTTGAAAATGTGTTTTTAGACTGTTTTATAGTAGATCAAAAAAAGAGGCATAGTAATTAATTAATACTTCCTTCTTCAGATTACTTCCAGCATTTGTAAATTCTGCTTAATATGCCCTTTTTGTGTAAATACAACTTTTTACAATATTCTTTATTCGTAAGAACATCTGCTAGGATTTCTGGAGATAACTGAAATAACATTCACACATAGAATTTGTCCTTTGCCTTAAATTTTTCCTCAACTAAAGCTGAGTTTTCCGTTGTCAGGCCAAACTGCCAGCTCTTCAGAGCTGATATCCCCCACTTTTTTTTTTCTTATTATTCATTAGTTAAAAAATAACTTCTAAAAATTAGGGAGATTAATTATGGATACATTTGTTTATATAGCTCCAAAATATTGATCTATGTAGTTGAGTGAGACTTGATATTTGAACATGTATTCTTCTTATTTATTTCATTTATGTATGGGAGGAAATTAGCTAGATTACCTGTAAGAGCTCCCCAAATAATTTAGTCTTTTTTTATTGCTTTTTTCTTTTTCCGTATGTTGTTAGTAGTATCAATGTATTTGATAAACTTTTTTCCTTCACTGCCTTCTCATTCAAGGAAAATGAGAATTATTGCTTAGAGTAAATAAATGGAAAGCAAAACCCATTAAAAAAAAAATTTGTTTCTGGACAACATTTATTCTACATTTTGCACACATGCATTCAGATGGGGAATTGCATTGTGCAATGACATAATAATGAACAATCTAAACTAGTACTTAGGATATACTTTGCAGAACATTTTGATACATATTATTTTTCCTGAATAGGTAAGCAGCACTATCAGAGCCTAAGTTCTGTCAAATGTGAATTAAGATTGTACAGTTCTTCCTAAATTCTGGAATAAGATTAAAAAAAGTACAGAGACAAAAAGTAGCATCATGCAGTATTATCTGTGACATGCTTAGATACAGAAGAGGAATGTAACAGGAGGAGGAGCCGTAATACCTGTTCTAACCTTTATATTGGCCATATCAGTGTACTAAATACTTCTGTAAGAGTGTACCATATGACAGGTGCATATCTCTTCTCTTTCCTCCTATTCAGACCTGTGCCAAATCTCTTCCTATCATGATCATATGATTCAGGGAAACCTAGCCATTCATTTGATCAGTCATTTGTTTTCAAATGTTCACGTACTTGTTAAGCACACTATTCACTTTTATATTTGTAAATATAATATACAGTTACCTTTATTTGTACTCATTCTGAAATTTAAATTCACTTTAGCTGTTTCCATTTAATAATGTGGTCAAAAATGTTTACAACTGAATAATTTTATCTTCATTCCAAGCTGAAGGAATTTCACTAGTATCCTCACTACTTCCTCTACTACAATAATCAAAATCCCCCCTGCAGGCAAACAGCAAGAATGGAACAGATGCATGTTTGAGGAAAACTGCGAGCACATGAAGCAGTTGTGGAGTAGAAAGAGGTTTTACTGCTTTCGCTATAGCAGTCATGACCAGCAGCGACTCTTTTTAATATGCTTGCAGAAAAAGTATGCCCAGTGCACTTCATGAGGGAAGGGCCAGCCTGCTGCATTACAGAAATTAAAAAGGTGGTGTTGGAATGTCTTTGCAATACCACTCTACATACAAATTTATGAAAGATATTTCTGTTTAGGATTAAACTGAAATAAAATATTAATATGATCCAAAACTGAGGTGTGATGTAGACAGCAAGGAGTGACACTGTGACTACAGTGAATTTTGCCATTGATTTTGCTAAGATTGGGTGATCTTATTTGGGTTAATATTTCTGGTTAAGCTAAATTTCAAAGGAACATCCTTAGCTAAGGACAGTATTCTGTTTTCAGATGGTAACAATTTGTTTGCAGTGAGCAGTGTAAGTGCAGTTCTCTTTCAGACTGTAAGTGTAATAGCAGCTTTTTGCTTTTAAAAATGCCTCCCAATGACAGATAAATGCTTGATTCTATGGTGATTAGCTTGGAAGATTTCCATTTCATGACAGCAGTGGGACATCATTGACGATGTATTTTTTAGTAGGCAAGTATTAATCTTGGTGCCAGTTTCTTCAAAATATGGTAGTGAATGCCCAGAAACACATTATTTGTGACCTGTACCTGTAATTGATTAAATGTAATAATGGATGTTTACTGAGCAATATAAATTCTTCCAAATTTTTCCCTTTGAAAATAAGTATTGGATATAAAAGTCCAATAATCCTGGTTTGGGTAATGGTAGGTTTCAGTGTTCTTCCACAAAAAGATAAGAAAGGTAAGTGAGAGTACAAATTATGGAGGAATGGAGCTTTCAGTTTAGGTGGATTTTAATCTATCTTGGATCAGTAGCAGAGGAGTGAAAGTTAGTTGGTCTTTAGCCTTAGTTATGGACATACCCATTGGATTTGGCACTGTCTGGTTTCTAGCCACCAAAGTAGCCATGTTGAAGGAGTGTATAGGAGAAGTTTGGGGCAGCTGCTGCTGCTGCTTCCTCTACTTCATCAGCTGAATGACATCAACATGACTGATGTTTGTGTGCATGAGTATGTGTGCTCTCTTTTTTTTAACAAGGAACATGAAGGAATGAACATACGTATACAGCAGTTATAATTGTGATTCTACGTTTTTATACATTTTAATTGTTTATTTTATTACTTTAAGTTCTAAGTTGAAGTTCTTTATGAAAGTCTTTGCTTACATATTGGATGACCAAAAAAATATTTGGCATTTTCTGGTGCAGCATGATGTCAGTAAATGGTGTGTATTTTTTTTCTCCTCAGGTGCTGTTATATTACTTGGAAGAACCAATATGTTTCGCTTTAACCACCCCAAAGAAGCTGCCAAGCTAAGGGAAAAAAGAAAGGTGAGATTGAATGAATATTTGGGGGAATTTAATTTTTTTTTCACATTTTTCTCCCTGGTACAGACACATGTTGATTATTTTTTATTTTATTTTGTTTTCTGCTTCACATAAGACTACTACTTTATTCTTTATTTTCATCAAGTGAAAGGAAGAGTTGATAAGCACAGTAGCATTTGTCTAATACTTTCATTTTATGGTCTGTTGTTAGAGTGGACTGCTGTCTTCCTTCAGCTTGTCTATGACAGATCTTTCAAAATCTTGTGAGAACCTGTCAGCAGTTATGCTTTATAATCCAGGGTGAGTATATTCTGAAATGCAGTTGTATAAATTGCACTAGTTCTCCTTTTTAGTGATTTGACTGTTTCAAGTGGGAGTAATAGAAATTGTTTTGTTCTCAAGTTAATGCTACAGGCATGCTAAATAATGGGGTTGTGAATGACATAAGAACTTTTCTGAAATCTTATTTGGACTAATATTTCAAGTCTGTGCTAGAAAATGGGATAAAAGCACACTGAGGAGGTTTTTATCATGCTGAGAACTTGCCCTTACAAGGGATCCACTACTCRAATACAAGAAGAGTAACTGCACCAGCGGACAGCCACACTGACAGATTTGACACTAATAAAGTTATAGTGCCTGGACTTCAGAGGCCGAATTTGGCATTAAAACCAAGGCAGTCCAGCACAATTATGATATTGCAATTTTACAATTATACTTTCTTGAGTATTACAAGTTAACTCTTTTTTCCTTAGAAAAATACGTTGTAAATTGGAAATTAAGTAATATTTCTGTAGTTCATTTAATACCAATAAAAGCATAAAACGGCCAGGAAGTTAGCGTCTTAGGTTCTCATCTATCTACCTCTTAGTAGGTGGCTAGAGTACGATATGGAGAATGGTTTTATTATACAATTAAAATGAAATAAACTCCTAATTGTAGATAAACTGCTTTTAATGTTTTTACCAGTGTTCTTAAAGTGATTCAGAGGGAATTGGTGGTGGCGTGTTCAGATTTTTCTTTTTTTTTTTTTTTTTTTTTTTTTTTCCCCCCCCCCCCAATGGCTAATGCCTGTGTTTTGAATTGAGAGTGAGATGAAACACCTTAACCACCTATGTGCTTTTGAAAAATTGGCCAAAAATTGATTTACAGATTTGGGTAGGGCAACTTTATTCCTAGGTTTTACTATGAGATTGCTCTTTGTCCACTAGAACTTAGAAAGATTGGACACGTAATGACAAATTGAAGTTAAATAATGTGTTAAATATTGTGGGTATGTGTAATAACATTGCTTCAAATGTGATGTTGCTCTCTTGCTGCTAAGTTTGCCTAGAAAGAACTCAAGACACTGAACTAGTTGCTTATAAGCTGCGCATCTTTTTTTCAGACAGATAAAACAAAGTCAAAATATAGATTTTTTTTTTTTCCTATTTCAGCCTTTTCAAATAGGTTGATCTTGTGCTGGCCATTGCTGCTGAGGGCTTGAGAATGTTCCTGGCTRTTCTGTTATGTCTGATTACGAATCTACTACCTTCGTCTCTTCCTACAGTAATAATGTTACTCTGAATACTGTTATGAATAACTGCATTATACTGCAAAATACCAACCTTGACTTTGCAGTCACTGTAGACTATGACATACGGTTTCAGCATTGCTTCAGTTGTAGTCTTTTAGATTTACAGTAAAATATAATGGCATGGGCAAGATCCAGTTGAACGTAGGTCTTAGAATAATTTCCCTGCCCAAGGAGTTCAGATAATATCAAATATGATTTGATTTTGAGGATTTTTTTTTCTGTGAACCATATAAAAATATGTCTAAAGAGTTAATTGATTGCCTCTGGGATGGAATAGATAGCACCAAACTCTTTTTTTTTCCACTATGTTTTGTGGAAGATGGCTTCCTTCTTCTTTATCAGATCTTCAAACACCTCACCTTGCTTTCCCAGAAATCATACAATATGATGAATATCTTTAAATAATCAATGTACTCAGCATTTTTCAAAAACACTATAATTTTTTCTATTTGGCACTTCTGTAACTTTTATTTCCCTCTTTCATTGCAATTATGAGGGAGCTACTCATATTGAAACTGAAGTGAAATACTCCTCATTTGCCTAAACACTTTCATGCATGTATTCTATTAGACAGTAAACCATGAGCAGAGGGTTAATTACTGATATTCTCCTGCTGGTCTGCATTCAATTAATCTTTATGAACTGACTTGCAAGAGTGGGTGTTTTATCTTGCTTAATTTGTAAACACAAACAAGGATTATGCCTAAGGCTCATTACAGAAGGAATGCAAGTCTGCATGACTGTAACTTGTTTGTGAGCAGTAAAACCTGTCTGAGGTTTTTCCATTGTCACTGTTATGTACCCATTTTCCTCTAGGTGAGGAAACTCACAGTTGTGTATTCATAATTTAAGCTCTTATTACTATCTTCAGACATTTTAGCAATGTTTAAAACAATACATGCCACATCTAATAAAATGTTACCCACACAATGCAGAGGCTATCTTTGTCCTAATAGGTCAGTGATTTAAAAAAATAATAATTTCAAATATTACTACTTTTAGTGCTTTTATGACTGCTGCAAAGAGAAGGTAGRCTGTGAAGTTTGCTCTGCTCTTTAACTGAACTATGAGCTTAGAAATGTGTGTTTTTGTTAGAAATCAGTGGAAGAAAACGTGTTCTATTATTGATGTGYCTTTATGGACAACAATTTGACAACAACAGCTTTTCAGCTTAGGCTACAATTCCATGACAATATTTGATTTAACTAAGTAGATGCTAATACTGTCCTCTTTTCATCTCTTCCTTTGGGACAGCACTGATGTTTTTCTGATCATACGGTGAGCTTGTCCAGGGAGGAAATTCTGCAGAAAATGTCACTTGAAGAGTGGCAAGTGGCTAGAGTAATTAAAGAAAAGAAAGTGTGCTTCAAATAAACAGACTCCAAACATTTAGGCCATAGTGATAATTTAAAAACAATGACACCATATCTGAAAGGAGTTAGCTTGCARAACACCTGAGTTCTGGACTTCCAGCTGGGGCTGCTGCTGAACAAGTACAGTACTACAGTGGTTATTTCTGAGTGGTGTCCAAGGTCAGCCTGGATAAACATACTCAGTAAATGTAATCTCTGGGCTTCGAAGGTAAGGTAATTGTARCAAAGTCATTAGGTAAGAAGAAGCAAGTTGCTTTATAGGAAAGTATGGAAAAAGAYTATCCCTCACTAAATTTGGTTTGGATTTTATTATTATTACTTCAGCATCAGGAGCAACCTAAGACTTGGACTACTTGCTTTATTATGACTCTTCATAAAATACTGTAGTGTTTCCTCATTCTTGTGTTGACCAATATAGTTTTCATCAGTTCTCATAGTGTTACAGTTTACTGATCACCAGCAACGTAGATCTAGATGCAGCAACAGACTCATTGGTTTCTGTGGGATTTCCGTAGCTGAACAGCATTCTGCCTGTTGTTAACTTACTACTTTCAACCCTTCTTTTCTTCCAATTTCAGTATTAATAACCTGGCAGCTGAATTTGTAGTTTCTGTAGATTGTAATAGGCAGTTTGTAAGATCTGTCACCTTTAGCAGTAAATGGCAGAAGAACCTGTGGGTTATTGCTTTCAGCTGTTGCGATAGCTATTGCAGTAAATGACATTCCTCCCTATTATAGTGTTTGCAGCAAAATTTAGGAGTTTAATCCCTAGCATACGCTTCATGAGAACTCTCCCAAACATACAAAGTACTAGTATCACAAGTTTGTCAAGGATGGGTGCTGAATATTAAAGGTCTGCTGCTGCCTACACCCAGAGCTGGTGCCATGTTTAGATAAAATTGCATAATGCTGAAAGGGGAGATGGGAGATTCCTCCATTCCTCCTTCTGCATTTCTTCCTTGCTCAAGGCAAGGGCTTTCTTTACTGAGTGAGGAGTCATAGAATCATAGAATCAGTAAAGTTGGAAGGGACCTCTGGAGATCATCTAGTCCAACATCCCTGCTCAGCAGGGTCACCTACAGCATGTTACACAGGGTTGCACCCAGGCAGGCCTTGAAGATCTCCACAGAAGGAGACTTCACAACCTCTCCGGGCAACCTGTGCCAGTGCTCCGTCACTCTCACAGGGAAGAAATTCCCCCTCACAGTCATGTGCAACTGCCTGTGCTTCAATTTCTGCCCATTGCCTCTTGTCCTGTCACATGGGACAACAGAAAACAGTTTGTCCCTGTCCCCTTGACACCCTCCCTTCAGGTACTTATACACATTGATAAGATCCCCCCTCAGTCTTCTCTTCCCCAGGCTGAAGAGGCCTAGCTCTCGCAGCTGTTCCCCAGAGGGCAGCCCTCCCATCATCTTCYCAGCCCTCCCATCATCTTCCCAGCCCTACACTGGAGTCTCTCCAGTAGCTCCACATCTCTCTAGTACTGGGGAGCCCAAAACTGGACACTGTACTCGAGGCCTCCCCAGGAATGAGCAGAGGGACAGGATCACCTCCYTCCACCTGCTGGCAACACTCTTCCTAATGCACCCCAGGATACTGTTGGTCTTCCTGGCCACAAGGGCACATTGCTGGCTCATGGTCAACTTGTCATCCACCAGCACTCCCACGTCCTTCTCTGCAGAGCTGCTCYCCASMRGGTCAGCCCCCASCTTGTGCTGGTGCCTAGGCTTATTCCTCCCTAGGTGCAGCACTCTGCACTTGCCCTTGTTGAACCTCAGGAGGTTCCTCTCTGACCAACTCTCCAGCCTGGCCAGGTTTCTCTGAATGACAGCAGAGCCCTCAGGTGTGTCAGCCACTCCTCCCAGCTTGGTATCATCAGCAAACTTGCTGAGGAGGCACTCTGTCCCTTTGTCCAGGACACTGATGAAATCAAGTTGAACAGGATGGGACCCAGTCCTGAGCCCTRGGGRACACCACTAGCCACAGGCCTCCAGCTAGACTCCACGTCACTGACGACGACCCTCTGAGTTTTGCCTTTCAGCCAGTTCTCAATCCACMTCAMTGTCCACTCGTCTAACTCRCAYTTCCTGAGCTTWYCTASGAGGATGTTACGGGAGACAGTGTCAAAAGCCTTGCTGAAGTCAAGGTACACAATGTCCACTGCTCTCCCCTCATCAACCCAGCCAGTCATGCCATCAGAGAAGGCTATCAGATTGGTAAAGCAGGATTTCCCCTTGGTGAATCCATGCTGGCTACTCCTGATCACCTTCTTTTCTATCATATGCTTGGAGATGACATCCAGAAGGAGCTGTTCCATCGCCTTTCCAGGGATGGAGGTGAGGCTGACTAGTCTGTAATTTCCTGGGTCCTCCTTCTTGCTCTTCTTGAAGACTGGAGTGACACTGGCTTTCTTCCAGWCCTCAGGCACCTCTCCWGTTCTCCAGRACCTCTCAAAGATGATGGGAGTGGCCTGGCAACAACATCCGCCAGCTCCCTCAGTACCCGTGGGTGCATCCCACGCGGGCCCATGGATTTGTGGATGTCTAGCCTGCCCAGATCTCTAATCCTATCCTGCTCAACCAAAGGAAAGTCTTCCCTTCTCCAGACTTTCTYCCTCACGTCTAGGCTACTGGATTCTTGAGGGCTGCCCTTAGCAGTGAAGACTGAAGCAAAGACGGTATTCAGTAATTCTGCCTTCTCTGTATCCCTTGTCACCAGGGCCCCTGCCGCATTCAGTAGCGGGCCCACATTCTCCCTAGTCSTCCTCTTGCTGCTGATGAATTTGAAGAAGCCCTTCCAATTGTCCTTGACATCCCTTGCCAGACTCAATTCCAGCTGGGCCTTAGCCTTCCTCRCAGCATCTCTACATACTCTGRCTGCATTCCTGTAATCCTCCCAMGYAGCCTGTCCGCTCTTCCACATYCTGTGGACTTTCTTCTTCTGTCTGAATTTGGCCAGGAGCTCCTTGCTCACCCATGCAGGTCTCCCRCCCCCTTTTGCTGCACTCCTTACTCAGAGGGATGCAGTGCTCTTGAGCTTGGAGGAAGTGATGTTTGAATAGTCGCCACCTTTCCTGGACCCCCCTTCCTTCTAGGGCCTTAACTCATGAGATTCCTCCAAGTAGGTCTCTGAAGAGCCCAAAGTCTGCTCTCGTGAAGTCCAGGGGTGCAATSCTGCTTGTTGCCTTAGTTCTTTCATGCCGGATCCTGAACTCCACCATCTCATGGTCACTGCAGCCAAGGCTGCCCCCAACCTTCACATCACTAACCAGTCCCTCTCTGTTGGGAAGGACAAGGTCCAGCAGAACACCCATCCTTGTAGGCTTCTCCACCGTTTGTTACAAGAAGTTACAACAAAGGAGTCCCGCTCCTTTGTTGCAGCAGAGATCAGCTGGATGCCTCTGTAYGGTAGCACATCTCCAACAAGTGCGTTGTTTGTGCGTGTGTCATCTCCTCCTGTGATGACATGACAGCCTGGGGTGGGGGGGAGGTAGGACTTCACTGGCCTAATGTTTCTAATATTTTAAGACTTGAGGAGTCTCAAATTGTAGAAAATTCTTTCTTGGCTTGTTATTTGTGGTAAAGGACTAACTAAATTTGTGCTTAGTAGGTTAAGAGTTCTGTTATACAAATTTTAAGGGTTTTTTTTCAGTGTGAATATTTGTTAGCAGTGGTAACTGAGGCAGGTTACATCATGCACAAAACAAGATCTCTCTATGTTATCTTAGTCACTGTATCTAGTAAAGATTGTTGATTAGTGGAAATTGCTATACTCTTCATGTTTCTTTCTATATAATTTCTCTATAACAGTGAAAATTCTTTTTTCATAARGAAGGTAGCCCWCACATTTTGCCTACTATATTTTGTATTTTTCTTGTGTGAAAATTCATAGTATTATCTTTATAATTGCTTTTTCAGATGTGTGGTCTTTGTGTGCGACTTGTGTTGTGTTTCTAAGTTTAACTGTTGATTTCCTGTATGTAGAGGTAGTTGCAAAAAAATTTGGTTTAACATGCAAAATTCTTTGTACTTCTAGTTCCCAGTCTGTATCTTTAATCTGGTGTCATGCAACACTGCTTCAGCTAATAAACTTTGGATAAAATAGAGTTTTACTCATAGATTTGTTTTGAAGATCTAGTTTGTGGATCTTCTGTAAGTTAAGTTACACTGGAACTGTAAAACCAATCATGGTTTTAACCTTAGTCTTAGTTTTAACCTTAACCCTTTAACCATGGTTTCAACCTTAGTCTTCTCACAAATTTAGCATTTTAAAATTTATCATACAAATTGGTCTACTGAGCTAGCATTGTAGCATCTTTGTAGTCTTGCCAGTATTCAAGCTTTTGTAATACATGTTGTAACAGTTCACACTTCAGTGCTGTGCAAATCAAGCTATTGTAGTATTATGTTAGTAAAACTGATTTCCTTTTCTCTGCAGCTTATCTGCACTGTTCTTATCGCTAGATATGCCATTTTTCCCAGGAAAATGGTGGCCATTTTGTTCTACACAGATCAGATTAAGTTCTTTTGTGGGAGTTCTACAAAAGAAGAAAGGATAGATTCTAGTTCTTAATATCTGTCTTTGTTTTAATTTCAGCCAATATTTTTTGTATTCACAGTAGTGCTYACATTTATTAAAAGAATAGAGGTTATGTGAGAAAGATTTTTAATAAGGATAGACTAAAACAAAATACATMTCCTATCCTGAAATAACTTCAGAACCGATAACCAGTTAGAAGCAAGTATTTCAGAGGACTAATGATCTTAAAAATAGAAAACTACTAAATATGTTTTGAAAATGAGCAGCCAAGTAAGGAAGATGGACATTGCTATTACCCCAACAGAAATAAAGGCAGCATCTTAAATACTGTTGATGGAGAATCCCCGTGGGGTGGAAATGCTAGGACTATCCTCATGGCAGGAGAACCTTCAGTGGAGCTCAGACCTTCTTAAGCATCAGAAGGTCTACRTAGCAATAAGACACCAAGCTTGCATGATAATCCATGTTTTGCTTTGAAGAATAGCCATATTCCCTTAAGAAAGAACCACTTCCACGTTGTTCATTCTGAACAACCACAAGATTCACTTCAGTGTAAAGTCAGTCTGATTGCCGTGACACCACTGGTGAAGGGGACAGAGATGCTTCCTGAAAGAGTCATGATATGTTCACCACTAATCTGTTTTTATATTGGAATGATTACTGTAATGGCTCATTTTCTTTTTATTAGATATCAGTCAAAAGCCAGTCACCATTTTAATACCTGTATAACATAATTTGCCAAGATGCATGGTTTTTAGGACGGTAATAATGCACAGTGATTTTGTTCTGRGTTTTGCACATTGTTAGCATATCTGGCAGGTTTTACTTCATTGTGGCTTAACTAACTGTGAGAATACTTGTAAACGGCCTTTGCCAACTAAGCAAAGGTCTACATCTGATTGTGCTCAAAGGACATTTGGGTTTTGAGAATCCAAAGCTATATCCTCCGGTCTGTGCTATTTTGGGCTAAAGTAATGACAAATAGGGTGAGGTTTGTCAGCTAAGCCCTAGCTAAGAAATGAGAACTAACGGCTGCGAGTTCTGGAAACGGACCATAGCCAAACCAAGGGCTTTTGAGTTACAGCTTAAAAAAGAAAAGCTCGGCAACCACTTGATTAGGCTTTTGCTTTATGAGAGTCCCTGATTTTTGTTCAAATTGCTTTGTGGCTTTTACATTAGTGTTGTATAAATTGATTGAATTAAAAATATGAGATGGTTATCATCTCTCTTGGTGCTGTAACTTGGAGATAATGCCCAAAAGTGTCCTTCCTAGACTTTGTCTTAATGCAAACATGAAGGGGCTGTTCATTTATATGAAGGTGCTGATTGTCTTGGATTGTGTATAAAAAAAAAAATCCACATTTGCTAATATCTTGGACACTGTAGGAAGCACTTTTTGAAATGCATTTGTGAGAAATAAGGAAAAATGTAAATTGTTAAACTTGTGTTTCTCCGTTACTARAGAGGTTGAAAACATACTTCTTGAGCGTTTATGAATGGAAGTTCATTTAACTTGCTTTAGAAATATTGCACTGGTATATTTTTTTGCTTATTACCTTGTTATTTTCTTTCTGTCATAGGCATATGTACAATTTTAGAAAGAAATATTAAGTGTACCTGTTTTTAAAAAAGCTGTCTACACAATTGCAATAATGACAGCTTAAATCTAGCTTATGAGGTCATTTTAAATTAGACTGCAATTCCTCAAGTAATCAAAGTTAACTTATGGTACATTCTTGTGCACACATGCGCGCGCACGCTCTCTCTCTCTCTCTCTGTATTTGCTTGAGTATTTCAGTCCATATAAATAGGTTCTCGGTGCTTTAAAAAACTGCTTTTATTTTGAAAAACTTTCTTATAAACACACAGATCTTTCAAAAGATATTAAATCAAATAGAGAGTTCTGTGCAACGGTAATATGAACTAATATTAAAAATAACAGAAAGTACTCTCCCCTACTCACTCAGAACTTTGTCAAACTAATTATGTTGAAGTATTGTGAAAGTATTTTAGATGAGTTTGTGTTGCATTCCATGCCTGGAAGTTCTACACTGCATGAATTTGAAGTTTGCCAACCCTACTGATTACATTGTAATAATTATTTTTTCTTGGGAGGAAAACTAAGAACTACATCCATGCTACAGCTTAGTTCCAGGTGCTCTTTCCCAGCTTCTTTCCTAATAAACTAAAAGATTATGAGTGTTGACTATCATAGATATTTGAAAAGCACTTTTATAAAAAAATAGCTATTTAAGTTTGACTTTGAGCTGTAGTGTGATTGACTGTTCCATGAGTCTAATCAGTTTAATCTCTAATCAAGAAAAATGTTGTCAACTTTAAAATATTCTTTACTGCTAATGTGATTTTTTTTTTCCTATCAATTCCTTACTTAATCAATCACTCTGTTTCCCTCTACCTTCCATGGCAGTCTTTTCCCTGTGAAAGGACCAATCTGTCTAAGGTAGAGAAATTCAATTTCTATGTATTGATTGCCATGTCTGCATGTAGTTAACTTGCAGAGGCTATGCTAATCATTAATCTGTCCTGTTTATCTCTACTTTTGTATTTTTTTCCCCAAAATTCATTTATTTTTCTGTTCTTACGCAAGTATCAGGCAGCATGATATCTAATTTGTAACCCTAATAAAGGAAATATTTTCAGTTGTTAAACAATAGTTTTATAAAACCTTTTGATTTCCATCATTATAATAATTTTTTACACTGACATCATAAATTGTATTTTCCTTTTCTGGTGTGTGATTTTTGTCAGAAATAGTACTCTTTTATTTTTATTCATATTTATTTATTGCTTTTATTTAGGCTAGAATTTGAGAGACAACAACGAGAGGAGCTTGAAAAGCTGGAAAGTAAAAGGTAACCTTATTCACTGTGTTTTTTGTATAATTTTTGAGAATATAAATGTATATTCTCTCATATATGTATGTGAAAAAGTATAAAAATATATTAAAGGAAAAATATATATGGATCAATATATATGTATATATATCATTGTGGACTCATTTAAGTCATTAATTTTGAATCTCAGCATTAATCAGCAAGCAGAGAATCCTGATTTAAATAATTTTATCTTGTTTTTTTTTCTATGAAGTCTTCAAAGATTTAATTATTTTCTTGAACTGTTGATTCTCATTGATTAGTAACCAGATAGACATGCTGAACTATAGCTAAATGTGATCTTTAGCAAAACAAATACCAAATTTAAGGTTATCAGGTAGATGTACTATCTAAATGTAAGTTATAGTCCTCRTTCCTAATTTTCATGGTATTATTTTGAAAGATGACAAATGATTTATTTTTTTGTACACTTGAGTTGCCTTTGGATGGAATCTTGGAGGAATGTAGAAAACTAACACTTCAAAYTCTGCTTTTTTAAATAAATTATAGTGATAGTATGTACATACCAATTGTATTCATCGGCAAATTATTATAAAATATTAGTTTGAAAGCCAAAACAAAGTGTTATCATCAGCTAATGAACTGAACTGATTGTTCTGGCTTATCATATTTACTAAGATTTTGGAAGCAGTTGATCTCAGCATCTTGCAGATCACAGACTTGCTTTGACAACCTGAAAGAGGCTTTCTGTTTTCTCAGCTTTAGAGAGCTTTCTCAGTTTTGAAACATCTGGTTATATAACCAGACTGAGTTATATAAACTCAGAAAGAATAACTCTGAACGATTAGAAGCTGTTGTTTAGAAAAAGTTAAAGATACTGATATTTCTCCTTTTTGTTATGTTGATGTGATTTGGATTCAGATTACGATGAAGTTGCTTTGCTACTGCTTTAATTTATCAGACTTGGGCTTCTCCAGAACTGATACATTGTCTTTACACGTGTTCAGGCAATTGTATTAATGGGATAATTGTAACATACCTTCAAGTCTCAAGTCTTTCCTCACTCTGAACCCATTAGAGCCTTTAAACTTAGTGTCATACAGGATGTCTTAAARCAATTTCTTCTCAAAAGAATCTATTCCTAAACTTATAAGCCTGTTTATTTACAGCTTAAGTGGGTTAGAACCCATTGAACTAAAAAATTGTTTTAATTCACCTGTTAGCTCAAATTTGGTGGGGACAAATTTCTAATCAAGTCCTTTTACCAAAGTCTGTGTATAAAAAAAATACATATGTGTGTGTAAATGTTTGTATTTGCTCTTCACTGTGTGCACTGATACATGTCCTGTCAATATTTTTACTGGATTTGACAGAGCTAATACAATCTAATATTATTCTACCAACATAAATGCCATTAATTTATTTTCCTATAATTTCGTATGTCCAMAACTTCGGGTGTTGATATAAGCTGTATTAATCTCTTTACCATTTGTCTCCAGCATTGAGCCAATTTCAGGTAATATAAGATCTTAACCTGTAGCACAATAAAATTATCAAATTTTTTCACTTTAAGCTGTTCAGAGTGATATATACTGCAAAATTCTTGTCCAGATTGTCTTTACTTCTTAGGRAAATGCCATTTCTTAAGGAAATGTCTTTTGGGGAAAATGAAAAGTTTGAAATCTCCTATGTAAATGTTCTATTGTAGGAAACAAATAGAAGAAATGGAAGAAAAGCAAAGATCTGACAAGGCAGAACTTGTAAGAATGCAGCAAGAAGTAGAGTCACAGCGCAAAGAAACAGAAATAGTACAGCTGCAAATTCGAAAACAAGAAGAGAGTCTGAAACGGCGAAGTGTTCACATTGAGAGCAGGTTAAAGGATTTGCTGGCTGAAAAAGAAAAATTTGAAGAAGAGAGGTTACGGGAACAACAGGAGATAGAGATTCAGAAGAAGAAGCAGCAGGAAGAAATTTTTGCCCGGGTCAAAGAAGAGTTGCAGCGACTACAAGAACTTAATCATAATGAAAAAGTAGAGAAAATGCAGATTTTCCGTGAACTAGAAAAACTTAAAAAAGAAAAAGATGAACAATATATCAAACTAGAATCAGAAAAAAAGAGACTTGAAGAACAAGAAAGGGAGCAGGTAATGTTGGTGGCTCATCTAGAAGAGCAGCTTCGAGACAAACAGGTCATGATAGAGCTACTGAAGAGAGGAGATGTTCAGAGAGTTGAAGAAGAGAAAAAAGATCTTGAAGATATTAGAGAATCTCTTTTGAAAGTCAAGGAAGCCCGATCTGAAGGTGATGAAAACTGTGAAGAGTTAGAAGCAGCACAGCATAATTTCATAGAGTTTAAAAGAAAACAACTAGAACAGTTGAATATTTTAGAGAAGGATTTAGTTCAACAAATGGATCACCTAGAAAAGGAAATAGCACAAGAAAAAGGAACTCTAGACCACTTAAAATTTGCACATGAAGAACAGTTAGATATTGCCAAGAAAGAAGATGAAAACTTTGCAGATGCTGTACTAAAGACTGATGAATTTGAAAAGATAAAGCCAGCAGAATATAAGCTCCAATCTAAAGCACGCCAGCTTGAATACCTGAAGAATAATCATTTGCCAGCTCTGCTGGAAGAAAAGCAAAGAGCTTCTGAAGTTCTTGATAGAGGTTTATTAGGATTAGATACTACTCTCTATCAAATTGAGAAAGAAATAGAGGAAAAAGAAGAGCAGCTTGCCCAGTATAGAGCTAGCACAAACCAGCTGCAGCAGCTTCAAGAAACATTTGAATTCACAGCCAATGTAGCTCGCCAGGAAGAAAAAGTTCGGAAGAAGGAAAAGGAAATCCTTGAATCAAGGGAAAAACAGCAGAGAGAGGCATTGGAACAAGCTGTTGCTAAGTTAGAAAGAAGGCACTCTGCTTTGCAACGTCGTTCCACGATAGACTTTGAAATTGAGGAGCAGAAACAGAAGCTTGCCACCTTGAACAACAGCAGCAGTGAACAGGCAGGTCTGCAGGCTAGTCTAGAAGCTGAGCAAAAAGCCCTCGAGCAAGACAGAGAACGGTAAGTATTGTAGTAGCATCAAGTTACTGGAGCCTATGCCCCAAGAGTGAATTTTCTTATAGTTTAGATTTTGAGAGAACAGATTGTTCTATTTCCCAGTGTTAAAAGTTTCCTGCTGAGCTTAAAGTAAGTTACCCGGAACTGAGACTGTGTATCACTTTTTTTTTTTTAAGGATTCTTGTTTTCTAATTGATTTCTATTCTATTCAGATACTTATCCAATCCCCAGCAGCACAGTATTTCCATTAATCACTGCAGTATTTGAATTTATTTTTTACCTATTCAGAAAGCTCAGGCAACCTTATGCTCTGTCTTTTTGCAACTAGTTACATTTATAAAATTAAAATATCATATTTTGTTTCTGTGGTTGTTCAAGATTTATATCCTGATAGCTACAGTAGACTGCCAGCTGCCTGTCGTCTGATGATGGGCTGCACACTTCCAGTATTCAGAGTAAACAGGTGTAATATTTAATATTTAGTAATTGGTTTCAGGGCTTAAAAAATACAGACTAACCATAGATCCATGTAAAATTTGATGTTAGCTTTGAGCTTATTTGATAAATATACAGGTACTTCAGCACAGCTCTGTGAATATAAAACCTTTTCTGTACAGAAGCAATGTCATCAGCTATATCCATGATAACTATGGATTAGCATTCAGGGTAAGTATGGGAGGGTCAGAGAAAGGTAGTTCAGATAAGAATGAATATTCCTTTACCAGAGAAGAGAAAAAAATGTTTTTGCTTTGTTTTTGACCCAAGCAAAAATCCATTGGAATTTGTGCATTGAATTTAGGTGGTATGGAAAAGGGGCAAAATTGCTGTTTTCTAAAATATAATTTTAAGTGTTGTTCATGTTAACACATGTTAAGTGTGATAATACTAGAATTTTAAAATATTTCATTATTGGCAATATTATGACTTTTTCTTAGGATAGCACTTGTGATTTGTTTTTTAATTCTGATGATGATTATGCAGTTCTGCATTTCAGACAGCTGCTTGATTAGAAAAATCACTCTGAATAGGCCACAAATAAACTTTTCTATAAACAAATTGATGAGTTCTTTTGTATCCTTTTTCTTTTAAACTGTTATCAGAAGATAATAGTTTCTTTCTATAGCCCATGTAGAGGTTACTGTTTCACTTTGTAAAGTTACATTGTGTGTATTTTAATTAAGCCTTTTCAATACAGATTTATTGTTTTGTTGAAGCTGTTATCTTTATTTGTCATAATTGTCTTGATAAGCAGATAATCTGGTTTTATACAGTGAGCATCTAACTTGAATAATGTCAGCTATAAACAAAGCAATGTTGTCCCCCAAATGGATAGCTCTAGCCCTGAAGAGACTGCTAGATTGTGTGATGGTAACTGAAAAAATACTGTAGTCAGCTAGAAGACTGAGGTTTGAAAAAGATACTGAAGAAGTGAAAAGCTATTTTTTTCTTTTCTTTATTTAAAGTCTTCTTGCACAAACTATATATTAAAAAAAAAAAATCTTGTAGTCTTTGATTGAATGGCCCAGGGGCCTGTATAGTTCAGTTCAGAATATTGTTTGTGCACTCACAGGGATAGTTGACTSTGTGAACATTTTTGCAGGAGAGCGGCTGAAGATACCTAATGTATACTATACCTAATACATACTATTGTATGTTAAATGTTTTGGGCCAACTACATCATTCTTATGCATGTGTGTTTGCATTTACAATTTGGAGTAAATTGTAACCTGTGACTTCAGTGTCTTGAACACTGTAGTGAATAGATGAATTGTGTGTATTCTTGTTGTTTATCTGGATATTGTTGTGTGATGATATATTCTGAAAAGAGAGGTTCAAATCAGTGTTAATGATCAGAAAATTTTTAAATACAGTGTTCATTTGAAATGCTGTACAAGCATAAATCCATCATATCTGGATAAAACTGGTTTTCTCCTGTTTGAATAACATTTTGTCTTTATTGGCATGAGATTTGTGGCAATAAAGTGATCAGAAATCATATTTAGAGTCATCTTTTGTGGCCGTATCACTCAAAAGTAACAGGGTGTAGTTCAGTGTACTGGTGAATCCATCACACAGCTGGTTAAGTTTATAGCTGTAGTAAGTGATATCTTTTGATGGTAGGATGTGTACAAATCAAGAGAGAACTTGTGTTGCTTTAATGTCATTCTGATCTTTGCAGCTAAATTGATTTTCCATTGATGCAAACACTCTCATTTCCATGAGCCATCTCCCATCCACTTTCCCTCAGGATGCAGGACTGATTTACTGTGAATCAAAAGGAACAGATGGCTTCTAGCTGTGCTGCAAAAAGTGCTTTCTCTCTAAACATGAAGTAACGATTCAGCCTGCGTTAGTCCAGCCTAAGCCTCTGCGTTTGTCCTCTTTCCATTTTTCTGTTTTAACCTTCAAGACAGAAAAAAGTCTCATCATCATACTTCTGAGGTTGTATGGCTGAAAATTTTAAATACATGMAATTTTTATGTTAAGTGTGAAATGCTAATTTGTATAGTTTCCCCTTTTGTAGGAAGTTCTTTTTTCTTATTCTRTAATTTTCAATGCCTAAAAAACAATTACCTTTAAAGGCAAAAATTGTAACAGAAGCAGGGAAGGCTATTACTGTGTTACTAATCTAATCTCAGCTGTAATGCAAGTGAAAAGTGTATTTTGTGGTTTACTTAGTTTAATTTAACTACATAATAAGAAAGTGATAAATATTGCCAGAAGTGCTGCTTATTTTGTACTAGATGCCTCAGGCATTTTTGGCCAAAAATACTGCATCAGATTTTATGTATTCTACCATGTRCATGAATCTGGCTGATGTTAAATTTATTTGTTAGAGAAAATGAGGAGGATTCCATTTTGGAAAATGATTTATTAGGTATAAAAATAAATACTAGATTTTATTTTGCAAATAAGTTTTCAAAACAGAAACAAGGAATAGCTGGAAATTAATCAGATTTGTATGTTTTGCACTCGTTTTACAGATTTTCTTATAAATTTGTTTTGTTACATAATTCTTCTAGGTTGTGTTTGTTTTTTGGATTAGTATTGTCTTCTGTTTTTTCTTTTTTTCRTTTAGCCATTTATTTATCACCAGAAGCCAAAGAACTGAGGTCATCAATAGCATTTTGTAATAAGGAAAGTATGTTCAAGTGATCCTAGAAGATAGATTAAGTCTTATGAATTAATATTTAGTTAGATGCCAGTTGCACTGGAAGTTATTAAAAATGTTTTATTTAGCTTAACAGTGCTGTTGTAAACTGTCTGTCAGTCTCTTATTATCCTATCTAAATATGCTGAAAGAAACAATGGGTATTTTTATATCTTTATAAATATTAATACCTAGGACCTTACATACAATTATACTAATGYAAGTACAACACTTTCCACATGAGCTGTGGGAATCAGTGGAATTTTAAAACTGATGTGAATTACATTTTAAAATCTCTTTATAGCCTGGACCAAGAAATTCAACAGCTGAAGCAAAAGATATGTGAGGGTGATGGTGGACAGAAAGGAAATCACGGCGTATTAGAAGAGAGACTTTCTTACACCAGTTCACCTACCAGCCCAACAAAGCCGCAGCCATCCTCCATTCCACTAGTTGATGATAGGTAGGTAACCTGGATATCCGCAATATTTTGTCACAAATTTAAACAAAAGCTTTGGAACAGAAATAATTTGGAAGATCATTTTGTCAGGGTTAGAGTGCAATTAAATACTGTTAATTGTACTTAGAGTAGTCTAGACATAAAATTAATTTGCTGTGCTTTACTTTAAATAACCAACTGGCTAATCTGCGGTTCCCATGCAGTTTGTTTTTGAATAGAGGTTTGCACAACTGTAGACTTAAATGCACTGAAATTGTTTTTATGTTTAGAGTTACTTCCTATGGTATTGCTTTATGCATGCTAAAAGCAAAAAAGTAAGTGAAATTACATTATGCATTTTTAATAGGGCAGCAGCCTGGCATCAGTTTTTTTAAAAAACCCTAAACTATTATTTTTTCCTCTCAGTCTGTTTTACACTTGTACATGCAGTAATTACTATCAACTATTGGAACACTCTCTTTGTTTGAAGACAAGAATTTTGTTAGTCTAAGTTGCCCATATTACAAAATTGTAAAAGCAAACTACTAAGTAACAAACAAACTAAATACCAGCCTTCTCTTTGCTCCTTATCTCCCTAGCCCTCCATAATACTTTTACGTAGATATGTACACATAGCAGTGACTTAACCTGTAGTCCATCAAATGGTCTAGTGGTGTTTATAAATTGTTAACCTTGGCCTGTTAAATGAACACTTGCTGGGAAATCCATGTTCTTTGCAGAGGGATAAAATCGGTCTAAAATTAAGCTTGCCAGTTAAGAATTGTGTGATATTTAGGGTCCATTTCAAAAAGCCCTTTAACCTACCTTGATTTTCTTTTAATTAAGAATACCTATATATATATGTATTTATTATTATTATTATTTTAACTTTGCATGTATCTCAAAGGATAAATGCCTTTATTGAACAAGAAGTACAGAGACGGCTTCAAAATATTCATCACAGATCTGAGGATAACCATGCTAGCCTGTCCTGGTCTACAGAAAGTTTAAAGGTGAGCAAAGCTGAGTAGGAAATACTGAATTTCAAAGCTGATTTGATTTCATTGTTCAATAATGTTGATATTTTTGTGCATTTATTTAATTTACCAGAAAATAAAACAGTAAATTGGGGTTTTAGGTTTGGCTATACGTTTTTTTTTTTTCTAGTGACTGTATTACAAGTGTAATGGTCTTTGTAATGAAGATAGTGTAAATGGCAATAAGATGATTTCAGACAGGGTCGAAATGTTCTTTTTATGCTTTTATAATATGTTGAATAAAATTCTATCAAGAAGAATGGTGACTGTTTGCAAGAACAGTAGTTGCACACAACTGCTTTTTTAAAAACTAAAAACCTGATTAATCAGAAGATTGACTTAATTCAATTTCAGGACAGTTTTTAAACAAATATAAATAAAATGGTCATTTTTAGCCATTAAATAGGCTATCTCTTCCTATAAATACTTCTAAACCAACTTGTACAAGAGAGGTACTTTAATTATTTTATTATTACCTTCACCTTTTTTGTTCGTAGGATAATGGGAGACTTAATAATGGCACTGTTCAACGCAAGCTAAAATATGAAGTAAGTCATAATTTGTCAGAATGAAATGATTGTCTTAAATTATGGCATGCCTGGTAATTAAATTTCTTAATGTTTAGCTGCATAATTAGAATTTCAAATTCATAGAAAGATTAATGGATAATAGAGACAGCAATATATTTTTCCAGCTTGGAATTTTTGCAGTGATTTTTGCAGGTTGGGCACAGCTTTTTCCTTATTTGAAAGATGTGTTATAATGGTGGAGGTTTCTTYCTTGTTTTGTCATAATTCTTTATTTGAAACAGTATCCCTTTCTCATTTTTTGAGGATAAAAGCTTTTTAATGAGGGGGAGCTAGATTGTCTGAATTCAGAATACCATTTCACAGTGAACTYGTTACTGGAAGGATGTTTAAAACATTACCAGTAACATCAGGGAAATTTTCTGAATATGTCATGATGGTTTAATATACAGACAATTTTATAGCTTTTTTAAACTGAACCTTAGACCTCTCCCACAGTATTTAGTTGCCTAATTTTTTTCTTGAAACATATGGTTAATTAAATCTTGATTTGGAGAGTTGCTCCTAAACGTTTTTTTGGATCTGACCCCTATTGGTCTTTTTTTTTTTTTTTTTTTTTTTTTTTTTTAAAAAAAAAAAAAAACTGTTTGGGACCTTTATGCTCTTTTGAATTTTACACTACCTTGAACTTTATAGGACTACACTTTGTTTCCCTATTGTAAGAATTTGATATTGCAATTTTGTAGAGGGAAAGAAGATAATAACAGGCATATAAATTTCTGCGTTAGCCTTTCACTTTCCTGTATTTTTGGTGTAAAACAAATATAAGCCAAGTGAAATGGATACTGTACAAAAGAAAAGTTGGGAAGATCAACCATTCCTGAATCAGACCTCAATCAGTTTTGTTGGATTTGATCTGTCAAATTGTGTTTTATTTTGAATAATTTTACAAACCCAATCAAAATGAAACCTGCATTTAATAAATGTTCCAATCAGAAGATCTTTTTTAAAGGTACTTCTATTTTTTTTTCTTTAAAATTTTTTAGCAGAAAAGTCAACAGTGGCAGCCACGTTATGGCTTTCCATTTTTATCTAAAGATGGCAATTGTGCTTCTGAATTGTGTGGAGAAAACACAGGAATAACAGATCCTAAAAGACAGAAGGCATATACAGAGATGTGGAATATATTTGCTAGTCCTGGAAGAATCTCCTCTCCCTTTACATCAAAGGATGCATTTGAAAATGAAAGGAATAATTCAGAACAGGAGAACTTTGCTTGCCTTTATGATACTGAAAGTAACTTTACTCAATCTAAAAATATGAATGCTTTAAAGAGGAAGAATGTTCCTCATCAGAATGTTTTATCTACTTCCTTACAAAGTCATGACTTAAATAATGTGGCTTATTCAAACTATAAGGCTGAAAATTTCAATCATTTTGATGATAAAAGAAGTATTTCTCAGGATCATGACAGCTCAAGAACTGAGTCTGATTGTTTCCACTTGCARCGTCTGTCTCCTTTAGGATCTTTAATGTGTGCTAATGAGCAGGCTAGTTTCAACAGGATATCTTACCTTGTCTTTTCTCAGTCTAACGTAGATTCTGAAATGACTTGTGAAGAAAACAGTCCATTTAAGACAGTGCACCCGACAATCCAAGGCCAGTCTAGTAATTCTCAGCTTCAAATTGAAAAAGCCCCTAATATGATCTCTTCTAAGTCACTAACTTCTTGTTTTGATGCGAAGCCAGAACAAACCTTTGGTTTGGGATATCTTTTCAGTAAGCTCTCTTGCTTTTACAAAGGTACCAGTAGTCATTTGCTGAACAGTACCGTGGTTTCTAAACAAATTAAGGAGCTGGCAAGTCTGTGTGACAAAAGTGAGAGATGTGCACAAGTGCTATCATTAATAAAAAACCTCCCATTTTTAAGAAACTTGCAAGTAGACCTATTTTTCAATTCAGATATGAGCCGAGACCTATCTCACTCTGCTGAAGAGGCTAAAGCTCAAACTGATAATGTCATTCAGCTAGAATCCCCTGTGCAAGAGGATATCACAGTGTAYGTAAACACTGAAATCTCAAACGCATGTGCAGAAAAGCCTACTGAAGGATCTGTTTACTGTTGTAAAAATGAAAAATTGGAAAATAGCCTTGTATTAAGACAGAAGTTTGTGCATTTTCCTGATGTCCTTTTGAAGCTTCAGGTCTACTCTTTGGAACAGGTACTGGAATATTTAACCTGTGCCTTACCTCAAATTTCTTTTGGTATGGAGGAATTGAAAGGTGTATATTGGCTTGCTGCTGGCAATTGCGGAAGACCTGATCCAGAACCTGCTTGCTTGCTTTTGTTCAGTTCTGTTTTGTATGTTGTTGTTTTGTCAGACAAACAGGACGTTTGTCAAAATTCCTTGGAAATATTTCATAAGGTTCCGATCATCACAATAGAAGAGGTTCAAGTTGGTTTTGCTGGACAGAATATTAGACTTCTGTGTTCTACTGAAGATAGTTTACTCACAATATTTACTTATAACAAACACTTCACTCAAAGAATTTGCCGTGACATAATGAGTGTTTTGATTTCTGCAACAGATGATGCTGGTTTTTTAAATCACCMGCTCTTGAGAGGTGATTTGTTGCAGATTTCACTTGACTGGGCGTCCGAGGTAAATGAGTTAGTTTTTTCGAATGGGGTACGATTGTCCTGTAAATTCAGAACTATGTTAGCTGATCTGGTCTACTTACTTCATGAAAATATGGGAAGCAATAAACCTTCATTAGGTGATGTTCGTATACTGCTATATACCACAGTGAAAAAAGACTGTTTTAAGCAGACTGTATTTAGATCTCTAGTTCTTACCACTACKCACATAGGTCTCTTGAGGGAAAATGTCTTTTATTCTGCTCGTAACTTTTTGAATACTTTACCCCAGCGATCACAATTTGACAAGCTTCAGCTGTACAGTTTGAATGATCTCCGGTGTGTAGTTTTGCCAGACAAAGAGAACTTCACAAAAATTGAGCTTGTTTTCTCTAGAAGAAGCAAGATTGGATCTGATTCAGGAATTGGTTTTTCTAAGTACAGTGAAAAAGAAGTAAATACTCAACTGACAGTCATTCCATCATTTCTTCAAAACAGTTTGCATCTCCCTTCAGAAATCTGGAAATTAACATTCAGCTCAAGTGAAGAAGCCATTTGGCTAATTATGCATCTGACTAGGTGTTGAAATCCAAATACATTTAGATACATTCAAAATAAGAGGTAATGAATACTGGTAAAATACTTTTTATCAATAGGCAAAACAGTCCTTTTAGGCTTTAAGGGAGTACCTTAGGGTGTATATACGCATCTCACCAACAATCATTATTATTTGATTCTGTTGGTGGCTCTTTAATATAATTGCACAAACATTTCCTTGGAAGGATGAAGAAATTAAATGTTTCTATTTTATGTGCTAGGTGGATCAAAGCTATAATTATGGCTGTGTCTTCAGATTTCTGTTTTGGCTATTGTTTCTGACTCCCTCCATTTCCTATCCATTTTAATTACTGTCTACTGCATTCCTCCTTCACTGCCTTTTCCTTAATCTTTCTGTCTGTCTTTATTTTTTGTGATTCTCATCTATTTCATGTCCCTGATTTCAGTACTTCACAACATTTGGAATATTTTTTGTGTGTCCGAATTGCAAAGTGTTTAAGCCTATGGTGCATTCCTTGTATGCTGTTAATGTTAAGGATGTTTGTAGCTTTCGTACCTTACAATTTTGGAAAGAATARCATTGACAAGCAATTCTCCTCTGCTTTGGAGTTTCACATTTCACATTTGAGAGCGCAGCTAACAGAGGCAGCAAACACACACAGTACTTTGCGTAGCAGTTCGCGCAGAAGGAGCACAATTAGGTGCAAAAGAACATCTTTCTTTTTCCAGTGCTAGTAGTGCCCACTTTCACAAACATGGTTATAACTCACTGTAAAGCATATTTGCCTGTAGCTGTTGGAGTTGCTGCATCAGCTGTGTCAGAAGCTTCAACCCAGACAGACTCTCTTACAGCAGATGCTGCCCTGCCGGTCTCAGGCTGCAGGGAGTGCTTGGAGCCTCTCCAGAAGGCCTGGACTAATGGTCCACCCTGCTGCAAGAGGTGTGCTGTTGCTGACGATTTGTGTTGTCAAGTCAAGGAGTTGCGGGATAAAGTCAGCAGATTGTGAAGCATCCGAGAAAGTGATCAGGAGATAGACAGGGCATTCTTAAATACTGCACTGCTCCAGGAGTCTCAATCCCCTGCAGCAGGGAAGTTGCTGGAAGGCTCTGTGCAGACTGAAATAGTGCAGCATAGCACTGTAGAAGCACTCAGAAGAGGTGACGAGTGGTTGTAGTGGTTGACTCCATGCTGTGGGGGATGGAGACGCCTGTCTGCTGACCTGACMCCTCTTCCAGAGAGGTTTGATGCCTGCCGGGGGCAAGGATACAAGATGTGGTTGAAAGGCTGCAGAGGTTTGTCTGCTCATCAAACTACTACCTTCTGCTGCTCTTTCACGTGGGTGCTAATGATACAGAGAGCAAGCTGGAAACAATCAAGCAAGACTTCAAGGCTTTGGGCATGATGGTCAAGAGTCTGGGAGCCCAGGTGGTCTTCTCATCAGTCCTGCCAATTAGGGGGAGGGATGGGAAGAGGAGTAGAAAAATTTTCCAAATTAACAGCTGGCTGCAYCACTGGTGTTGGCAATGGGGTTTTGGTTTCTATGACCATGGGGCATTGTTTGAAGATCAGCAACTGGTGGGGAGAGATGGGGTTCACCTCACCAAGCAGGGCACATTTGCCTTTGCAAACAGGTTGGCCAACCTGGTAAAGAGGGCTTTAAACTAGGTAGGAAGGGGGAAGGAGAGAGTCRTAGAGAGAGGGTAGTCAATAAAACACAACTTGGGTTGGGAGGCCTGCAACAGGTGCATCCAGCTGGGGATGTGTGTTTGGGACATGGCAATGGGGGACCCCCCTACACTGTTCCTGGGAAACCTGCAGGCATGACCACCTCTCTGAAATGCCTGTACACCAATGCGCACAGCATGGGGAACAAACAGGAGGAGCTGGAGATCTGTGTGTGGTTGCAGGGCCATGATCTTGTTGCAGTTACAGAGACACGATGGGGTAGCTCGCATGACTGGAACATTGTCATGGAAGGCTATGTGCTTTTTAGGACAGACAGACCAGGAAGAGGAGGTGGTGGAGTTGCTCTTTATGTGAGAGAGCAACTGGAATGCACCGAGCTCTGCCTAGAGGGGGAGGGGGAGGAGGAGGCAGTTGAGAGCTTATGGGTAAAGATCAAAGGGCAGGCTAACATGGGGGACACTGTTGTGGGTGTCTACTACAGCCCAGCTGACCAGGAAGGGGAAGTTGATGAGGCCTTCTATAGACAGCTGGAGGTAGCCTCACAATCACAGGCCCTGGTTCGCATGGGGGACTTCAGCCACCCTGACACCTGCTGGAGGGACTACACAGCAAGGCACAAACAGTCCAGGGAGGCTCCTGCCATGCATTGATGATAACTTCTTGTCACAAATGGTGGAGGAGCCTACAAGGATGGGTGTCCTGCTGGACCTTGTCCTTCCCAACAGAGAGGGACTGGTTAGTGATGTGAAGGTTGGGGGCAGCCTTGGCTGCAGTGACCATGAGATGGTGGAGTTCAGGATCCGGCATGAAAGAACTAAGGCAACAAGCAGGATTGCACCCCTGGACTTCACGAGAGCGGACTTTGGGCTCTTCAGAGACCTACTTGGAGGAATCTCATGAGTTAAGGCCCTAGAAGGAAGGGGGGTCCAGGAAAGGTGGCGACTATTCAAACATCACTTCCTCCAAGCTCAAGAGCACTGCATCCCTCTGAGTAAGGAGTGCAGCAAAAGGGGG
>NW_028186339.1:419667-504721 GCF_003343005.1 Rhea americana
GGCAGGGGCCCTGGTGACAAGGGATACAGAGAAGGCAGAATTACTGAATACCGTCTTTGCTTCAGTCTTCACTGCTAAGGGCAGCCCTCAAGAATCCAGTAGCCTAGACGTGAGGGAGAAAGTCTGGAGAAGGGAAGACTTTCCTTTGGTTGAGCAGGATAGGATTAGAGATCTGGGCAGGCTAGACATCCACAAATCCATGGGCCCGCGTGGGATGCACCCACGGGTACTGAGGGAGCTGGCGGATGTTGTTGCCAGGCCACTCCCATCATCTTTGAGAGGTCCTGGAGAACTGGAGAGGTGCCTGAGGACTGGAAGAAAGCCAGTGTCACTCCAGTCTTCAAGAAGAGCAAGAAGGAGGACCCAGGAAATTACAGACTAGTCAGCCTCACCTCCATCCCTGGAAAGGCGATGGAACAGCTCCTTCTGGATGTCATCTCCAAGCATATGATAGAAAAGAAGGTGATCAGGAGTAGCCAGCATGGATTCACCAAGGGGAAATCCTGCTTTACCAATCTGATAGCCTTCTCTGATGGCATGACTGGCTGGGTTGATGAGGGGAGAGCAGTGGACATTGTGTACCTTGACTTCAGCAAGGCTTTTGACACTGTCTCCCGTAACATCCTCSTAGRWAAGCTCAGGAARTGYGAGTTAGACGAGTGGACAKTGAKGTGGATTGAGAACTGGCTGAAAGGCAAAACTCAGAGGGTCGTCGTCAGTGACGTGGAGTCTAGCTGGAGGCCTGTGGCTAGTGGTGTYCCCYAGGGCTCAGGACTGGGTCCCATCCTGTTCAACTTGATTTCATCAGTGTCCTGGACAAAGGGACAGAGTGCCTCCTCAGCAAGTTTGCTGATGATACCAAGCTGGGAGGAGTGGCTGACACACCTGAGGGCTCTGCTGTCATTCAGAGAAACCTGGCCAGGCTGGAGAGTTGGTCAGAGAGGAACCTCCTGAGGTTCAACAAGGGCAAGTGCAGAGTGCTGCACCTAGGGARGAATAAGCCTAGGYACCAGYACAAGCWGGGGGCTGACCYKSTGGRGAGCAGCTCTGCAGAGAAGGACGTGGGAGTGCTGGTGGATGACAAGTTGACCATGAGCCAGCAATGTGCCCCTGTGGCCAAGAAGGCCACTGGTCTCCTGGGGTGCATTAGGAAGAGTGTTACCAGCAGGTGGAAGGAGGTGATCCTGCCCCTCTACTACAGCCCTGGGGAGGCCTCATCTCAAGTACTGTGTCCAGCTGTGGGCTCCCCAGTACTAGAGAGATGTGGAGCTACTGGAGGGACTCCAGTGTAGGGCTGGGAAGATGATGAGAGGGCTGGAGCACCTGCCCTCTGGGGAACAGCTGYGAGAGCTRGGCCYCTTCAGCCTGGGGAAGAGAAGACTGAGGGGGGATCTTATCAATGTGTTTAAGGACCTGAAGGGAGGGTGTCAAGGGGACAGGGACAAACTGTTTTCMGTTGTCCCATGTGACAGGACAAGAGGCAATGGGCAGAAATTGAAGCACAGGCAGTTGCACCTGACTGTGAGAGGGAATTTCTTCCCTGTGAGAGTGACGGAGCACTGGCACAGGTTGCCCGGAGAGGTTGTGGAGTCTCCTTCTGTGGAGATCTTCAAGGCCTGCCTGGGTGCAACCCTGTGTAACATGCTGTAGGTGACCCTGCTGAGCAGGGATGTTGGACTAGATGATCTCCAGAGGTCCCTTCCAACCTTACTGATTCTATGATTGTACGATTCTGTTGGATTAAAGTTTGTCACAAATGTAAAGGAGTTATGTCTGCCTTATTCAGGGTCATGCTGGCTTCAATTCCAGTGACTGATGGATTTGCCGTATCTCTTTTCTCTTGGGTTTGCTACGTTTGCCTAGAGCCGGGACATYGTTGGACTAGATGATCTCCAGAGGTCCCTTCCAACSTTACTGATTCTATGAATCTATGATTCTATCAGAGGCTAGGGTGAGCCATGGAAGCAGCGAAACAGCAGCAAAAATACAGCGAGCATCCAAGACTATTTTTGCTTCTWTTTTTACAGGGAAATAATGTAGAGCTTATTTAGGTCATTCTTCTTTATTTYATCAAAATAGTTAACTTCCTGCAGTAGAAGCAAGTCTATAATAAAGTCTCTTGATGAGAGTGCTTGAGGAAAATCTGATGTGAAAATGAAGGAGGTTAAATGGCGCAAATTTGCATTTTGATCTTTGGTCATGCTACTAAAACTGTGGTAGGACAAAAAATTCAAGGTTTGTCATTTATGTGCATGTTTTTTACATTGTTAAATGGATAGTTAGCAGCTGGAGATAATGCCTGAAGGATGGAATAAATTTAACCCACATGATGTGTCAGATGCCTAGCTTGAAATACCCCCTTTTTTCCTTGCTTGCTGATGTGGTTAGTGATACTGTGAGACTGCATCTCTTACCGTCTCTTTAACATTACATTCCAAGAATTAGTGGAACTATTGAAAATGTAAGATTTCAAGGTGTCAAGGCCTCACCTGCAGTTTAGTAAAAGTTACTCTTTACCTGTTACTCCTGTCAGATGTTCCAAAAAAAACCCCAAAAAACAAACAAACAAAAAAACCCATATAAGCTATTCTCCCTTATCTTTTGTTTCCTCCTTTCTAGCAGGAGCTGAATACCTTTAAATCCCATTGCTTGAATGTGCCATCTGCCTTTTTTGAGGAAGATGGCCCTTGGCAGAAAAAGGGTGGTATCTAATCTGAAATTCTAAATTCTGTAAGCATATTGCCAGTAGACATGCAATCTTCTGTCAGACAGGGTTAGATTTCAGTCTGTCTACTAATGTAAAAACATTTCCCATTTGTTCTTAACGTATGTTGGGACATGATAATGTAATTCACTTGGAATTTAAAAAAGCRGTTGCTGCTATGGATATGAAAGTCGTGACTAGAAGGAAGAAGAGTGGTTTGCATAGAGAGTTACGATTATTTTTCATAACAAAACCTTATACTACCCGTAGAAATTCCAAAGAAAAGAGTAAAATATGTCATTTTATTTTGAGGTACTTAGGTATTTTCTTTTTAACGATAAGRTATATACAAATATCTCAAAGAATGTGAGAGTAGACAGAGTTGTTACTCTCATGAAGTATAATATAATATCATTTCTCTTAGAAAGTGGATCCCCTGTTGACATAACAACAAGGGAATCCAGTTTTGCTGGATGTTAAGTGGCAGTATCTGCAAAGACTTTCTTAACCAAGGTTACTAAATTACTGCAGCTAATTCTTTTTCAGATTATACCCCAAAGTTAAATATGTTTGTGCACATTGTGTTCCAAGTATCATGTTTTTTCTGTTTAAATTTGTTTTCAAATCTAACATGATGAATATTTTGCACTTTTGTGGAAAAAAATAACTCCATTATAGTAGCTTCTATTTCACTGCAAATTAAACATAACATAAAATGTATATTTATGACTAGCAAAGGGTTATTTAATCTATTAGGACATGTTTTTCACATATATTTTACTTGAGATTTTTTTCTTCTCTAATTATTAGCTGTTTGTAATAGCTTCCTGGAAACGACTGACAATAAATTATATGTTGACAGAGGTGGTTTTCAGAGTGACTTTACAGCTTTATAGTTGTTTTGAAACAAATAACATATAAATATTGTTGTCAATGCAATGAGCTCCTCTTTCTCCCAAGAAAGGAATTACTTTCATTTTAACACTCCAGAAAGCTAAGTGTTGSTTGAAAAGCCAGTAACGTGAGGAGAAGTAAAGGAAGGGCAAAATGGAGAGCAGAGGGGAAGTATTTGTTGTATAAACAAAGATGGGCAAAAATGTTTTATCATTCAAACACAAACTTTTTAATTTACATTTTTAGTTTATAAATAAATAAATAAATAAGTGGAAACTACTTTCTTGATAAAGCCAGTTAATTGAAACTAAAATTTGCTTTCTTTGACTACATTTTCTTTTTCAGTRATCTTAATGGTAACATTAAGAAAAATGGCATAGGCATTAGTAATTGACTGGTGAAGAAATAACAACCTCCTCCTAGGTACCTTTTTGGTATCCTCACCCAACTATCTGTGGCAGACAGCATACAGAGGCATTTATGAATGAGAAAGAGCTCAAGAAAAGTTATGTCATGTATACCTTATTTAATTCTAAAATACCTTTGGATTTAAGAAACTAAAAGCTTATTGAATTRTGTACATCCCCTCCAGCTTTGCATGATACTGCAAACAGATTTGCTGCATAAAAATAAACACATATAAAATATTTATAGCTGTAAAGGCTTGATTCATATTTTTTTTTTCAAAGAGAATGGATACAAAGTCTACTGCTTTCCTCTGTTTCTGGTATCTAAGCTGAAATTTCTGCCCCCTCCATTCTCTCTGTCCTGGCCAAGGAAAGACAGCTAAGGACATTTTCTTAATTTTAGTGAAGTTTTTTTTTTGGTTTTTTTTTGTTTTTTTTTCCTTATGTAGTGATTTTTGGTTTTCCTTTATTCTCCCTGTTTGGTGCGCATTTGAAAGCGGATGGTCTGTCGTTCTCTGGGAGCAAGTCCAGATGACCTAAAGGACCCAATTAAAATTAGTATTCCACGTTATGTCCTGTGTGGGCAGGGAAAGGATGAACACTATGAGTTTGAAATAAAGGTAAGTACTTTTTAGTTACTTCTCCTTAATGTGTGGGTTCTCTTTATGCATGTTGCTTGCATTTATACAACAGGAACATAGTAATAATAAAAATAGGAAAATGCCTTTTATTTAAAAAAATAATAATAATTTCTAATTTGCGCTGTCCAGCTGTCAGCAAAGTTGGAGACAGCAACAGGAAACACCTGAGAATCTGTAGAGTCTAGAAATCACCTTACTAACTCTAGAGAAATGCATTGTTGTATTCTACTGAGTGTAAATTACTCACTGGAGATGCAAGTGGCTGTCACATCCGTAAGTCTGGCAAAATTAGGGCCACACTTGTTCACTTTTTTGGTTCTGTCTCTTTTCTTTTGTGTAATAGGCCTCAGCTCTATTAAATAAGATTGGAGAAGGGATACATAGTACAGGATGCTGCAGAGACAACATTTACAACATGGGTTAGTTGTACACAGGACTTAAAGGTCAAGCTTGGGCTGAGCAGATTCAAAGTCATATAATTCCATTGAAAGTGTGTCAGAAATCGGGTTGAAATGAGTACTAGTTATAGGAAAGCACTCTATTGAGATGAAAGTGTCAAGTATAGAGAATGATTACACTTGATATATTTAGCTGTAATAACGAAAGTATAATTAAAACATTTTGCACATATCCACAACTTCSTACAGAGAGCTTTTCTTACTGTTTTCTGTTCTGATTCCTCCCACCCTCCACTACCAAAGTGTCATTTCTCGAAACTCTTACCTGCTTCCCCTGTGTTTTAGTGTCTCCCTCTGCTAATGCTTAAATGCTGAGAAAATGTGTATTTGTTATTTTTCCTCTGGTACTAAGCCAGTGTCTTTTCAAAGCAAGATGTGAGATCTAATTGGAAATGGGCTCTCAGTGCATGTGGACATGTAGCATAACTGATCTACAAGGCTTCAGAGACAGAACTGGCAACTGTCTTTACTGAATACACTGCCAGATGCTTCACTAGCTAGTGCAGGTGGGAGAAATGACCTACTCTCACGGTATGTAGGACCATTTCTGAACTGTGTTCGTGTTCCTTTTTTGCAAAGTTCCTTATTAACATGGTCAACCTTAGCTGTCTTTATACTCATTACTTTTCATTTTGAAACATAGTGCTTGATTTCTGGATGGAATACTTCATTTTGCCTTTGAACTTTGAATTTGCTGGGACCAGTGTAAGCCCAGAGGCCTGTCAGCTTTACTGGTTAGTAAAGGGAGATAGAGTAAAAAGACTAAAGGGAGATAGAGTAAAAAGACATTCTGTCTTTTTAGTAAACATGAGTGGATTTCTTTTCTTCCCTAAAACCCATGGAAGCACCTGCAAACTCCTGAGGAAAAAGGCAGTTAAGAATATGTGAAGGATGACTTAGACTTATATGGGAGGAAATGCAATAGAAGAAAAATATTGGGAAGGAATGGTATTCTTAACCAGGAAAGAACAGAAGATTATCTCAAGGAAAGATACAAATGCATATGAGACTAGGCTGCAGAAGTTTTGTTTCTTGTATTTCATTTTTGTGAGGAGCAAAACTTCTGTACTGTCATGGAAGGAGCTTATCCTATGCACTGACTAATAGCAAGATGTATGGAATGGCCATTCTTTTCTACTATACTTCTTCATATTGTCTTTTTTCTCTCTCTCCCRGGCCTTTCTTGGCTAACTCTGAAAGAAACTGTTGCTTAAATAACTGCTTTAGCAAAGTTTAGAGCAAAGAAACGGATGACAGGGTCGGAATAGGATGTGACTTTAATAATTATATTTCATTGCTATCCCTTTGCTTATGGCAATAGATGTAATTCTTATTGCAGCTCCTGTGGCCTTGTAGTTTGTCAGTCTGCGGTATTTCTTATAGTCATTCCCTTACAAAAAGCAATTGACTTTTTGTGCTTTATCCATAGCTTCTAGGTCTTTCTCTGTCACGCTGTGCTGCTTCTGCTGTGGTCAGGATTTGGCTCCAAGCTATAATCCACAAACCKTCAACAAACTTTTCTATTTTAAAGTTTTCCTCTGCAGGGCTCCCATCTCAACCTCTAGATTCAATACCTTTGTCTTTTGCTGCTTGTTTTCTGTAGGAAATCAGAGTAGGTAGTGTAGTGATTTTTTCGTTAAAAGCTAGGAAAGTAGTAAGAGAAGGCCAGGAGGAAAGGATTTGTACCTGTTTCTTTCATCCCCTCCTGATGGATCTGGCAATGGTGTCAACTGTTGAAATAACTCCTTATTTCAGGCTTACTTTAATGAGCTCAAATTTATTTTCAGATTATCTCATATCAGAGTATGTGTGTCAGCCCTGGGGAAGGGCTGAGGTGTTGCTAATCTCATTTCCTTTGCCCATTCCCAGATGAGCTCTCTTCATGAAGTTTCCTCTTGCTCTTGGGAAAGTAGGGAGCTGATGTATTCGCATGTAACAGGTCTTTGAAATCTGACAAAGAGRCGAGATGATTGAGTTGATTGGAAAAGAGTACCTTTGAATCCTAGGCTTGGATTGGATTTGGAATTGAATTGGAAGTTGAATTGGAAGCACTTTCATCAGCATATACTTTGATCATTGTAGTAGCTAAACCCCAGCATATTGCTCTATATAAGAGCAAATCTGAAAAATAATAAATATGAATTTCTTCTCATGACCGGAACTAGTAAAAAAAAACATACATATATATTTTCTTATACGCCAAAAGAGAGAGTATGAGTTCCACACTTCTTGGCAGCACTGTGGCCTATTCATAATCCTTTCAACCCCAGCATACCATCCAAAAATATTTTCTCTTAGTGCAGGCTCAGCATCTTCTCCTTCTAGGCATATGTAACCTTTGGGAATGGGCCAGCAAGATGGTATTTCCACTCAGATCTATCCACTGAACACAGATCGTACTTCAAGATGTGGAGTGAGTTCCATTAGAACCTACTGGGGAGACTTGAAATTAGAAACAAATATGTGTTTTATTTAAAAGTTAAGTTAGCACTTTCTTTTGCAGCAAGAGCTGTCAAGCTCTTAATGTATGTCAAGCTGTTTGTGCTAGTCTGCTACTAAATATTCAGTATTAATAGATGCATTTCCAAAAATTTTCTACTTGGAAGACAGTTTTTATGCAGTCTTTAAAGACATGATAAAGCAGTAGTAACTGAATCAGATCTTAATGTATTTATGTTAGAGCTGAATTAAAATACCAGAAACTTTTCTTTGTGTTCTCCACTTCCTTTCATGTTGTTGTGATGCACAGAATATTCAAAGATGAGACTATTTTAGAAACAGCGTATGGGAAGAATTTTACATTTATAAGACTGTTGACATCTGTTACAGACAATAGTTGTTTTCCCATTATCTGTTTTGTTCACAATTCTCCTACAGTCCTTTAAGAGAGAGAAGGTTGGTTGGAAGTCCGTGGAGTGACTGGAGGTGGTTGCTGCCTGGTGGAAAAGTGAGCCAGTTCAAGGAGGGCAGGAGAAGCAGTGAGGCAGTAGGGAACTGGGAGCCTCCAGCTTGCGTAGGGAGATTGAGGGTCTCTTGAGAGCATTTGGGAGCAGCCTGCCCATGAGCAATAGAAACAGAGCTAGAATCAAGCACAGCCCTGCAGGAGCTTCTGTGACGACAGCAGAAGTTGTGTATAAGGCTTCTCATTTTTATTCTGTTTTCTCTAAGTTTTTCTTTTCTTTGAGGGCCTTCAATTATCTTTGAATYCTCTCTAGGAAAACATCCAGGCAGATTCACCTCAAAGCGCTGGTTGACCCGGGGCCACATCACAGTTCCATTCCACAGCTCGAAATATTGATGTTTTTGGTCAAAGATTTTCCTGATCTCAGCAGGCCATGGGCAGAACTGGAGTAAAGCAGAAGCAGCGCTCATTAATGCATAGTTCTTAAAGCAAATGTTAGGTGCACTATATATACCTAAATTAGAAAACAAAAAACCTAAATTAGAAAAAAAAAAGAGAGAGAATACCTTCCCTCAATTGTAGGAAGTTATTACCCTCAAAGATTAGTTAAAGAAAGATTCTAAGAAATAGGYTTGCGTATATCTTTAATAGTCTACATTTTTTTTCTTTACAGATGCTGTATTCATAGATAGTGGAGRGGGAATTGCTGTAAATTACATTTTGGGAAGCATGAATTTTGACAGATATTTTAGACAGTAATTGTTGTACAGTTTAACTAGTCTAGATTGTAAAGTGGGTATTTTTATTTCTTTCTGATGGTTTCAGAAAAGTAGAATATTTCTTCTTATTCTTTTTCACCCTGTTTCCACTTTTGTTTATGTGAGGGGAAGGGGGGGACACATTGTCAAATTCTGAGAACTGTCTTCCAGTGGAATCAATAGCAGACACTGGCTGGATCATTTTCTGTCAGTCATCATGCAGAAGAAATACTAAGAAGACAAGACTGTAGTGTCTCCTTTCATTTTTTTTCTAGTTTTTATGTAGGAAATTTTGCACTTCAGTGGGAAAAAAAMCACAGTTCTGAGGCAAGTCTAGGATCATGTAAGCCCCAAGATGAGAACGTTTTGAAAATCTGCTTTAGAGATTTACTCAACTCTGTATTTTTTCATTGAGAAAATATTTTTAACTACTGCAATAGCAAATAACAAATAGAAAGTGAAAGACCATCCAAATTTGCTTCTCTTCCTACTGTTTGAAGAGGGGTCTGCCTTTGTTCTGTCTCGTGCTTACAGAGTCTATAATCTTGTCTCTCATACAGTCTTTATTAAATGAAGGAAAGAATCACAGACTAAACTAGTTGTATCAGTTATAGGAGTATAAGGCCAACAGCATAGATATGTGGCTCTTCCTGTTTTCCTTCCTGTGCATCTCGAACAAGTGTTACAGATAAGGTAGCTAAAACTACCTTTTCGGTTGTCATTTATTAGACTTCATAGGAGAAGGCTGCTGAATAATTGAATATTGGAATTGGCTGCAGGCAGTTCGGTGTGGGTAAACTCAGCACTACCCTGTCACCTAGACAGCTGTCAGATGCATAGGCAACAACTTTATTGGCAAGCTCATATATATGCTTTTCCCCGGGCTATGGAGCCGTAAGAATCCTGAATGCTTTGTGCTAGATTGCTCCCCTAAAGGCATACTTTTTGTATGAAAACTTTGGGGAAAAAGAGGTCACTTTTGAATAAAGAGCATATACAAATTAACTTCATCAGAGTAAAATTTCACAATTCAGTTAGAAATGCTAAAAAATAGAATTAAGACAAAAACAGAGCATAAATAATGAGTAACATCATTATTTTATGATTATCCATTACAGTCTAATGTCTGGTTAAATATTTAAATTGCAAAGCAATTTACATAAAGTAGTTATTCAGAACAAAATCATTAATTGGTTAATTAAGGTCAGTGTAGTGCATGTATTCCTGAATTACTACTTGTTTGTAGTTAAATGTAAGTATGCATCTTAGATCCATTCACCTCATCTGTAAAGTCTGGGACATTGTTAACAATTATTGAGAGAGGGTAACAGCATGAATTTCTTGTAAGGAGATACAGTCCGTCATGCAGATGTCTTAGTAGCAGTGAAACATGTTGAAGACATGAAAAAAAAAATTGTAGTAGTACCATTCAAAGAAGGAGGAGTAATCGATTTGCATTGTGCAGACTTTTTTGAAAAACTTAGTTTTATTATTTGTGAAAAGCAAAATTATGTTGCAAGAAGGCCGGTTTCATTTACTTCCCCTCTTATTTAAAAAACAACAAAAATACCCAAGCCTAGTTCCTTATGTCATATAATGCATAGTAATTTTTGCTTTCCAAAATACATGCAACAGTTTCGCTGTTCTGTATCCACCAAGGAAGGCAGAGGTGCAGGGGAAGGATGTACCAGAGGTCAAGCTGTTGAAGATATGAGCTAGCAGTTGTCAAATACTGTGCTTACATGCAGGTTTTATCCAGTTTCTCCTCTCTTACTGTGTTATCCTGCTCCATTGGCATTTTTTATCTCCCTGTAACTTTTATTAGATGCTCAGTTCTAAGATACTATTTTTTTTACTTTAGGACTTACTTTAGTCCTGTATCTTTGTGAAATACATCTTATGAAAATGCTTATTTTTGATCTCTGTGCGTAAAATCATTGTTAGGCAATGTAGTATTACTTACTAGGCCCATTAAAATTAAAATAAAAAACAACCAAAAGGCTTTCAGGTRTAGGCAGTGGCATTCTTTTCTCCCACTATACCAGTTCATCTAAAAAAAGAAAAAATGTCTACCTCTCTCTACTGCATTGCTTAGATCCTTAGATCATCAGAGCTGCAGAAAGACTTCTAACTCCATAAAATTAAAGGCTCTAGTCATAGCACTTTTATGACCCACTTATGAGTTTCTTTCATTTCACCTAATTTCAGGCAGAGAAAGATTTTCTTTCTCTGAAACTCCTTTTGTCGACTTCTCAGTTCCAGTGAGGATTTTGGGTCTAACCAATGGCAAACTTGGTTTGCTCTCCCACTCCAYTCCTGTTGCTAAGCATTTTATTCATAGGAGTACTTCTGCTGATTTTAATGAAACTTCCTATATAAATGGGATGTTTATCAACATAATCATGACATAGGCCCAAAGTGTTTTTAAAGGAACATCTTCTACTGAAAGCCAGCATATATCATTTTTTTACCCAACAAACTAGGACCACATTCTACCTGAAAATTCGCTCTGCGTATGTTTGAGAAACATGTATGTATTGTATGCATGTGTGTGTGTGTATTTATTATATATATATATATTCATATATATATATATATTCATAGAAATGCATATATTCTCACATATAGAGGCACTAGATTTGTGCTACATACTGTTCATTAATGGAACACCCAGTGACTGGAAGGCTGTGAGCTCCATAACTGCACCAAGAAATGATTTAGGATATTTTAATATGTTCACAGAGTTGGCAGACCACTGCAGAATGTGGAATAAATGTGTTCAGTTTTTTGGTTTGCAATCAGTGCTCCTTTATTTAATAAAGTTCGGTCACTGTAATAAAAGAAARTTTTAGTAAACCTATAAAACTGTATGGAATTTAAGGGAACTATGAATTACCCATTTTAATCTAACAGCCTTGAATGCTGCATGCTTTTTGGTATTGTATACTGTGTGTTTTTACTTTCTTCTGTTTTTTCTTTTTATACTGTCTGATATAGATAACAGTTCTGGATGAGACATGGACAGTGTTCAGGMGATACAGTCGTTTTCGGGAAATGCATAAAACTTTAAAGTTAAAGTACCCAGAGGTAAGTTTTGGTAAAACTGCTTCTTGAGGAAAGAGTGGAAGCAGTCTTGAAAACAGAGTTTTTGAAAGAAGTATACTCAAAGACATTTTTCTCAGCTCTTTGCTCTTAGTTTGAGATTGGCAAGCCCTTCAGTAGTCTGAAGCTCCAAGGCTGCTAGATTCAAGATGAATGGTTGCATGCTGTTGCTGCAATGCGACTGTGACTAACTGTGCAGCCTCTAACCATTAATTCCCTCTACTAATGATTGGTGCTGTTTCCTGGAGGTTTCTGTGTTGTTCACTGCAGAATACTTGCAGTCATATCCTGTCAATCTGACAGCTCCTCATTTAAAAGAGGTACGTTGTTTCATAGATACCCTGTTGTAATAGTGGCTTCCAGGTTGCTGTAAAATGGAAAATTGATCTTTCTGACTACCGCTGAGACTTTGAGTATTCAGGATATGCAGAGCTATGCCCTACAGAGTCTTAGTTCATTGAAGTGAACATTTCAGAGTCACAAAATAGTTGGGGGTGGCAGATACCTCTGGAGATCATCTGGTCCAACTATCCTGCTAATCCAGGGCAGGTTGCCCAGGATCATGTCCAGTCAGGTTTTGACTGTTTCCAAGGATGGAGACTCAACTACCTCTCTGAACAACCTGTTCCAATGTTCAGCCACCCTCATAGTAAAAAAGTTTTTTCTTGTGTTCAAATGGAGTTCCCTGTGTTTCAGTTTGCGCTGTTGCCATTTGTTCTGTCGCTGGCCACCACTGTGAAGAGTACGACCCCATCATCTCTACAGCTTGCTATCAGATATATATACATCTTAATAAGATCCCCCCTGAGTCTTCTCTTCTCCAGGCTGAACAGGCTCAACTCGCAGCCTCTCATATGGGAGATATTCCAGTCCCTTAATCATCTTTGTGGACCTTYGCTGGACTCGCTGCACTTTGCACTGTGAAGTCCTGCAGTGGACCCAGCACTACAGATGTGATCTTACCAGGGCTGAGTCAAGGGGAAGAATCATCTTCCTCAACCTGCTTGCAATGCTCTTCCTAATACAACCTAGGATACTATAGGCCTCTTTTGCCACGACAGTGCATTGCTGGCTCATGGTCARTTTGTCCACCAAACCCTAAGGGTTCTTCTCTGCAAAGCTGCTCTGCAGCTGGTCACCCCCACAGCTTCCGCAGTTATCCCTCTCTAGTGCAGGATGTTGCATTTCCCTTGGTGAACTTGGCTCGTTTCTGCAGCCTGTCAAAGTCACTCTGAATTGTAGCACAACCTGCTGGTATAGCACCCACTCCTCCCAGTTCTGTGTMATCAGCAAGTTTGTAAAATTTTAGTTCTTGGTTTCCACATCTATTTTTTATTTATTAATATTTTCTTTCCTTTCTCCTTATTCCCTTCGATAGTGTAAGAAATAAAATATTCAAGTACTTGAAGTGATACTGTTTTGAGAGTTACCATGAGAAACCTAGGCCACCTATTCATGGGAAATATATTTAAAATCATTATTATATTAATAGGGAGAGAATGAATTAGTRTACAAAAGCTTTCTTGGTCTTTGCTGACATATTCTTCGAGCTAAAAACTAATTGAGCAAGGAAAGACTTGGAGGTTTTAAAAGTGAAATAGACTAGATTTTGTGGAGATTATACACCTTAAAATCACTCCCATTCCAAAACAATATGAAAACCAGAAACTGAAACTTCCATGCAGAAAAAAATCTGCCATGTTTAGAAAATATGAAAATTATGATCTTTTTCTGAAAATTTTCAGTTTTCTATTCAAGATCATTTTAAACTTTTAAAAATTTTCTGAACTGTTCTCTTTACACAGATGCTTTAAAAATATTTTTGAATGAATATCACTGTCATATTTTTTGATTCCAATGAATTGCCAGATACATCCTAGCCAAAGGATAATATCTCTTAGTAAGCTTTATTTTTTTCCCCCGTGGATTTTATGTTTTCCCTTCTCCACAACACTCATTTTATATATTTCTTACACCCTCTTCCTCTTAAATCAAGAAGCCTTTCCTTCACTCATATCTTTCTTTAACTTATTGTTTATCAGACTTTTTCCTGTTGAAAGCTCTAATTAGTTGTTCCTCAGACAGAGGTTGTTTCATCTCTTCAGTCATTCTAACTGGACTTCTGTTATTTCCTTTAGAGATAGTGGCTAAAGAAAATTGTTTGCAGTTTATCACTCTATAAAAAGAGCGAGAGAGAACCCCTTTCCCTTTCTCAGAGTAAAGTTTTGCTATGTACCATATTTCTAGCCCTTCTTGTTTTCCATTTTGTGGGWACAGGGCAGTGCTTGCTGCAAAAGCAAGGGGCCACCAAAACCCTGGCTTGACAATAGCACCTTCTGTGGTTTTCTTACTAGTTTTGAGCATGAGATGTAAGGTCCTCAATGTTATATTACYTCTATACTTTTCCCTAGAACAATCAAAAGTAAATAATTATCTTTCCTTCTATGGGAAATATGTGTTTGAAATAGAAAGCAATTTTCATTCTCTCTCTTTCTCTCTCCTGCTCTCTTGCCTTTTTTTTTTTTTTTTTTTTTTTTTTTAACTTCTTCCCTCTGTTGGCAGTCATGCTTGTAAGGTCAATATACTCTCTTTTTTAATGTGCTGATTTGTTTCTTATCAACCTATCTCTCTTCCCATGTATCTATGTCTTAGGTAAACTAATGGAGATTGACATCTGGTGTATTCATGGAATTACTAGTTTAACTACATAGATAACAATTTCAAAATTTCTTATTTCCACATAGGAATCACATTATAGAATGCTGTAGTAAGATATTTGTTCTCTTCTCAACAGTTTTTATACAAGTTAGGGAAAATGCCAAGTCTTACAAGTTGCCACTATACTGTTTCCTAAACCATGATACTCATTAGAGAAGCACATGTTTTGGTGTTGTAATATATGTTTAGTCACTTTACTTTCTGAAACAATCTATGGCTTTACCATTTTCTTCTTCCAGATGTTATCTAACCCCTCCTTTACAATAACCTTAGATACTAATTCTCAGGCAGGTTCAAGTATGCATGTCTTTGCTGTATGCGAAGCMCACTGAAGTTTAGGAGAATTGAGATAAGCAGTTTATCATGGCCTCRTCTAATGAATATACTGTTTTTATGGTAGTTTTCATCCCGTGACTCCGGTATCTCCACTGGAACCCTTGCTGCTCATAGCGCTGATGTTGTCTTCCGTATTTTGTACAGCAGGGAGTGTTATATTCACTCCTGYTTTGAGGATTATGGCACTACAACGGCAAGTTTGTGGGCAGAGGAAACCTAGCTAGTGTGTACACGGCTTCTATCAGTTCCACGAACTAGTGTGTCCTGGTTTATCAGAGGGGAAGAGCACGTCATGATCGATGAAGTACATAATATGATGCACTGAAGTAAAAGTGTGGCGTTTGTTTTCTTCAGAGGAATTTCATTATCAGTGTTATGTATTTGAATGATCTATGGCTTCCCCTATTTTTGCCTTTACTTAAAATACCCTTAATTAATGGTAATTTAGGATTAGTTTTGCAAAGTGGGAAGAGATTTGGTTCATTTGACAAATGGAGGATCATCTATCTGCTTCTGTTGATCTGTCATTGACTTAATTTGGGATTTACTATGACATTAGAGTACATTTTAATACAARTTTGGCAAAATTGCTTCCTTAGTTACTGTATATTATTCCAAAGAAATTTGTTTCTTAAAAGTAATGGTATCAGAATCCATCAGAGTTCAATCTTATTTTACATAGCTCACCTTCTAACTTGAAGTTAATATTTATAATGAATAGAGAAAAATATTGTATACATGTTTAATATGAGTGTCCTGCTTTTAGAARTGAACTTTATAGCTCATTAATTGCTCAGCTCTGAGTACAACGTCAGTATTGTAATAATTTGCTGATCTTGCATTTTGTGTTACTGCCACTGAATTTCTGTAGGGAATGTACTGGAAAATGGCTTTTATTGGGAAGGTTTAAAAAACGGGGGAAGAAGAGGGAAGAAAAAAAGAAAAAGCTAATCTTTTCAAAGGCAGAAACTCTAATATTGATAAATCTTGGAATATGCCATATATTTTATATAGCTGCATATTTCATTTTATGTAAACAAATGGATGTTGGTAACTGGGTATCTAATTGAAATATGTTTCATGTGAATTTTGAAAGATTGAAGCTGCAGCAGGGTGATAATGTGCCAGAAGCAGTTAAGTATTTGCATTTTAACAGTGCCTATTTTATTAGGTCTTCATGATTGTCATTTGCACAGTTTCAGCTTTCTTACGCTACTGGTTTGCTAATGACTCTCCTATTATTTGGGGAATTTTAATTAAGACCATACTTCATTCTTAGTTGCCACAGACTCTGTAATGAATATACTTTCTGTTGTTTGTCATCAGTCAGAAACAGGAACAAATAGGCTTTTTAACTGAGAAGTGAGAGCTTTCAGTGTAAGACTCTCCTTTTCTGCCTTATTCATCTTTTCTCGTCAGATCRTAGTTTTGAAATATTACTGGAGTAATATTTCTACACAAAACTTTCCATTCCTGGTCTCTATCTTGCTTTGAAGATAAACTTTCTCTCATTTCTGTTGGTTCAACAAGATAGTGTTGTGATGGCCAGTGCACTCCTCTTACTAATRCTTTCTATCCTCTTCCCTCTTTCAAAAGACAGCAGAGGAACAGTTTTCTATTTATTTTTCCATACCTGAATCCAAGATTTGAAGTCTCTCATGTATTTGGGAGTSCTTAGTTCCCACTTCTATTCAGGTATGTAGGCATGATCTGGCMTGGTTTTGTGGGGCTTTCACTGTAGGCTTGGCTTATGGAGTTCCTTGTCAATCTTCTTGAGACCTTTCTCCCTGCGCATAAAAGTCTCTACATGACATTAAAGGAAGCACTGCCAGATAATATTGAGGCAATTTTATTCCTACTAGTGATCCTAGTCTTAAAATTTTATTAAATCCTTACGAAGCTCACTAAAGAGAGGTTGAAATATATATTTGCATTTATAGATTCATTCATGAAGGTAATGGTATATGTGTGGAGGCAARATTTCTGTAGGAGTGCTAAAGCTATTGACTTTTAGCTTGTTCAGTAGAATGTAATTTATGTAGTTGTGTATGAGGTATGTAGATAGGTATATAAATATATATTTGTATCTTTCACTGTCTAAAGCACAAGAAAGGGCAATATATAATTTTAAAAGAATTTTAGGWTACAATTAAGCCAATTTTTTCTTCCCCTTGTCTATCTTATGTTGTCTTACCTAAGCAGATAGTTGTATAATATCTGTGTCTAAAGCAGCAGGAAGGTCTATGTAAACTTAAAATTTCAAATCAAAGCTATYATATGATCTGCCTCTATGCCTATGTATGCTATTCCCACTAGGGAAATGAGTGCATGAGATGTATTGCAGTAACACAGCTAATACCATGAATTATGGAAATTAAGATTAGAGACTGCTGCTGTGGGAGTGTTGTTTGGATGGTAAGGTCTTTCAGGTACATTAARTACTGGATAGTAAAAGTTATGTTTTATAACCATTCGGAAAAAGTGCTATCTGTCTGGAGTCTTTTTTTTCTTTCTGTTCTGGAGGAAAGGCTTGTATCGGTAGTGTGAATGACAATCAGATATTCATTGGTACATTGCCTTTTTATTCCTGAAGGCAGTATSCTCTGCTTATCAGAAATCTCTTTGTTTAACAGAGTATCTTTGAGTGAATTCAAGGTCATTGTCAACTGTAGGTGTAAGTAGGCATTCTCTTGTTTTGCATATGTACAAGAATTACATCAAACTCAAAAAGCAGAAAACAAATATTTCAGAAAAGATATGTGAATGYTTCTGAATGTATATAGAATTCAATTTTTTTTCAAACTTTTTTTTCAATAATTTGAACTACTTCAGATTTTTGAAAATCCAAAGTAGTTGTTCCACCTTTTTTTTCTAAAAATATTTTGTATCTTAGGGAAAAGATACAAAACTTTTTTGTATCTCCATGAAGCCAGTTCCTGGTTCATCCAGCCATGCTGCCCATGATTGCCCAACTTTACATAGATGTTTGCTATTAAAATATAGCAGATATGGGTTTTATAGCCCTTTCTAAAGTTCTTTTTAGATACTTCTCTAATTCTACTTACTATTTAGAAGTAATTCTTCCTCATAATAATGAATGAAGATGCATGTTGTTCACTCGAACCACCACTGATTGATTTCGCTGTCCCTGTCTTTCTCCTCCGTATTCTGTTTTTGGGTGACTGCCAGGTGAGAGTCTCCATTTTCTCTTTGTTTAATGGCCCATACTTCTGTTGTTATTCATAAATGATAAGTAGAAGTTGTCTTCAACCTGAAATGCTGGCACAGTTAGGAACAAGTTTGAGGTGAAAACATTAGTTTTCAGGAGAGCACCCTTGCATTCTGAAAGAGATTCTCTCTGGGATCCCTGATAGAGAAATGCAGCTTTTTATAACTTTCACCATATGGTTAATTTGATTTTTTTTTTGTTTTATTTTGGGGTTTTTGATAGTCACAAGGAAGAAAAATTATAGTAATAGCATGGTCATAGAACRACTTGTGCATGAAGTTTATTTTTTCGTTTATGTGACTGTGCATGGAATGCAAAGTGTGTATGCATAGAATGCAAAGTTCTGGACATACGGATGTTTGTAATGTTCAGTTGAGGGGAGTGTGAAGCGCTACACCTGTGAAGAAATGTAGCTACAAACTTCTAAGATATTTAAAATTAGTTTGTTCTGAAATCTTAAATGCATATGCCAAACTTTTGATGCATCTGTGACTGAAACCCCAATCCTATGACAGTTTCAATAACTGTTGAGATTTATTTTTAGAAATTATTGTGACCAAGAAACAACTTTTAAAAAGTTACATGTATTAGTGTGTTATGTGGTGTATAGTAATGAAGGCAATGTTACAAACCTTACTGCAAATGTRCTTACCACAAATTACTTCCATACTTGAAAATTTGACCTAGTCAAGAAATAAACTTACTGACGTATTTTGGCTAGATTGGAAAGATGTTTCTTGATATTAATTAGCAAACTGATTTTTTTTTTAATGAAGCATACTGAAAGCATAACAAATCTAACATGTTAACCTTTAGACAAGCACCAAGCACTATAAACAATCTAGAGGCTATTTTTTATAGCAAACTGCATATTTGAGCACAGATTAGAATGGCAACTGTTTACACCATTAATTACTGTGCTTGTAAATAGCAAATGCAATAATGTATATTAAAATAATATCCCTGGTAGAGTTACAGTAGTATACAAAAGCATATAGAAAATAGTTTCTGAAATAGTTATCATAAAATAATGACAGACCTTAGTTTTTACTTTCTAGTTGGGAGCTTTGCTAGCCTTAACAATGTATCTTTCCATAAATATTGTACAGAAAATAAAACAATATTTTTTAGGATCCATACCTGTCTGTAAACCTTATAATGCTCTTATAAAAGCATGTGATTATAGCCTTCACCTGTATTCAGTGCAAATTACAAAAATTATGGTATAGATAGTTTTACATTTTTGCGTTTATATTCTTGTCACCTGTAACAACCAGTAAGCACYGAATTATGTTGTTACTTTGTCACATACCCTTTTCCAACTCACCTTCCTGATTATACTCTCTTCAGATAATTCTAAAAGCCTGTACTTTTATATACATATTACTTCCACATCTTCTTTAGTTTGCCACTAGCTACGTTTATTAAATTACTGAAGTAATTTAATAGGTAAATCAACAAATGTTCCATTTAGCCTTTTTCTGCAGCAAGAGACTTTCTGCCACTGACACCTTCAAAAGAATTTTTAGGACTTTTTAGTACATTGATCTGGGGATGTATATGAACATGAGAGAATTTGTACCCATAAATAAAGTGCAAAGAACACTGCTGCTAACCACATCATTCAGTTCAGTGCAAATTTGATGGCAGGGAAGTGTATTTATTATGTGTGGCCTCTCTGGATTCGTAATCAGTCACAAGGACATGAGAAGGTGACACATAGCAAAAAAATGGGCATATTTGCTTTCAGCATAATACACAATTCCCAATCAATTTCCAGTGGGAAAATAAATTCAGCATCTGCATTTCTYGCCACAGAACTGATTCTGAATATGGAAGAGCTTTGTGAAAGACTTGCTTTGGGATTAAATTGTGCTAAATTTATGCAGCAACATTTTCTTGGATTGGTACAGGCAATTCTGCAGTAATATACTTTCTATCCCTTCCTCCTCACCTTCTTCCGCCAGCTTCCCTCCTGTGTTGTGGCTGATGATGAGACCTATTTTTGTCTGCCCTGGGAAGCTAATGAAACCTGTGAGCTTCTAAATGGTTTTATAGGAAAACAGCATTAGCTTTATAGACCTTACTTCTGATAAATTAAGCAAAAGATGAGATTAACCTGCAGGTAGAAGTCTAATGCCAGGTTTCACTGATCACACTACAAAAAAATCTTACATATTAGTAAAGTAGAAATTGAAGAAAAAAGTATTTTAGGAGGGTGAATCCTTCATCTCATAGTTCATGAAGCATTTGACAGCATAGTTGCTTTGATTAYTTGATAATCTGATTTTCAGTGCTCTGCTCAGTTGTCTGGTGATTTTGCATGATATCAAAATGTTCATGTTGTTTTATCAGTCAAGTAGTTTCATATGGATAATAGCTATTTGTGAGAAAGGTATATTTCAAAGAAGAAAAATTCCTAGACAATTTTACTTGAGTTTTAGATGCTCACTGAGATTCAACCATATCTTGGCTGCTCCTGAACATCTTAAGGCATTGAGAGTATTTTGTGCTGTAGCCCTATGTCTGTGTTCTACCTGCTTAGTGGAAGGCAGAGGGGAGGATTGGACTAGATGATGATGATTATTGTTCTTATTTTAATGTGTTGCTTTCCTGTTGAAGATTTTAAGACTTCTGCTCAATTACCATCTGTTGTTATTGACTGTCTCTTTAACAATCATGTAGTGGTTTTGTGAAGAAGAACTTGGTCTCATTATGATGCTTGGGTTGCTAGATTAAGCAGGCTTTTCAAATTGAATCCTTTCAGCTGATTGAGACAAACTGTAACTCCAGTTCATGTGACAATATTCAGATTAATTTTGAAACAACAGTGTAACTAGTAATAAAAACTGTCTATTTCCAACTGTACTGCCTGATGCATTTTCTCCTTACCCATAGAGATGGTATGGACAAACTTGCAGATGTGAAGTTGTAGAGAAATTTCTTTCTCTGCTTAATCTGAGGGATTATCCCAAGCTTTGTCTGGCCTTCTGTGAGAACTGAGAGCATCATATCATAGGATTGTACTCTCTTTGTACTTTTGGAGCCACTGGGAGAATGAATAGGGAGATGCAGGTTGCAGATTTTGCAGCATACTAAGAATATTGGGCTATTTATTTTGGCCTTCCTCTATTAAGCAAACGAATGATTTACAGTCTAAATGGGTTTGAGATATAGATGGCAGTAAACTGTTGAGGATCCAATGAGATAAATCTGAAGTAATGTCACTGCAAGAAAGAAAAGTTCTTGGAGAACACTTTTCTGCCCCTGTATTTGATAACAGATGTTATATATTTGAATATAAATATATGACTTGTAGTTTGTTTAGCTGCTCTTGAAGACTCAAAGAAGATGCATATACTATGCTGAAGTGTTGATTGCATCATTCCTGGTGTGGGACTGAAAGGCTGAATTTAAGCATGGCTGAGGCTAGAAAGGACCTCTGGAGATCATCTGCTCAAGCAGAGTCACCTACACCATGTTAGACAGGATCRTGTCCAGGCRGATTTTGAATATCTCCAGATAAGGAGGCTCCACCAGCTCTCTGGGCAACCTGTGCCAGTGCTCCGTCACTCTCACAGTGAAGAAGTTCTTCCTTATATTCAGGCGGAACTGCCTGTGTTTTTGTTTGTGCCCGTTGCCTCTAGTCCTATTGCTTGGCACCACTGAAAACTGTCCAGCCCCCTCCTCTTGACACCCTCCCTAAGGTATCCGTAGACATTGATAAGATCCCCTCTCAGTTTTCTGTTCTCAAGGCTCAACAGGTCCAGCTCTCGCAGCCGTTCCTCATAGGGCAGGTGCTCCAGCCCTCTCATCATCTTCGTAGCCCTACGCTGGACTCTTTCCAGTGGCTCCATRTSTCTCTCATACTGAGGAGCCGAGAAYTGGACAAAGTACTCGARATGAGGCCTCAGCAGGGCTGAGTAGAGGGGCAGGATGACCTCCCTCAGCATGCTGGCAACGCTCTTTCTAATGTGCCCCTGCAGACCTCTGGCCTTCTTGGCTACAAGGGCATATTGCTGGCTCATGATTAACCTGCTTACGACCATAACTCCCAGGTCCTTCTCTGCAGAAAATGCCTCCACARGTCATTTCAAAGAATTTAAGCCAGTCTTCTGCTCTGATCTTCCCACTGGAGGATCCTACACATCTTTCAGGGAGCAACAGGATGGGGGCTATTCCACAAGGAGACAAGTCAGGAACCAGGCATGTCAGTAGCACAGGCAACAGCCATGACCKCACTGACCAGGGTGCAGTGCAAGAGTATCTTAGCAGGGTTTGATTKGTGGTAGTAAGAGATTCTGTTAATAGTCAATGATCATCTGGCAAGATGAGATAACAAAGTCAGGTCTGGGGTCCATTCAGGAAGTCCAGTCAAGACAGAAAGAGGTCTGAGGACAGGAGTGCCTACAGCATAGGTCTGAGGTCCATCAAGGAGACAGAAYTGGAGACCAGGCAACCTACAATGTAGATCTAGGGTCCATCCAGGAAGTCCAAGACAGCAGGAGACCAGGCTGGGCACAGCTATGTCCGCAGCATAGCTTAGGCAACAGTAGGAGCCTGAGCATGAGTGAAGCTCCTGAACCAGTTAGTAAAGAGTGCATAGGTGGTGGTCCCAGGGCAGGCTGGTAAGGGCAACTAAGACTTACTAGTGCACTCAGGGCCCTCGCAGTGTTTCCGTTCTCTGTAGAGAGCGGCTAGCCCCATGGTCAGTCCTGATGAATTCTACTTTGTCTCCCAAAGAGTGAGCTGCTCTACTGGGCCATGGAGAACCCAAGCAGTAAAATTTATTAGACATCTCTGCCTGACATAAATCAATAAATGCAATCTTTCATGGTTTAATATGAAAATAAACATAAAGAAATGGTGGCTYTCAAGAAAAATATTAAGCTGCAGGTGTAGACTTGAAGATAACAAGGAGGACAAAACTGAAAGTGAAGTATGCAGTTCAGTTTACAGTAGGGCATATCTCAGAACCATAGCCAGAAGTAATACTGCAGAAGGCAGGCTGTCTTGCCACCTTTGAGAAACAAAATCCAGTGTGGGGATGTCCATGACGGGAATGCTGGTGAGATAAAAAGCASACCTTTCAGTAGGTGCAAAGCTTTAGGAGCCACTATTCAAACAAAGAAGGCTGTGAAACAATTCSTGTGTTTTTAAAGCAGACAAATGGGAGCAGGATCTCAAATTAGACTCAGCAGTTCAGGGTTGAATCCATTGCCAGTTGAAATGAATTCACCTTTTTGTCCGAGGCATTTAATTAATCCCCTATTATCTCTAAATAGTTATGACACTATGAATGATGAAGAGAATCAAAGCTACAGTTCTGTTCTGGTTAGTTGCTTCTAAAGAGAGACTATTACTTTCTATCATAGTTACTTCTAGTTACTATTGGGTATTAATGATACTTTCATGATTATATTGTACAGTGCTGTCAGCAATGCAGAGCTGAGGCTGTTTGATTGGGGACTCTGTATTTTCTATGAAACACTTAAAATTTCTTTCACACTTTATCTTAATACAGCATGTCCTAGTCTTGTTACATCCTTTTTTCTGATTAAAAGAGAAAAAAAACCAACAATGTTGTAACAATATGTTAAATCCTTAAATAACCAGCTGTGCACTCAATTTAAACTCTGATTTTATTTATTTATTTAAATCTGGGAATAAATAACAATATCTTTACTTGTAAGGTCAGCCAAATAATTGACTAGTACCAGAACTATTAAAATAATTGCAAACTACTGTACCTTCAGGTTTTTACTTACATATTTAGAGTAGCATCATTTTCATTCTAATTATACCTGAAAGGACTTATGTGCTATAACTTCTTCTGAGGACCCAGTAGAAAAACTGTGATTTTGTATCTTGCCCCTGTTTTTCTGGATTACTAAAACTTATGTATGTGGAATAGCATCATTTGTTCATACACAATGATGTAGTTGGTTGTTGGGTAGAGAAATTTTATAGCCTTTTAGAAATCAACTGATAGATAGGAATTGTGAAGTTGCTGATGTGTATCCCCAGACACAAGTACATGCAATAGTAAAACACATCCCTGTTTCCCTGTTTTTCTTCCCTCAGACCATGATATTAGCTTCAAAATCATTACATTTTAGTCAGGTGTGRTTTGGGGGTTTTGTATATGAAGAATGTGCACAGGTCTTGCTTTTTAAGCATTTCTCTTCAAGTGATTTATCAAAACTTGATACAAATACACACTCTCACATATTATAAAACAAATATACATTCTCATATATTTGCATGTCTTGGGGATTTCAAAGGTAGTACTAAATTGGGTAATGTACATGAATCTCATGGTAACAATAATCTTCCTGGTCCCTGTAGTTGCTCTTTCTATCYCATAGATTCAAAGTCTTATGCCAGACAAATTCCATCATGTTCATTACGTTTAGACAAGGTTAGCTTTCATTTTAAGCTCTACTGTGGACAACATTGATAGTGAGGGAAAAATCTCAAATTTGTATGGGGCTTCTAGCTTGTTTTTAGTTCTATGTTGAATTAGATGGTTTTGCAATGTCTGTAAGACTAGACTTAAGTGAAAATTTAGGCTATGTGGCCGTAAAACACTATTATTGTTTCAGAGGGGGAGTCAATAGTTCCTTTCAAAATTGCAGTTTATATACTTGGAATGTTGTTTCTATCATTTTAAACTATGCAGAAGACTAGCTAACTTCTCTTTATAACCAGTACAGTGTGTTGTAAGAGTTGCTGCTTTATGTCTGTAACAAATCAAACTTAGAGGCATACTATTTACTTGTTTGGAGATATATATCTCAATGACAGCTATTCTTTAAGACCCTGAGATCTGCCATTAATTTTGAGTATTCAGAAAGTTATCCATCTAGTCTGCCGTAGAAGTTATTGCTGCTCTTTGATGAGTTTTCACTATTAGCATTTCCCAAAGGCAAGGGTGTCTGAAATTTACAGCGTTAGTTGGTCACATGGGACGGGGATGTTTCATAAATGCTGCCAGATGTCATGGAGATGAGCGTCTGTGCAACAAGCAAATCATTTCTGTTAAAACTGCTACAGTGAATTCTCCTCTTGGAACTTATTTGTGTTGCTGAAGTCCAATGCCATTGCATCTTTGTGGTGTAGCACTCAAATGGCCTGATAACTTGTAGTTTCAGCAGGAATGTGATATGGAACMGGGCAAGGCTTGTATGCAGCCGCTGTGGAGATGCTGGCTGCTGTGTCTGCTCTCCCGTGTGCTACTGTGGCAGTAGTGCTTCCTTAACCTTGCTAGAAATCTAAATGGGAAGATAATGAATCAAGTYGCAGATCATTCTTGAAATGAAAATAAACTGCCATTAAAAGTCCTGCCCCCTCCCCTTTGTTTTTTAGCTCTTTTTGAGAAGTGRTATTTGTGCTACACGTTCATGAAGGTTGATCAATGTGCTGAGCTTTGAAGACATGAGCAGTTGTTGCCATTTTTTTAAGGAAGTAAACAAACATCATGATCTGAAGCTGCCCTAAAGCATTTAATGTATAGTTTGCAAATCATAGGCTAAAAAGTTAGAGTATTTTTTAAATTTGTCCATGCAATCTGTAGGTCAACCCGTATTCCTGTATCAAGAGTACTGTCTGCCACACAGTAGTGGTGTTTTTCCCCTAAAAAGAATTCGTTCCTGGGGCAAGGGATAGAAAAAGAAGGTGATAAAATCAAGGTTACAAGAACATGGTATGTTCTCATTTTTGACATTGTAACATAAAGGATATTTTTCAAATATGTATAAGAACTAAATTGATTTTTTAATTTGTTTTTGACTAGTTTACATGTGAGATAATGATATCCTTTGTGCTGGCATTTGCCATTCCRCATTATTTTACTTTGCCTTTCTACAGTCTGCTTGGAGAACTTAATGGATTTTCTTTGCCTGTTGGTAAAGGTTACAAAARATGGCCCTGGTTGATAATTCTGACCTATCTATATAGTAGTTTAAATTTATAAAGATGCTCTCATTATATTAGTTTCAAGTTTTTGTAGGAGAGATTAAAATCCCTGAGAAAAGTGCATAATTTTATAGAACCATGAAAGGTTTGCATGAATTTTGATGTATCAGTCATTTTTATAGGTGTTCTTTATTTAAATGCTATTGTACTATTTATAATGAACAAAACGATTAAGTAATTTGTCAGATATATTCTTCATCATTTATGACTATGTCTTGGTATATTATTGTTCTGACTAGTCTAAAAATTGATTTTAGGGAAAGAAATATATCCTGTAATGCCAGGTAACAACTTTGGTTACAGGTAATTTGATTTACTCAATGGCAGAAGGCAGACTAAATGGAGCTAAAATAATGCAATAAACAGTGGCCTCCACATCTCACCATACTACCAGAAAAACATTTTGAATCCAAGTCATCCTGCATGTTTAAAGCAGAAACTTGGATGTGAGAGTTCTTGGACTTTTTTGATTATTACAGATCATCATTTTATAGGTAGGTGAGGATGATCCAAATGCAGTGAGCTATAGTTAACAAAATCCAAAAGATCAGCTTCTGGTGTCCAATCCCACTTGGCGGTTTTGCATCATTGTATAATAGAAGGAAGGTTTTGGGGAGGTTGATAGGAAGGTGAATTCTTTTAATGTTCTTATCTTCAATAAAAGTTGCAGTGTTCTTCAGGGAAACAGTTTTGCTTGCCTTGGAGGAAGGTAACTGGAAAGAGTGCCAGCTAGATCTTAAAAGCTCTTAAAAGAGAGTGTGGAAATTGAGGAGGTTACCCAAAATTAGAGACACCAGAGCTATGAGATCTTGCACATCCTGAGAAAATGCTCATGCATTGGTCAACCCAGAGAAGACTTGTAACAGAACTGCTTATGCTTATTTGAAATGGTACATACATGGGAGGGAACATAAGTGTGCTTCCAAGCGTGTCCTTGGGTCAGCATTGCCAGGGAACAATGCAGAGGAAGTACCTGTTTATGTATGGATGATACTCTAGAGAGATGAAATAGGAAAAAGGCAAGGAATTTTAATCAGTTTGAATACAGAGGGAAAGTCATCTGCAGAATTGCCTGCGAGGTACAGGTTAACCCTGGGAGAGCCTCTAAATATACTTTGGCCTCAGTGGGATGTAGTCTGAAGGGGAGACAGTAGAATTGACTCAGTGCTGAGCCCATAGTGGAGACCAGACAGAAAGTAAGTGATGGAAGCAATATACCAACCATGACTTGGTCCTACCAGCCTGAATGTGAAGGTTAAACAGGTTCTGAGGGCAGATTGGTCTTTGGTACAGAGCAAAAAAGATGGAGAATGGGAAGAAGAGAGTATCCCTGATGCATATAGGGCAAAAAAAACTTCCTGTCTGAGAGGAGGCTGTGCTGTAAAAGGGCAGGAAAGCAGGTTGCTTTCTTTTTCCTGCCTATTTTTTTTTGGGGGGGGGGAACTTCTGCAGAAACTTGCCCGCAGGGGCCCTGTGGGTAGGAAAGTTGTATGCCTTTTTTTTTTTTTTTCTGTTCCCTGGTCGCTTGGAATTATCTTTACTTTAAAAGGTTAATTATCCTTGTTTGTTTGTCCTAAGAAATCCGGTTTCTGTTTCCATTTAAAATAATGAACTCCTCAAAGCAGACTGAACTATGTCAAAAGATCTAGTGGGTTCATCTTAGAGCTGTCACTGATTCATAGTTCCTCAGATATCCTGCCTCTGAGAATATCAAATCCTTCTGCCTTTCTGTCAGATAGTGGAGGAAATKGTGTATAAACAAGAGCAGTGATATGATAAAGGGACAGTAGTAATAAAAAGAATTAGATATATCATAAGAGAATAAACCATAGCAATAAAATAAGAACAAGCTGAGAAGCTGGAATGTGGAGGAGAACATGTTGGAAGAGATGGAAGAAAGAATTCAAGGGAGAATTTAGAAAAATGGAAGAGAAGAGAATAGGGACAAGCTGAATATGCAGTGTATAATCTACTGGATATTACCCCTCCTCAATTAGTTGACACTGGAAAATCTCAGGCCTCTGAGAGTGTCATATGCCTCCTACAACACATGTATCTGTGAAGATGTGTACGGTGTTCAGGATGGAGGTGTTGGGAGTACTTTGTACTTTTTATTTTTTTTTCAGGATAATAATATTTGAGAAATTATGATTTGAACTTGACTTTGTTTGCATAGCCTGAAAATGTGATATAAATGGTTTTTAGGTTTGGGTGGTGGTGGTCTTTTTTTAGGTGGATAGTATATGTTCAGGTGATTTATCTTTGACCTCTATTTGATTTTTTTCTCCTCTCCTCTCCCACAGAATTTATGAAGTTGATTTTATCTGTTCATTAAATTTTAACCTTGTCCCTTGCTTTGGGCTCTCTTATGAAACTGTAGGGAATAGGTTGTTTATTTGCAGATAAAATATGAGTAAAAATACAGAAGATAAGCTTTTTTTTTTTAACCTAGTTATCAAATTCCTAAATATTTAGTGCAAGTTCCTAGTTACAAAACATAGCTTTTGTACAATTTCTTTAGAGTCTGAAGTCTTAGTACATCTTGAGAAGTTGAGGTGTAAGTTACTTTGTTTAAACTTCAAAAGCTAAAACTAGGACAGTTTTTTCTTTCATTACCCAATGCAAAATCGAGTCAGGTGCAGCCACACCAGCTGCAAAACCATGCCACAGTCTTCTCTTTGATTTGTCTCGTCTTTGACATAGAAATCTGGTACAAAGGATCAGAAGTCAGACATGCCCTTTGAAAAATGAGAAAGTTCAGAGTTATGAAAGTAACATAAGAGTTAAAGATGACTGACTGACTTCCTAATTTAATAGTTAGTATTTCCTTAATTCTCCTTTTTCCTCCTTTTCCTCCCATTTAAATACATCAAAACATTGAAGTACAAAGAGAATTTGGGACGAAAGATTAAAGATGACTTAGTCTGCATCAATGTCTGCCCTGTTTTTCTTCTTGAAAAAAATCCTTTGCCTTACTGTTGGCACTAAAACAGAGATTTTACCCACTAAAAATAATGAGATGTTTCAAATCCTGTAGATTTTTGCTCGATACAGGAAAATGGCACTTTTTAATGTGTTTAGGCAGTGTAACACTTTGAGCAATTTCATGCTTAGAAGTGACAAACCTACGTGAGTGTATGACGTGGCATTTTACTTAGGTCCACTATGTATTGAAGTATCTGCAAAGTTCTTTGCAAGACTTTTTATTAACGTGTTGTGTTCCACTGTACTGTAAATCCCCTGCACTGAATTAAATCCTGCAGCTCCCTAGCAATCATCCATTAGTGTCAGTGAAGAATCTCCAACTAAATATAATAAAAATTAGAGGACACCTTTAAAATGCTGACAGATTGACCTATTCTAAGGTCCCTGAAATGCGTGTGCACTGTGTTTGAGGCAGACTCCTACTGCAGTGTCAGAGCCTTCCTTTGTACTGTTTTGGTTTCCAAAAGGCAAGTCTCCATACTTGCATCTTTTTCCTGAGGCTCAGTAGTTGAAGGTTGTGAAGACGTGTAGTTTCACGTTAGGAAAGTATGTTGCCAAATATGTGTTGTTAGGTATACATTATTTCCAGAAATAGCTGAATCTTAAGGTCAATTAGTTGTATAGAATATAAAATAGATGACTAAAGAAAGGGTCGTTTACTATTCTGCTGTCTACTCTTATCACCATTAAATACCTGCTCGTTAGAACCAGTCTTTGCTCTGAAATGTGAAGGAAGTATAGGAATCTATTAAGCAGTTTGCAGCTTAGTAGAATAATACTTGCAAGGTATGAAGTTCTTTCCATATAAGGACCTAGTACTGTCTAAAAATGACCATATTAATCTCACAAATTACTATTACATAGTGAGTAAGTATCATTACTTACAGATAAGGTTGCTGAGACACAGACGAATAAATGCCTGCAAGCAATACAAGACCAGAAATAAAATGTATCCTTCCTTTATTATAAAGATATTATGAGTAAATTGCAAATGACTGTTTGCCTCTCACTATTACCGCCTAGCAACAATTGCTAGATAGGATAAAAGTTGTAAAAAGTTGAATGCCTAAAAGTCATTAGGAGCGCTGGTGTAGAGCCTTGAGATGTCTCGTTGTACTATTTTAAAATTATTTTCTGTGAACTTTGGGGCTAAGAATAGTCCCAGTCTTGCCCCTGGTGTGTGTATGCACACATGTGCACACTAGCTTGTAAATAATGCAGTTTGTGTTACAGTGACGGTATAATTAAGCATAGCAGGAAATGCTTCTGCATTCTTGCACATCACATACAGAACCTTCTCAGGAAATCATTCTAACTCACTGTGTCTGTCAAGCGAGGGAATATGCCTCTTAATTTCCCCTGACAGAAAACACATCACCTCATCAACAGCCCCAGAAAATGACAAAACAGCCAAACTGAAAAAGAACTGATCAGAACTGACTGCCAAAAACTTACATTGCTGCTGCAGTAAGAGAGATTGGGAGAGAAGGAGTATGCTTGAGAAAATTCAGAAAAGGAAAAAACTCACCCTGCTACCTATCATGTCCCACTCTTACCTTGGTCTTCCTGCAAAAACTTGACTGATGGGATGGGCAGGGTGTGACCCTTTAAGAATTCGTTTGGGCCAGAGAGTACCCGATCATTTAATTCTGAAAGAATAATTTATAGTCTTGAATCTGGATAGTGTACAGTTCTTTTACAGTGTTCAAGCTGAGGCAGACATCTCTGTAGAATCTACACCAGCATGTATTTAAGTGGTAGAAGAAGTTCAGTCACATTCCGTGTTATATGTTTTAACCTGTAGAAATGGTAATCGTATTTGAAGTTACTGTGCAGTTTCTTAAAAGCGTTGCGCTTGGTGCTAATAAAAATTGATGAATTTATTGAAATGTTTGCTACTGTGATATGGCATAAATGCCAACAACTAAAAAGAAAACAAAAAAGTCCAACAAGTTGTGATGAATTGTCAGATTTCTGAATTGAGCACAACTTGCTTTACATTCAGAGTCCTATATGTCAAATGATCCATCAGGATAGGAGATCTTTATAGAAAATTATGGCAACAATTATCATTGTGTCAATGTATATATATTACTGGGCTGCTTATTTTTTCTGTTTATAAACCAAAATTACAACAAGATGAAGTGTGTTTGKTTTTTTTTTGTTGTTGTTTTTTAATGACCGCTGTTTATTTCTGGAACTCTTGCACAAAGTATTTTTCCTACAGGAAAGGCAAAGAGTAATTTTTTAAAGCAGAGTGACAGAGATTGATAGTGTATATATAAGTAGACTGCTTCTGGTAAATATGTTATTGTAACTTTTTATATAAATATATTACAATGGAACAGATTCTGTTATGCTGAAATTACACAGTCACATAGAGGATTGTATAATTCACATTTCTATATAAATAGTTCTAGTTCTTATGTTACAAAGATAATTTTCAGACTGTGAACAGGGGGCRAGCTGATGCTGTGATGTCTACTTAAGTGGTCAGACAGCCTGGAACCGGAGCCTGGAGAGTTTTGAATGTCATCTTTTCATTTTGACAGGGATTAGACTCTGCAGTCTGACAGTGTTTCTGCTGTAATGGCAAGCAAGGAAAATTAAGATTGCCATGCCTTCCAGGTAGTATGTTTGCTTTTGCGTCTTGTTGAATATTTTTGCATGTACTGGAATAATTCAGGGCTTCCAGGAGCTGCTGAGGTGATGATGAAATCTGATTCTTGCACCACTCTCCCCAGTGGATCATATGCCTGAAAGTTTTTCTGTCGTATAGTTGGGTGGTCATCTGTTAYAGTAGGCATGGCCTCCATTTTGATTGTGTGATGGACATCTGCCAACCATGTGGCTAACAGAGGAGCCAGAGGACCCCTGAGAAGGATGGTAGCAAGGAGTAGGCCACAGCAGATGGATTATTCCAGGAGACCTTGGATGTGCATCTGCTGTGTCCAGGTCCATAGAGATGGTGATTGCAGGGGATGGTCAGTGCTTTGTAATGTATGCTCTGCAGGATGCAAAATCCTTCCGTATACATATTTGTATGTGTAGGTATATTCTGTACACATATGTGTATGAGAAGTGTGTATGTGTGTACCAAATATAGTCTGGAACACTGGCATTTTGATATGAATGTAGTTTTTCGTTAAATACAATTCTTCAAGTTTAAAGTATTCAGATGCTGATCCTGGCTAGCAATGAAGTCCTGATTTTCATTGAGATACATTACATAACTTCAGACATTTCAGAGCCAAGTTACACGCTGAGACCTCTCTTACGTGTTAAACTTATGCCTGGTGTAACGGACTTTTCCTGACTTGGCTTCAGAGATGTGTGCATCCCAGTGATTTGGGAAATGAGGAATGATAGCACTAGGGGACTAGCTACTTCAGGTAGAATGAGTTTAGCAAGACTTACTGGCTCGGGGTGGGGGGGAAGGAAAAAGAAAAGAATGAAAGAAAAAACAACCCTTCCTCCAAAGGCATATTAAGAAAGGTAAGACGTTTTGAAAACAACTTAAAGGCTGTTGTCCATCCCAAAGTTTTTTAGAATTTGTCCCAATAATCCTGTAAAAATCAAATTAAATTTAGGTAAAGAAATCAAATTGAGTTTTAGCTGTAATACTTTGTTTTGACTCTACAGAGTAAGCCTGATGAAGTTGTTGCTATAGCTTTTTTATTTGTGCAAATTAGCTTTTAATAGCAGAGTATTTTAAAAATCTGTTAAAAATCAGTAGTTAAGTATTTATTAGTAAATAAATATGAAAATGATTTCCCTAGAGCCAGGAGTTTGTGGTCATAGTTGTTGTACCTTGCTTGTTTCTAGTAGCTATATGATTCAGTGCTATTTAATAATGTAAAATCTCTGCAGAGGTGGGATTTTGAAGTCCTTGAAAATATTAGCACCTGTATTACAGTATAGGTTAAGAAGGAAGGAATAAGTAATGCAGTGAAAATAAATCCCAGGGACATAATTATAGGATACTGTTTGGCTATGTACTGCTTGTCCTGTCAACATGAAGAAGCAAGCAGAGAAGAATATGGTTGGAAAACCTTGAGGAATTTATGCACACAAATTCGAATGTGATTGTGTTGCAGTTGAATTGCAGCTCAAGTAATGCTTCCAGTGATCTTAGCTGCCAGAATAGTGTACAAGCCTGCTTTCAGCCTGTGCATATTGTGCAGGCAGGTGGGTTAGTTTAAGGCACAATGAAAGCCCCTCAGATTCTGCGAAGGTGTCAGCTGGAGTCCAGCATCATTATCTTGCAAAGCATGACTTCAGTAATAGTTCTTGGATCCAGTGATGTTACGTTTGTGAGATAACATAACAACAGAGCAAACAAGTTTAAATGACAGTACAATTGGAGACCAAAATTTTAAGAGACTGAATGAGATCTTTTAAAATATCGAAAATTCATGAAGAGATCCTTTCTCACTTCTTTGAGGTGGATTGAGAATTGGCTGAAAGGCAGAGCTCAGAGTGTTGTCATCAGTAGCATGGAGTCCAGTTGGAGGCCTGTGCTCGTGGTCCCCCAGCGCTCAGTACGGGATCCCATCCTCTTCAACTTTTCCATCCATGACCTGGGTGAGGGGACAGAGTGCCTCCTCAGCAAGTTTGCTGATGATACCAAGCTGGGAGGAATGGCTGACACACCTGAGGRCTGTGCTGCCATTCAGAGAGACCTGGCCAGGCTGGAGAGCTGGTCAGGGAGGAACCTCCTGAGGTTCAACAAGGGCAAGTGCAGAGTCCTGCACCTAGGGAGGAATAACCCTAGGCACCAGCACAAGCTGGGGGCTGACCTTGTGGGGAGCAGCTCTGCAGAGAAGGAYGTGGGAGTGCTGGTGGATGACAAGTTGACCATGAGCCAGCAATGTGTCCTTGTGGCCAAGAGGGCCACCGGTCTCCTGAGCTGCATTAGGAAGAGTGTTACCAGCAGGTGGAGGGAGGTGATCCTGCCCCTCTGCTCATCCCTGGGGAGGCCTCATCTCGAGTACAGAGTCCAGTTCTGGGCTCCTCAGGAGACAAGAGAGACACAGAGCTACTGGAGAGAGTCCAGTGTAGGGCTGCAAAGATGATGAGAGGGCTGGAGCATCTGCCCTATGAGGAACGGCTGCGAGAGCTGGGCCTCTTCAGCCTGGGGAAGAGAAGACTGAGGGGGGAATCTTATCAATGTGTTTAAGTACCTGAAGGGAGGGTGTCAAGGGGACAGGGACAAACTGTTTTCAGTTGTCCCATGTGACAGGACAAGAGGCAATTGAAGCACAGGCAGTTCTGCCTGACTGTGAGAGGGAATTTCTTCCCTGTGAGAGTGACGGAGCACTGGACCAGGTTGCCCAGAGAGGTTGTGCAGTCTCCTTCTGTGGAGATCTTCAAGGCCCGCCTGGAYRCAACCCTGTGTAACGTGCTCTAGGTGACCCTGCTGAGCAGGGATGTTGGACTAGATGATTTTCAGAGGTCCCTTCCAACCTTACTGATTCTATGATTCTGTGATTCTTAGCAGGTGTTATAACATTAGGTTCAGTTTACAACTCTGTAATTTTTATGTGGGTAAATGGAACAATCTAATTCCTAAATTTGCTTTCTGTTGCTCCTTTTTGACAAAATGTGTTGTTATCCTAGCAGTACTACAGACCAGATTGTAATAATGTCATAGAGATGTATAATGTGATCTTTACTAATTGCATATACTGCAGCTCATGAATATTTGGCATTTTCTTCTTCCAGTCACTTCGTAGTTGAAAGAGAATTTTCTCATTTTAGCTTGTCRTTTATGATGCTGATTCATTCTTTTATATCTTTTAGATTGCTACTTTAGAATTCCCTCCAAAGAAGCTCTTTGGGAACAAGGATGAACGAGTGATTGCGGAACGACGGAGTCACTTAGAGGTAGTGCTAACTTTTTAAAAAAACTTCTGAAGTGTATTTAGATAGTGTTCTATGTGCTTGACCAATAGAAACCGTTCTCATATGGTCAAAGTTAAATAGCCTACTTGTAAGTATGAAGTTACTTRCTGCTTCATTTAACACAGGAGATGGCAGCAGTAGATTGCAAAGTAATGAAACATACCTTAAAAAAAAAGTCTAGAAAAAAAAGCATCTCTTTAGAGATGCTCACAGACAGTACATTTATTTAAAGGGAAAAGTTGTGCATGAAGTAATTGTTCACTGTAGACAGATGGTTTCTGTGCAGGACAAGATTTAAAAAACTTGCTGCTTTAAATGCATTGTTATCTGAAGATTTACTATTTTATCATAGTTAGCATATCCAAATATCTCGTAACAGAAGGAGAGTGATATATAGCCATCTTTGAGCTTTATTTTGTAACCTAGCTTTCTGAAGGTTTATCTTTTTTCTTCTTTGAATTAGTTTTAGAAATTAGTTTTATTATAGATAAGGTTACTGGGATTCTTAGGGTTTGAGTTTTTTCTTTGTTCTGTAGCACTATGTTGATGGTACAATTTTGGCTCCTATCACACTTTAGGAGTTTATATTTTGATCTTAATGCATTTGTTCTCGTAGCCCAGGGGCAAGAAGTGGGGTTTTAGTCTCCCTCTCCCTTCCTCTCCTTCTTTTCTAACACGTACACTCTGCAACTATATTGTAGCCACGTGGGGGTTGCCTGATCATGCAAGCCATTAAGAATTTTACTCTTGTAGAGCAACAGTAGCGTTAAGTAGAACTTTAGAGAAATTAATATAAAGTAGATTGCTTATAACTATAATATTTTTGTTTACATTTTTGAATTTTTTCTATGTACTTCACCTGTTCTGTGATCTGCAAACAAAACATATCCTCCCACTGACTTTTGATGTGGAGCTGTCTTCACTCCCTCCTAGCATAGAATTTAATTGGCTTTCTGTTTCATGTTCCTTCTAGAGGAGGGTTGAATATTTTCTCTTGGTAAAGGTATAAATGCATTTCGTTCTCGTACTCAGTTTGCATGTTTTTGTTCCAGTAAGGAATTTAACTCCTTAATCTTTCTGACCCTTCATTGTTTTTTTTTTTTTTTTTTTTTTTTTTTTTTTTTTTTTTTTTTTTTTTTTTTTTTTTTTTTTTTTTTTTTTTTTATTTTATTGTAGTGTTTATAAATGTTAGAGTTACTATGTATTGTTATGGTCATATAGTATTTACAGCTTTGTATGTAAGCATTTTTCTGTTGTTGTTTTTTGTATGTTGACATACATATATTTCACCATATGGCAGATAGTAGACTTAGCCATTTCAGTCAGTAATACTGCTTAGGGTAGTCAGTGGACCATGCTACAGGCAACCACCTCTATTTAAAAGACTGGCTGCTAGGTTCWCATACTTTTCAGCACACGATGAACCTTGAGTATATTTCATAAAAGMAGTGAACGAATGGATGGCCTATGCAAGGGACACAGTTTCTGGGCTTTTTAAATATAGCTTATTTCTCATTTGGGAATTCAGTCAGGTACAGGTTTAGGAAACTAGACCTTGGTAATTAGCAGAAATATGGCTTGAGTTGTTCATAACAAACTGTTGGTCTCTCCTTGTCTTTATTCAGTTGGTTTTAATGCCTGATCCTGTACTTTGCTGATTCAAGAGAGAGAGGGGAAAAAAAAAAAAAAAAAAACTTCTTCAATGAAAAAGAAATCTAGTGAGGCTATTGCATGCCATAAAACCTGACAATCTCTTTCAAGCCTCAGAGGTTATGTGTTGTTATAGTAATAGTATGGCATGAAAGCTTATTTGATCGTTTCACATGGTTAGTCAAGAGCTAATGCAGTATTTTTTTAAAAAGCAAATCTCGCCTTCCAGCATTACAGAAATGTATATTTTTATCCAATGTCTTAGCTGACTTTAATGACTAAAAGATGACAAACTGATAAATGTCAGTCTGATAACAATGTTCTGGACAAATATTCAATATTGTGAAATCACTAGTAGAGCAACAATAAATGTTTCCCTTTGGATGACAAAGAAATTACTCTGCCCATTCATTTTTTTCTATTAGGTATTTACAAATCTTGAATAGATTGTGACTTGAGTTCTTTGAATTGTGTGGAATAGAAAGGYTTTGACTAGTTGAGTACCTTCCACAGGTCATCAGTGAGCAACAGCAGTTACTTTTTTAATTTATACTATTCTTTTTGAAATATGCATGTAACACTAAACTAAAATTCAAATTCACTATTGAACTATAAGACAAGTTAAGCTATCATTTACCCATGAGGCCATTCCAGTAACCAGCTGCTAATTCCGGAAAATGCTTTAGTCATGCTATTTGACTGAAACTCACCAAAACTAAATTGCAACTCACAGTCTGATCTGGAAAATTGAAGCATTTAGAATGGGAGTTATGGTAGCAGCTAAACTATACTTTTCAACTTCAAAATCAACTAAATGTACAACTCTAATAAACAGAGAGCTAGTGCTACTGCAGAAATCTAAACGCTTTTTTTAGTTGACTTGCTTTAGCTTTAGTCAGGGAAATTTTTTTTGTACCTAATTATAAAAAGATCTGTCAGATCATCCTTTGCAGGAACCAGGGCAGCCTATGAAGAGTTTGATTTTTATTTATTTCCCCCACACCTCACCTCTCAGGTTCTAGCCRTAACAGGAGCAGAAGTACTGAAAACAGCATGAGGACTTTTGTGACACTGTTCAGTGCAACTAGATTTGGAGGGTTTTATTGTTTGTTTTTAAGATCATCATGTAAAATGTCTGCATTTCAGCTTGAGTTAAGAAGTGGCAGTATTGTTTCAACACAACTGGGATGAAACTACTTTGAATAAAAGGCTCCAGCAAGCCCCAAATTATGAAAATTATGATTTTTTTTTAAAATCAAAATAAATTCAAAGTTCATGTAAAACATTCAATTCCCTCCCCACCCCCTTTTTTTAAATCCTTGCTGGAACAAATGCTAATAAATAAAAGCTTCCAAAGCTTCATGGTTCTTGGTAGGAAAACACATTGTGTGTACTTTTCTCTGTATGTATGAGAGGAATCTGAAGAGAGTTCTTCTGATCTCTAACGTGAAATATGTTTGTAACATGAACACTTTTGCTTTAGCTTTTATTTGTGTAATGCAAAATCTTGTGACCAATATCTTACATTTCCTTAAAGATTTGAAAAATAATGTGCAAGTATGCACAAAGGATTTGCCTGTACATCTTAAGAGAAAGCACACAAATTGTACTTAGAATTACCTATTCTAAATGCCTTGTTGCAGTCTCTTAATTTAGTATTTCATCAGGGACTTGTTGCAAGGCAAAACTCTAAATTAATTGTTCTGCAGTCCAAAGTCTGTAATTTCACTTTAGAGCCAACCTTACTTGATTGAATCTACCTTAAATTAAACAGCCAAGAATTCTTTTGATTAAAGTTAATGAATAGATGTTAGTCTATATCTGTTCCTTCTTGCAGTTAGAAACCAGTATATAAGGATATACAGCCTGGTTACRTGTTTCCCATTCCTTATCCCCAGGGCTCAATTTCCTCAGGGCTGTTTGTGGAGAGCAAAAGGAAACAGGCAAATAAAATAATAATAATAAAAAAATTAAAAGCGATATGAATAATAATAATTAAAAATCAGGGACACACCAATAGACAGCACTACATTCGGTAGGAATCATGTGTATTTCCTTTTACCGCTGTTTACATAGCTAAGGGAATGAAGGAATGCCGAAACTGTAACAGTATAGTAAAGCTTCTAGTTCTGAAGGAGCACATACATCTTTACATCTTTCTGGCATTGTCTCTGCTCTTTCTTTTTTATCTTTTCTTTTCTTTTTTTTTTCTTTTTTTTTTTGGGTACTCTGAACCTCTTTAAAAGATAGATGTGCTCAATTTATTTAATACAGTTGTCTTTAACCTCCTAACTGCCTGATATCTGCTGATGAGTTTTTCAGTGATAGGTGCAAATGTAAGAGGCAGAAATAAATCTTGTATGAACTGCATAATTAAATTATTACGTCAGTTCTGCAGAACTGACTTGTGAAAGAACTATAGACACTAAACTGACTGAATATAAGTGTTGCTATACCTATAATCAAAATCAAGCTCCCAAAATATGCTTCTGTGACAGAGAAGCTAAGTCCTCTTGTTTTGTTTTGTTTTGCTGTTTTTATTTGTATTCTGATTTGTGTGCCTTTGAAGGTAATAACTTCTAGGGGAGTTTTTTTATATACAGCTAGGAAGTTAGCCACTGCAACTTTCCTCTTTAGAAAATGAGATTCTGCTATTTTTGCATGACTCCCAGAATCTAGTTCCGAATGAAAACATGAAATAATGCAACTATCAACTTTCATTTAACTTGCATTTATTATTGGTGTTTAAATGATACTGTTAATTCATTACACAGAATTAACACCCCAGTGGCAACGAGCAGAAATGACATCTGAGAAAACATCTCAAAATATTTGCCCACAAATGTGGGCGAACTGAGTATGTTCAAGCCTGATTAATTTCTTGAGGATTACCTTGAAGTCACAAGGGCAGAAATATATTAATGAAATTTTAGATTATTCATCATCTGAATATTCAGCGTAGACTTTGTTAGTTCCTCCAGTTGGCCTTTGCTTCACAGCCCATCCATTAATCCATTTAATTGAGACAATCTGCTTCATGCTAGTCACAGGTGAATCGATGTTTCTATTACAAAAGTGGGGTCAGTAAGAGTTACAATTTGTAGCTGATTTTTTTTTCTGTCACTGAAGCCTGTCACAAAGACCTTTCAAAGCTACATGATTACATGTCAGTTAAAAGTGGTTATTAAAAAGAAATTATTAGGCTCCAGTATCAACTTACAACAACATCCTAATACCAAAGCTTTTTAAGAGCTTTAAAGCCAACTGTTCACCAGCCTGGTTCTTGCAGATCGAGCATGTCACTCTGACTGTATAGGTGTAAATGCTGTTCTTAAAAACATCTCAGTGAAGTGGACTTCAGAAAGCATTCAGAATATGTTTGATAATCGTTGAAGGAGAAAAGGAAACTTTTAAGCTTTTTTTTTTTCTGTCACAGACATCAATGCATATCAGATATGACTGCTATTTCAGAAGTAAATGCTACAAATTTCAGTGTCTAATAATCCTGGAGAAGGTTGTTTGATTCTCCTTGTCTGAATGACCAAATTGCTACACCTTAGAGTGATGATTTCAATTTCCCAGTTGAGGAATGGGAATGTAATGGGAACACAGAAAGAAAGAGCACAGACCCTTCCCACGAAGAGAAGAGAATTGTTGGGGGTGGAGGAGCTGTGAATATCAAATATATGAAATCTATGTCAAAGATAATTGTCTAAATTAGGCATAGTTTGTTTACACCAAGTGCCTTTCATAACCTCTAGTTATGTTTAAAAATGATTTAAAACAAAAATAGCAGCTACTTAGTAATGACACTGAAGTCTTGGCTTGTATACAGACAATAAAACCTTTGCAGTTAGCTATTTGAGAGCAATTTCACATGCCAGGTTCATGGCTTTCCATGCATCCCTAGGGCTGCCACGGCACCTAGCCTTTTTCCTTGGAAGTGGAAGCCCTCAAAAAGTTGTAGCAGCTCTCAGCAATAAAGGATTTCATCTTTGGGGGGGGGGGATGCTACCTTGTGTGCAAGGCCCTGTTGGCTTTTTAAAGTGAATATGTAAAATCAATTTTACTTTTTGATTACATTCACTAGATACAAATAAGTAGAAATTCGGATTTTGCATGCATCAGCAGTTGATCATATACCAATAAAATGTTACCTTGATTAAATACCATAGAATCTCAGCCAGACCCTCTGTACTCTTACAGTAGCAATAGAAGAAAAAGTTGATAGTTTAGAAGAAGTAAAAGCCTTGGATTTTTCTAGAAGAGTTCAGTTCAAGCTTTATTCCAACAGGCTGCTAGGCATGAAAGGAAGAGTAAATGTAAGCAGCTCCTTGATCTGATTTGCTCAAACTCGATGGCTCGTTCAACATCAAGGTCTGAAACCTTGGTCTGCGGAGTTTGCTTGAAGTATTTCTCATGTAGTATATATACCCTTTTGCCATAGTGTTGAAGTTTTTCTTTCAATGTGTAATCTCAGGTCTCTACCTCAAAAACTGGATCTTCCATGATATTTTTTTTGTCTCTATTACAAATTAAGAGTTACAAAGGATGTGCAGTTCAGAGGGTTTTTATCTTGTCTTTTTAGAGATGTTAGACTATCAGAAAAATAAGAAGGCGTGTTTATCCTGGTTTAAAAAGTTCAGAAAATGTGACAGCATATAATTTCAACTCATAGTTTAGCTCCACATCGTGATATGTTTTGCTGTCAATTCAGAATAAATTTTTCAATATCCTCCTACAAATCAAATCTTACAGTTGTGCACTGTTATTGGTCTCCAGTAATGGCTCTGTACAAATGTGAGTAGATGAATAAGACGTAGATGAATCCTGTGCTCAGCCAAGGATGCTCGGTTGAACTCAGTGCTAGCCCTTTTCAAAACAGGCATATCAGTCATCTTCTAGCGTTTGATTTCACCAAAGGAAGTTGAGGGTGATGCATGTCGAGTGCTTTGGTAGCTGCTTGCCAAGGCTGCTGCAGCAGATGACACACTGTTGCTGCTGGCCCAGGGATGCGTGGTAAATTCAATTCTTCTGTTCTTTCTGAATAGGTTTTGACAGGACTTGTTTTGACTTGTGCTCTGGAGAAAAGATTGATTTCCTTCACTAGTCAGGTCTGTTTTGATCTTTTTTAATATGACCATTTACTTCCAGAAGATAACTCACACAGATAAAACAACTGTAAATCATACTTCTTGATGGGCTTTGTTTTTTTCCACCAGACAACAATTCAGTTTTTACTGGAGCTACTTAAAGTCAATGAACATAAGCTTTTAACATGCAGACATTGTAAGAAATACGAAGTCCTGTGGATTTTATATGAATTTCAGGCAGAATAAGATTGTAGTTTGGGATGTAGACTGACTTCAGAAGTTAATTCAATTGATGCAACATAATAGTAATTCAACAAAATATGCTCATGCCGTTAGACTTGCACAGAAAAATGCTCTAAATAGCTATAATGAATAATTTGGATTTTGAAAACCAGGGAGAGCAATTTCACCTTGAATCATAACTGGCATCTCTCAGAATGCTTGTATGTTACAAAAATTCAAAGAGGTGTATGAATTCAAGTGAATTTCAGTACCACCCTGGGTAAAATTAAATTTTAGTGGGACTCAAGCACTTTTGGAGATGTAGTAATAATACTGTCACCTCTATAGCTGTTGAGAAAACCATAACCTTGATTCAAGGAATTTGCAATACAGCATGCATAAAAAGGTAGGGAGAATTTCCCAAGGGACATAAGAATGTATGTCCTGGTGTTTTAATGGAATTCAGTTTCTTGAAGAGCTCGATTCTTACCAGCCTAATTTCTAAGTCACATAAGTACCTCTAAACATATCCAAAGACATTCCTGCCTCTCTCTCAGCCTTGGGTTAAGTGCATCACTGGTATAGATTGCTGCAGCACTGGTGACACTGCAGTGACTTAAAGCAGCCAAGAACACAAGCCTTCATAGTTCAGTTTTACAGCTTCAATTTAAGTGAAAGCTCAATTCTTTGCTATCACAGTAAAATCATATTTTTGTGAATTCAGCAGTTATGGCCATGTTAACGTGTGGGAGCAGTATGGGCGAGTCTGTTYAGTAACAAAAGAGCTAAACTACATTTTTGGTAGGAACTTTCGGTCTAATCCTTTTCTATCTAGTTGCTTAACAGGTTGGCTCTAACAAGTTAAGAGTTCACATTGGCAAGATATTTGCTAGCATCTTAAACAAAACTAGCCTAATTTGCCATACTCTTACTATTTTTGCTGACAGAAACCCATAAATATCAGTGTCTTAGAAACATAGCCAGCCACTGCACAGGCAGCTGAACCCTGCTGCCTGTTCTGCAACAAATACCCTTTTTCCCAGGAAGGTCTTTTTGTCTGCTTCTTCCTCAGCAATTCTTGTTCCTTTTATGTGTTTTCTTTCCCTCATTAATAATAGCACATTAGATCCGTCAAAGTCTGACAGTAAGGAATTTATATCCTGTTGTAGCTAAAAGTTTAACCTCAGTGTGCTTCAGGAGAGCTGCAGGTGTGTTGTATGTGGCTATACGTACAATTTGTTTTGGAGGGAAATTGTCAGTGTAAATGCAGTGGAGTTGTCTCTGTAGTTATAAGACATGCAAATATAGGATAAAGTGATACTGATTGTGAAGTTCCTAATTTTAGTGACTACTAGGAATTATCTGTAAACAGTTTTGCCTCTGATTAGGCCTAATCAAAGTGAACAGGAAGGGTTTGATTAAAAAAAATCATTCCTTTATTCTTTGCTTGTATAATGTGAAGCCAGTTAATCCAGCCCTGAACCTAATTAATGTCTGCCAATATGAAGCAGATAACCCTCCCTTTAATATTATGACTAATGCAGTTGCGCCTTGCCGTTTGCAAGCATGTGCAAGGCTTTCCTCGTTCTCCCTAAAAATCCTTGTGCCTCCACAGATTGTGTGAGACTAGAGCAAGGTCTCTGATACACGTGGGATAGATACATTCCTGAGGCATTTATTACCTCTGACTCTTTAATGAAGCTTTACACGGTTTTGACAACGCCTAATACTGTATTGTTTTTTGTGGGTTTTTTTTGTTTGTTTGTTTTTCTTTTTTTTCAATAAGGAGAATTAAGCCCTCCTGGTATTTCTGCAGAAAATACTGGCTCAGATGATCATGTCACAATCTTAGAAACTTTCTCCTTAGGTATTTCACAGAAATCAGATCCTTTTGGCACAAGGCAGTCTCCTGGGCACTAAGTCATTTTCTCATCCTTACAAAATCACAGCTGCACATARTGACCTAAGGGTGTGTGCTGGTGGTAAATGTGTACAGATACAGAGGTGACATTAGCTACCTCCTGAGGGGCCTGAAGTATAACTTGAGATATTGAATATCACATTCTGTCATGCTCACATATTTTACTCAGAACTACTTTATGATATCTAGCAATATATGTCAAGGTGTTGGGGAAAAGGATTCAGACCTCATGCTTCCTTTAAAAAAAAAAGAAAAGAAAAAAGCAACAAGAGAAGATCAAATTGTGCATGAGCTAGCTATATCTGCGTGTGGTCTCCCATATTTGGAGGTTGTTAGTACTCCAAAACAATGCTAACTCATTTTTTAAAATATTTTTGCTTTCTGCCAGTTCTTTTGCTGCTTGCTCATATACAAACCCAGAAATGGATCTGGAATGAATTTTAAGACATCTATCAGAGCATTATGCTGGCATTTATCCATATCTTGCTAGCCAGTTAGCTTCACTGGGTTTTAAAGACAAGGAGGGATTGTTTAGCAGAAGACACAAGGTAGAAGCTTGACTTGGATAGACTGGATTGTGACCTGGAGGATCGCGCTATCCTTGTAGGCTGCAGAGGCTACAGAATGCCTCAGGCTGCTTGGCTTGAGTACCCCTCATGGGATAATGTTAGGATATTTGGCATGAGAAGACCTGATCCCTTGGAACTCAGTTTATACCAAAACTTCCTATATTCTGCCTAATCGCTTTCCCTGTCCCCCACTCTTGACCCAGATAATCCTTTCCTGTGTGGGGATTATTATGTGGTCTGTGTCCTGAAGGATGCTGAGTTAGCTGAGCTTACAGTCCTTTGGCTTGATGCTTCTGCAGGATTACTTTGTTCCACTCTCTCTATATGATATTGCTGGTCATACCCTCAGCATACCTCCCTTTATGGAGGGTTAATTCCTTTTGAATTTTGCCAATATGAAAAAAAAAAAAAAAAAAAAAAAGGCCATGAAAGAAGCAGAACTGATGAGAAGTTTGCATCCTGTTTTTGTTGGGAAGACCTTTTCTCTTCAGATTTGGTATATAGGATCACCCCAGACTGGGCTCTTGGTCAACCTGAAGTCTCTGTGAGACACCATCTCCTGTCATTGTCATTTAAACTAAGCTCTTTGCCTCAGCAGAGGCTGCTCTTAGTGATGACAGCTGGCATTTATCTAGTGTTTCATGTCTGAAAAATCATCCTAGAAGTCATATTTTTCAAAACACCATGGAATGGACAAAAATAGAGAGAGTTGATTAATTTGGGAGAGGGTCCCAAGGTGTTCAGTGTTTCTTTTGCATATGCCTAGCAACTTATTTCTGGGAGGCAAAGGCAGGAGATACCCTGTGACCTCTGAAGTTATAGTGGGCTCCCTTTGCATGCTTTGTCTTCTAAGCAGATCCTTATTTTTTGTGATCACAGTTTGAAAGCCAAACATATTACTGCTAAACACACTCCTGCCTGTCTGCTTATTTTTGGTTAGATTCTTCCTCAGGAATATCTTACTTTTTGAAACCAGGGAAACTAATTGCAGCGTAATGTAGTTTTTTTCAGAGCCAGGGAATATATTTTAATTTGGCTTTCCTTTTTTTTTTCTTTTTGTAATCAAATACTTATCCTATAGAAAACAGCCGTTGATACCTGCATATGCATTGCTGTATGAATAATTCAAATCAAGATTTGATTTAAAGCTTGCAGCTTTTAACACTAGTCAACAGAATAATTATGTGATTGGTGCTGAGGGAAACCAGCATATATATTTAAGGAAGAGAGGAGCCAATGCTAAAAGTTAGATGAGCAAGTTAATTATTGCTGCCTCTGCCACTGATGACATTCTGCGACCTTGTGGCAAAGCTTTTAACTGTCAAACTGATGTGCAGGTGTTAAAAGAAAGGAGAGAGGGGGAAGAGGCTATTTTTTCAAAAATACCCAAAGCCTTGCAGGGCTTATTTCGTGATGCTTCTGCTTGTGGCTCCTTCAGCTCCTTCAAATATTAGTATATGACATTTATTATGCCAATTGTGAAGTGTTAAAGAATGTAAAATACTGCCTCTTTGGAAGAAGTTACTAGAAACAGTAGTAGGGGAGGGCAAGCTCTAAAAGTTTCTTCRCTTTCTAGAAGTACCAGAGTTGATGAGTTCTTAAGCAAACCAAAGTTTAATGAAAAAACCAATTCCTGCTAAGCTGTGTGTTGGTCTCTGAGGCTGTCGCTGTTTGTAATAGATTCTGGGAACAGTGTCATTGAATTGGATTCCTCTATAATATGTCACAATTGAAAAGATGATAAAAAACCTTTCACATTCCAGAAAGCTTTTTGATTGTAATAACTTTAATAACTTTAAATTAAGTTATGGATTTGTGTTAAAATGTATGAAATTTTGAGGTCCCTACATCCCAAAGTAGTGCAAAAATCATTAGAATGACTTTGCTATGCTGATGGATTACACTTGCAATGAACACTGGCCTACTGTTAAATAGGTGAATCCTATTAAAATAATGATTTTTAATAACTTTTAAATGGTTACTATTCTGCCATTCAGATAATAGAAATGGAGGGAAAGCTACTCAAATGAACAAGTGAAGAAAATGCTTTGAGCTTTTCTCCAGTCTTACTTCCAAGTACTTGGAATACAAAACTAAAACTTGCAAGTATAGCTGTCATAGATTTAAATTTAAAGGTCATGAAGGTTATGATGCATGCCAAGAGGGCAAAAACATTAGCTTTCCTGTTTTGGACAAAGTTTTAAGATATTTTAACCTTCAAAAATTTTCTATGTGCCAGGACTATTCCATAAACTGATGTTCCTGAATGTATATTTAGACTGAGTAATTAACTCTGTCAGTTTTAAAGTTACCAGTTTTACATTCCTGTTACAATGTCAGGGTCATATGCCCTTATACTGAGACATCTACAAATTTATAATCAGGCTCTTTTTCCAGCAAACCAGCAATATAATAGATTGAACACTAATAATAAAATGAAACTCATAAGTGCGTTTTGAAGAACACTGATTACTACACTAAACAATTCAGAACAAATGAATRTTGTTTTGAAAGACTAACAAAGAAAAACAAGTAATAAAGATGTGTCCTTGGGAATATTTGTAGCAGTCATCTACTTTTTTCTTTCAAAGTTAGTCATTCAAACCTAGCAAAAGTAAGTTTGCTATAATACAGTGCTTTGCATATCTGGGACAAGGATTTAGATGCTACTGGTAAAGTGCAAGTAGAGAGTCACAGTGTTAATTTCATATGAAATTTGGACATGTTTCTGTGAGGGCATCCTGAGCTGACTACTCAATTTATTTATTTTTTTTTAAGGGAACACACTAAAAGATACCAGAATGTTTCCTACCTAGTTTTACCTGAGCATAAATAATGATGTAATTCTGTAAATAGAGAAAAATCGTATCTGCTTCTTGAGATGCATGTAAAATAAAAACTTTGAAACAACTCTGTCCTGCCCAGTGGATCTCAGCAGAGCAAATCCTTTCATCTAGCCTTTCTCCTAGTCCAGCAGCTTCCAATGGCTTCTTGGATTACAACAAAGCCGTGCCAAATCCCTTCTGAATCTCTTAAGAGAAAGTTTTCTCTTTGTCATCTCTGGCACTTGGTGTTGATGTGCTCCTGCCACACTTTCTGCTTGCTGTGAATCCTGTTCTCTGTCTATCCCATCRTGTTCATCTGTCAAATTCAGGAAGCCTCTTTCCACAGAGTACGTGCCGGGAGGGGACAGTCTTTCTTTCCTCCTACTATATTTTTCTAGCTGGCCCACACTGCAGCACACCGGACAAAACAACCTTCCTCCTTATTGCTCAGCCACAACTCTTTAACAGGGGCATATGCAGTACAGTGTGAACAAACAGTTCTGTCGTCAATCTGTTTCCCTCACTATGGGACTTAACTCCTGGCAAGCATATCTGAGCAGAGGAGCCATAATTTCATCGAAGCAGCAGCTTCTTTATGTGGAGGGCACATCGACCCTGTGTTATGCTAAAGCGTCAGCATTACAAGCAAGGTCAAATGCAGATATGTGATTTAAAGCAGGGCTAATTTGCTCAGAGATGGTTGATGAAGAGCACATAATGGTAAGCCATATGGCTAGAAACCTTCATACAAAATGAATTTCATCAGAAAGTGGTACAGTCTCATTGTTGCCATTTTCCCAAATRTCTTTCTCATGTTCAAAGAATCTGTAGTGTTCACTGAGCAACTGCTGTTCAGACCTGGGAAAATAAGCATCCCTGCTGTTCTTAGCRCTTCCATGTCAGATAAGTATATGCTTATAGCAGAGGTATTTTTTGYGCTACCATTAGAACCATCATGCCAAAGCAATGAATAATGTCTCTACAGGAAAGGCTTGACAGTCAATTATCTGGCCATACCTACCAAGGTGAATGCAATTGCTCTTATAATGTCTCTGGTGAGAAATTTTGGTGCCGTTGAGCCTTCAATTGCCATAAAGTGAAATTACTGCAGTAACTTTTCAGCGCAGTGCTAGAACTCTTAATAGTATGCTATGTTTTGCACTTGATTTTCTACCACATTCATCCTTCAGGCATTACTGGACTGGGATTTTTTTTAAAGGAACCTGTTTTGTGAACTAATTATGACAAATGTTGACATGACATCTGTTGCTTGCTTTAAATTACCTCTTAGTCTGTTGGAATTMATCTTGAAGGCATTGTTTTAATGAATTTTTTTTTCATAAACATTGATACAACCTGTGGGAGATCTGAATAAAAAAGAAAATCCACCAATCCTGCCAAGAGAATAGCTTATGTGCCAACTGCGAGTTTTGTTGTTGTTGTTGTTGTTCTGCTTTTTGTGATATTAATTCAGCTGGTTTCTGAGGCGTTTAAGTATATAACAGGTTATGGTATGGAGAATTTCTCCTTGAGAAGAGTTATTCAAAGGACCCACTTCCTGAAAGAACCACTTTCATGATCCAAAAGTTGCTGCATTCAGCTAAACCTTATGTTCTTCATRGGATATTGTACTCTTTTATTTTGTGATGTATTTGCCTCTGAATCTAAGATTAGTGGGTAATTTCTGGAGTTATTTTTCTTCTGTCTGTTCTATCTGTGTATTCTAGATGAGATTTCCTTGCAGCTACTTGGGTGACATCTGGTAATTTTTTAGTACCTACCTTATCAATGTTTTATCTACCACGTTTCATTCAAAAGTTGTAAACGTGGCTAATTAAATCATGCTAAATGATTGTGATAATTCAAACCATATGTGAAAACTTCTATCTGGTTTTCAAAAACTAACTTCATGTTGATATGCGTCTGTCACATTTTCTCTAGGTACAAATGGATCAAAGTTGCACAGTGGTTGGTGAATGTTACCTTTTTGGAACTGAAAAGCTTGCTCTACGACAGACCTTTTTTTTTTATTATTAAAAAAAAAAAAAGAGAGAGAGAGAGAGTTTAGAGAGCAAACCAGTGAGAAGATGTCCTTAAATTCTGAGATAGCAGTGAATTTGTGCAATGTTTGTACCTTGATCAAAACAAATCCTTTTCAGTGTAATGGGTGTAGGGTCTTGATGAGTAAAAGATTTCTGAAGTCCTTTTGTGTCCACAGTTAGTGAAATTCCTGCAGAACAGATCGAGGGTTGCACCTGGTACGGTATTTGGTAATGCTGAATGGTAGTGTTAGTAGGTCACGATTAGCAGAGAGCATTACATGAGTATGGTATAAAGCAGTTACTAAGCTTGGCAGGGGAAGAAAGTGGGAATTGTTCCCTTTCTGTTTTGCCTTTATGATCTTAATACAGACATTTCAGGAGACAAGGTTTTTTAGATGAGTTCAAATGCTGTTGGTTATTTTAAGTGTTTTTCATTGTCCATGGAGATTTTTTCTTACACTCTTCTTCATTTAGTTCTATAAAGTGGCTGTAAACAGTACAGTCAAGAAAACCTTACGACATTTTGCATTTCTTTCCACAGAAATACCTCCGGAGCTTTTTCTCTGCGATGCTGAAATCTCCATCATCTCCACTGCACATTGATAAAGTGGGGCTGACTCTATCAAAGCATACCATTTGTGAATTCTCTCCCTTCTTCAAGAAAGGTGTGTTTGACTATAGCAGTCATGGGACCAGCTAACTTTTGTGCCAGGCCCCTTATGCCAGAGGAGCACAGTCCAAGTGGTGCCTTCCTTCCGTGGTGTGAGAGGAATGGAGTGGGGAAAGAAAAGGCATCTTCTTCTGTGCCTGCAAAGTTTCATGAGAACTTCTCCCAGCTGATGACAGCTACACCCTGACACTAGCCTCTGTTCTCTACCAGTTCTCCTATTAGTGCCTGCATTTTACTGGCATGGGCTGTACAGACTTTTTTTTTTTTTTTTTTTTTTTTTTTTTTTGCGCTGTTAATAATGTACAAAAATTCTGACTCTTAGGCTGTTTGCAGCCACTCAGTAGTGGGAATACTTCCTTTACATTTGCTCAGACAATTCGCTATGATCATGCAGAAGCATCTCCTGTTTACTGTGGCCACGTAATCATAATGACAGAGATTTTGGAGCAGCCCAGTTTCCTTTCGGTTTCTCGCCACGCTGTTCCTTGAAGAATATTTCCTGTTTCATTTCCTTATAGCATACTGTGGCATTTAAAGTCATGCTCATACTCCATTGTTGTTTGTTTTTTGTTTTTTGTTTTTTTTTCCCCTGGAGATAAATATCTTTTTGCCTGTATAGTTTTCTCAGAATTAAAGGGCCTTTGTGAGGCCTTGGTGACTTGAATGTTTACAAAGTACATACAACAGAAAGAATATAATTTAAACCCTATAAAAGTCTTCCAGACATGATTATTTTGAAGCAGAATGAAGCACTTGCCATTAATTAAACAGTAAAGAAAGCAATAGTTACAGAAGAATGCGGTCAGCATCTTTTTGCATTTTCTAATTACTTAGAATGTAACTGGATACTGAGCACTGTACAGGACTTAGAGCTATGCATAAACCCAATGCAAAGTGCTATATATATATTTTATAATAGCTTCTTTACAATAGCATAACACTGTAAAACCTGAGTTTTAGTTGCATCGTTTAAAATTTACAGGATTTTACTAACAGTACTTTAAAATTACTCAGGACTCATTCATAATTGCACATGTATATACAGATAGAACTCATTTTGTATTGCTATGCATCCCCCCAAAAATATACACTGTGACTGGAATTGTGAACATGTACATTTTTATGTATAATTGATTCTATAAAAATCAGAATCAAACAACTTTCAGGTATTAAAATGCATAATGAAGTGTGGGGTTTATGTGCCATTTGTTAGGAATATTAAGCATCGTTTGTTGAGTTGCCATCACTTGGCTCTTGTAGGTCTTGATAACCAAACTACTCCATGTTGTCAAAAATGATTGTTAAAACCTAATCTGACAACAGTACTAATAGTTCTATTTAATGACCTAAATTATAGGAACATCAGTGTGTTTACATTTAATGTGATGAATAAAGACATTTGGGTTCCATTAGTAAGCTTAGCCTGCTATACTAATTTAAAAATATTATTACAATGATTTTCTGTTAATTTGGGGGAGTATTTTGGTGATTTTGATGCATTTCAGTGAAAATGAATGTTGAGTAAAATTTCTAAACCACAGAAATTCTATTATCAGCAATGATACCAGAGCAGAGCAGACCTGAATGCCTTTAGATATGTCTGACTGTATCTGAACACCTTTTAAATATCTTCCTCTTGAGACTTGTATATCTTAGTACCTTAAATTGGGAACCAGGTTTTCAAGCTAAGAATTCCAACCAGACCTGTAGATTCCCAAACCAATTTTGCTGCCTAGATTCCCAGCCTCCCTCATCTGCTTCTGCACTGGCATGCTGACTGCACCTGCCCTTTGTCACCCACAGGGACCTGACCTCACCTTCCTTGCTCTGCCCTGTGCTTGTATTACACCTCTCACTTCTCTCCCTCCAGCCCTCATTGCCAGTCCATCATTCCCTTCTCCACCCTGCCRTTCGGCTTTGCTCTTGCTTCCTGAATCAAAAAGTCAATGTTGTGTACTTGTGGGGTTCCCACTGGTAAGCTGGATAATTGGAGTTTGTTGCTGCTGCACATATTAAAACATTGGTAGCTTCATTTGCTCGCGGTTACTCTGATGGCCCGTATGAGTGCATCCATAGAGGCAGAAGTTGGGCAAGGTATTGCTGGTGTGTATATCAGCATGGGAACTCCTACCCTAAATCTCACTTCAAAAACCAGAAAGTCTTTTTGTTCTCTCCTCTCTGTTGGCTCTGTCCTCCTCCCATCCCATTGCAATACAATATAATGAAGAATTAATGTTAAAGAGTTCAAAAAGGGAGTTTTGCATTACTGTCTTTAGAGCATTATTTCCTGTGTGCCATTTCTATGGAAGCACTTGGTAGGCCAAAAAAACGRCTGGCAGGCTGCTTTATCTGCTGTGCAAAACCAATTCCTGCATATTTTCTAGCTGAAAAAAATGTCAGTGGTGCCAAGCAGTCAGCTAAGCGCTTTCCCACGCCAAGCAGTGCAGAACTYGTTAAGTAAAACTGTTGTGCCACATGGAAAATGTATGCTTGGAAGAAGGGTTGAGCATGCAGGACTCCTAGAGGTAAGCCACATGCTTCATGTCACTTTGGATTTGGAGAACTTGTTTTAAAAAAAACCCACACAACTGGACAGAGGGTTAAACTCGAATAAAAAATATGGGTATCTGTATTTTTCACATTCATTTAAAAAAAGACTAGTACTCAGTTCTTGTCTACAGCATAAATTAATTCAGAGAAGACCAGATGCTCTGGTGGTATAAATCTGCTAATAAGGTGGCTAATATATGTTGGCTAGTTTATCTGGCCTGCAGTGTTACTGCAGATAGCAAAGTAAAGACTGATTAATCACTCTGTTTAAAATGTCATCAAGTTAAAAGCTACAGAAATGTAAGTGTAAGCACGTAATTAGGACTACAACCCCAGGCTACCAGCTTTTCTTACCTTCTTATCCTTCAGTGGAATCCAGAGTTTAATCAATGATTACAAGCTAATGCTAGACTAAGAGGTGTCATTTTATAATACCATCAGTAAGAATGTGATGGCTCTTCATAACCTGCAGTCTTTAAGCCCAGACTGTGCCTCTTCATAAGAGGTTATCAAWAGAAGCTGAGGTGCATGTTGAAATTATTAGAAGTGCGAACTATGTTCCTATAAAGATTTCTACTGCCTCTGAAATTCTCTGTGAATTTTACTTTCAAAATGTTATCAGCTTCAAAAACATTACGAAAGAATCGTCTAACAGGCTAGTACAGTTTTTTCAGAAAACAGGGAACTGAAATACACAAAACAGAAAGCTGTGTATATAGAACACTGAATTTGTTACTACAGAAATTCACACGCAATTTTTCCAGTTTAATCAATGAGCCTTTAAAAGCTATGCAGAGTTTGCCATTTACTGTCCCTCTAAACTTTTTGTATATGAGAGTAAGAAATATGTTGTACTTGACTGTGATAAAGCTTGCAATTTTGCATGCTGTTAGCTTTCTTTGTCTTTCACTAAAACCACAGAATTGTAGGAGATAAACTATTTTAACTTACCAAGATTCTTAGCTTTGAGTGAGTCCAGCCCTGGGTTTATTTTCTCTCTGTTTCACTAGACCTGAAAATACATAAAATTTTGGTTAAGCTGAAGAGCAAAAATTGGTTGGCTTCTAACCAGATCATGGGAAATAACATARGGTCCTTCACAGGTCTTCCTGAGCAAATACAATCTGAGGAGTTGCAGTGGGCCCTAAGATCCAGTTGTCCTAGTGTATTCTCTTGACAGAAGTCAAAGTGAATTTTTGATGTACTGGTTACTGCCACTTTTGATTTTTTTATTGTTGGTTGTTGATTACAAAACAATGCTTTTTCAAAAGTGACAGTTTTCTTTCTTAAATAATGGCAACAAAGCCAATCAGAAAAACAGAAAAAACAGGCAGAAGTGAGCTGTTTTGTTTTGTTTTGTTTTTTCTGGGAAATATTTAAACTTCTGTGATACCATCCTTTATATTATGTTTACATCAGTAAAAGAGCTTGTCCAATTGGACAGAAAATATCAAATCACAGAAGTTATATATTCCCTTGTGTTCTAGAGATTTTTTTTTCAAGTTTTAAAAGGAGGGGGGGAGAACCCTAAAGGTATCTCATTAATGTTTGATAAAATGGGGGAAAGCTTTTTGGAACAGCGGATTTTGTCTCCAGTGCATAAAAAGACTTAACAAAAAATTGCTATGGGCAGCGTAGGAAGCCCTATTCTTTATTTCCATTTCCTTGTTTATAATTTTTCTTTATGAGTACTCACATTTTTCTCCCATGTCATATTGACAGCTAAGGAAATGTCAACTCCCTCTAGCACAGCTTGAGTGTTCAGGCAGAGTTTAAGCAGTATTTTGTTGTTATTGTCTTTAAGAAATTGGTGTTTCCTGACTTTTTAGAGCTCYGTAGACTTTATCAAAGTCCTTTGCAGTTCCTTTGATAGCTTCTTCTATCTTTACCTAACAGTTTTGCTTGAACAGCTTGTTCTCATGCTTCGTATTGTTAGAATATTTCCCTTCTGTTTTCTTGTTTTATAAGCCTTTACAAGGTTTATAAGAATGTGTTGGGAAGATTTGAAGGTTAAAAAAGAAAAACTTTCATTGAACAAAGGTAGTTATATCATCTTCTGATGAGGGAAATTCTGATCTAGAAAAGTGGAACACAAATTCTTTGATCTTTTTACATGTTTTGAACTTCTGAGTCTTCAGAGGTCTCCCATGTTACAGCTTTTGGGAGTACTATTGCACTATTTCCTGATCATTGCAATATTCTTTTCCACTGTAATTAACAYTTGACATGAACCTTTCTTCAAGAAATGTGTTTGAGAAAGGGTCTCTTCTACCTACCGATGTTTCTTTCCTTCTGGAGATAGGCTGGGAGGAGTTCAGGTCAGGAGGTCTTTGTTGGACTCCTGCTTTTGTCAACGTCATTGCACAAGGCTGAGCTAACACTGTATTTTCTCCAGCTTAACTGTTTTTAATGTTGCCTGGAGAAATGGATTGTTTCCATAATTAAGTGGGGTTTTTTTCTGTTTCCTTAAGATATGGATTGGAGATCACTGATTGTGACMAGTTTTTGGTCACATTCTGCAGAAACCAATAGTTTTGCTTTTTTGCACTGTAAATTACATCAGAACTCAGCATCTCAAAAATGAAGAAAAAAATAATGAAGATTTTGTGTAATTCAAGAAATCTCAGTGTGTTTTCAGGATTTTCTGCATCATGGTTCTCTTCTGTTCCCGTATCTGGACAGCCAGGAGATGCATGGGCTGGAAGTATTTCTTTTTCACGGTGCAAATGAACACAGTAATAATGAGAGCTTCAAGAATTGTCCTGGRGAAACTGAAACCATGTGAGCTTCAAATCACTTGTTCCTACTGAGTTCATTTCTGTCCATAGCCATCTCTGATTCTCATCATTTTAGTATCTGAGCATTAGAGTGCTAGACAAGGTAGGTGTAGTAAAGCACTCTGAATGCCCAAGGTTAGCACAGCACTGTGTGGACAATTACATATATATCTAATTTTCCTAAGTTTGAATCCGTCTTGTTACTTTCCATGTTCTAGTTAAGAAGTGTTCATTAGTGCTGTGCAGACAAAAGAAAAATGCCAGTTCTGTGAAGTAAGCGCTTCCAGGAAGTACCGTGGATGCCCCCTCTTCTCACCATCGCTAAAAGGTTGCTCGGCAGTGTGTGAAATCTGACTCTCAGACAGGCTTCCAAGCTGCCTGAGCGTCGTATTGATTCTGGCACCATTCTGCAACCATAAGCCGGTGCTCAGGTTTATGTGCACAGATGAAGCTACATCTTAATATCTTAATTGTGTTTCAGACTTCGACTTTATCTGTTGTGGGTGTAGCGTGGGGTGTTGTTATTGGAAAAGCAATGGAAAATTTAAGTATGCAAAGAACATTGCAAGAAAACTTTAAAAATCAATGTGCTTGTTCTAAACATACATATATTATGATTTTTTCATCTGTTGTAACAATAATATTTGCATAGCATTGGCTGCTGTACTGGATGGAACCAGGAGAGCTCAAAGGTAGTAAGCCTACTAGCAGTAAGAGCCTCCTTTAGCACAACGAATTTCATATGCAGAAGGATTTCACTTGCTCCTTCTGTTGTAACAATAGTGGAAGGGTTTAGTGGTGAAGCAAAGGGCGTCAATGAGAAATGCTGAGGGCTTCCCAGTTGTAACTTAGTCTCTGCTAGGTTATAATGGTAACATGCATTTCATTCTGTGTGAAGTAAATGAAGGGCAGCATGTGAAAGCATGTGAGTGGTTTGGCCTTTACTTTCATGATGACATTTTTACAGGACAAGTTTTGCAACTTCAGTAACACCTGTCTGGCATCCTTTGCCCTGCAGGCCAAGAGGCATGTGACAATTTTCACTAGAGCATTACAAAACGCTTTTGAGCAATTACAATGCTTTCAAGCAAGAACTTGACAAGGCTTTTAAACATGAGAATGCCTCGATGATATCCTGGAAAACTAGCAGGAACAGGACTTTCTTGACTTGAGTGATTTCTTACACGGAGAGAATCCGAACTGCTGCTTTCTCTTTTCTGTGCCACCTTCTCAACAAAACTCAGCACTCCCTGACCACTAAGGCTTCCACACAAATAGCAGAGAGGRACTTGCTCTGTGATTTCCCTGTGTGTTCCCAGTTATGTTCTGTTTCTCCGRTTCTTTTGCTGAATCCCTTTTTAACATAAATCATGTTTCAGTTGCAGTTTTGAAGGTCAAATGCATGCATTGGGTTAACCCCTTTTCACTACCTAGGTGTAATGTTTTTACTGTCGTAGAGATGTGAAAATAAGCTGACGTATCTGTTTTCATGTTTCTTCTCCGTTCCTCCAGCATTGTTATGTTCAAAACCCCATTATTTTCACCTTCTACACAGAAAAGCACCTTCAAGGACAATTTTACACTCTAGTTGGTCTCTAGGTAACCTAAATTTTTCATTCGCTTATTATTAAACCTATGCTTGTAACTGAAACTAAGCTCTCATCCCATTTCAAATTAATCCCTTGGTGCAAAATGTCAAGGGTTTTCCARCTCTATCAAATGGAAGTTACAGAAGCTGGGAACCTATTGACACCAAGAGGTTAACCCATTAGCCACTACTTAATGTCCTCAGCTTTCCTCTGCAGAATCAGAGCTGGCTCTGTGACCTACTAACACCACCACAAAGATGTCCAAGAACTTGCTCTAAAATGTGTTATTAGGTCTTTTATTTTGGGGTAGACTTGGGGGGGGGGAACCAAACAACTTCACAGCTGCAAAGAGAAGCAAGTAACAGCCTGGAAGTGGAAATCAGCAGTAATTAAAAAAAAAAAAATACATCCCATATTAATGGGCCTCAGGGCAAAAACAACTCTTAATTACAAGAGGTGTGTAAAAAACTTTCCCCAGAATGCACTTAGCCTGAGTCAGTCCCCTCCTGGGGTATTGCTGGAGTTGCGATCAGACTTCTCTAATGGAAAATTTGTTCTTGTGACCATGGTAACATGCACAGGCTTCTCTGAGTGGAGCCGTGGGAAACCCAGGGCATTCAGAAGGCAGCAGAGACCCAGGATGCTAATGGGAACAAGTCAAGACCCTGGTCACTAGGGTGTGGGGAAAGGAAGGTTGGTGAATCGGGATCTACAAGGGGGTGTCCTCCAGGTTTCCAACTTCTGCTCTTGCCCGCTTGGCCACCTCGTGCAAAGGTGTGTTGCAACGGGTCCGTGTCAGCTAAGCTGCTCAGTTAGTCTCTCCACTACTAGATAATTTTCCCTTTCAATAGCCAGTTCAGCTGAATGACAACACGTGCATGAGACTTTTGGGACAAATACGGCCACCGCTCTCAATAACCACATGTGGAGACGCCAAGAGGCCCTTCAGATGCGGGAACAGCCAAAGGTAGCAAGGCGCCCTGCCGCTCTCAGCTCCTCACGGCAGTCARGCGACTTGCCCTTGCTGCTCAGGCAGGGACCAGGATGCAGCAGGACTTTCTGGGCACGCAGAGGACGCGCTAGCTTAGCGAGCTCAATGCCAGCGAGGTGCAGCAGGGAGCTGGGCAGGGGAGGAAGGGGAGACCATGGAGAAGGGGGTGACGTTCGAATTGCAAAGGTGCGTAAATCTCTGGGCTTTTCCATCTTGGTGGGGGCGGGGAGCAGGCTCAACAAAGTTTTAAGTACGTTGTTTTCTTCCTTAGTGAAATACTGATTAGAARYCRWCCTAAGACCCTTAAGGCTGTCAGTCTCACTTTGTTATTCAAATACGCTATTTTCCTCTTGCCATTACCTGATTTTTATTCTATAGAAACGTMTTGACGAGATACTGCAGCAATGCTCCAGACAAAACTGGTAGTCCAGCTCTTTTGCCCTGACTTTTAGAAGGCATTTGCTCAAGGAAAGCCCATTCCCAGTACCACCAATTCTGTGAGCGYGCTGACTTAGGATATTAGTTATTAAATTCTGCTGCACAAATTACCATTTATGTCATTATAAATCTGTCTCTACTGAGCAACCATTTTTATGGTGATGATCCTAGTATTTACATAAAAATTGCARTATAAAAGGTAAATTATGTATTCCAACCTGCAATTTTTGCCAAGGATTTACACATGCAGAATAAATTATTTTCTCCTTCATAAGCAACAGTAATCATAAGTAATGTGCACAAACATTCACAACCATCGTCTCACGTGAAAGCTACATTTTTTTTCTYCTGTAGCCTGTGGTAATTACAGTATACATCAATTCCACCATAGGTACGTACAGCAGTTCCCCCCCACCTCCACTCTTTATACAGTTTTAATGACTATTCYTGCCTAGAATACAGCATTCTAMATTAAAAAATTAAAAATTTAGAAGYAGATTGTTTCCCTGACAACAGGAATGGCAACATTTAATTCCCCTCTGTGTCATCTGTAAATAAATACATACAGTTGCAGATACTAGCGAGATAATGTGCCTGAGGCTAATCGTGCCATTACAAATATTTTGAGCCTGAGTTTGATGATGCAGGTCATGGTACTTAAATATGTATGAACTGAACTAATTTAACCTTCTTGCTGCTTACCAGGGTCTTGATAAAACCATTCTTAACAGGGTCATATGGGCAAAAAGGGGCAGCTGAATTATCCTGGATTGGGTCTGTGGCAATTGGTGTTTTTAGGACTTCTGGTGTTTTTCTAAATTCATTAATGAATCATTGATTGCGAAGGATGTGAGCCCAGAACATAGCCGAAACCTCTAGGCTGTGAGTAAATTGGCAAGGCAGCTCCAATCCTTGTTATCAGTGTGAGGTGAGAGGGTTGAGGGGGCTTTCATAGGGGCAGAGCGATTCCTGCCAATTTCCTTGAGGCTGATGATTGATATCTTCTGATGGGGGTTGGAGGTGGATTGCATGTATAAGAAGACCTGGGCGTTGCAGCGCATACAGTATGTTAAGAGAAATGCCCTTATGGGAGTTTTGCCTTCGGAAGCACCGTGCTTGGCTCTTCCATTTGATGCCTCACTAGGCAGCAGACTGWGCCCAGGACAGCGGGAAGCGTGCGTGCGGGTGGGCTTGTTCAGAACCACGTACGTGCCTGGAGGTCGTGGTCTTGCAGAGCCACTGCACAGTCGTGCTCTGCCCCCCCCAGTTCTGCTCCACTCCCGGCGTGAAGCCGGCCTGGGTGCAATGGGAGGCAGGGCCCTTGCGGGTTATCACACGCAGGCCAGACATGCTTTTGGCACTGCAGGTTAAGGCGTCGTTAAGATAGGGAAAAATAAAATGCTAAACTGTTTTGTCTAATCTCCATGTCTTGCCTTGTGTCTGTATGATAAATGGTTTAAGTTTATAAGCTGCTCGTTTCCAAGGTATTCCGTCTGCCCTGAGCTCAGCTCCGGGTCCAGTCCTCCCAAGCGCCTGCGCTGAGCTCTAAAGGCAAAGACTCTTCAACCTCCGCACCAGTGAGCATTGATCTTACACTCAGGACTGCTGGTTTAGCCAGTAAAGTGCTTCAGCTGGTCCCAGTGGTGCTGCCTTTCTCCAAGCAGACTTCAGCTGGAAGCAAGGAAAGCAGATTCTTCTCTAATCTCTGCTCAGAGCCTCGCTAGGAACGGGAGTATTTCCTGCAGAGATTTGGCTTGGTGCGCTCTTTCTGACTGGTGGCAAATGAATTCTTGTAACATTAACTGCAGCGTTGAGTTTGGCTGTGAATAGAATGAAATTCTAAAGAGCAGGTTCTCTTAGGTTTCTTATCTTTACTTGTCATATTATTTCGTAGCTATTTAAGCAGACGCTAAACTAAATAAAAATTTAGTGATGCACATTTAGCACGAGCCCTGACTCCAGACTTAGGAGACAGCAGCTCCAGAAGAAGTCTCTCTCTCCCTCTCTCATGACACTAAAATGTGGTCCCCTCCCATCYGGCATGGTGTTAGCTCATTCTAGCTAAGTCAAATGAAGGCTGYAGCTAGTACAGTCCATTAGTACATTAATTTACTTGGACCCTTCTGTAGCTGGAGCAGTTCATCATCCTCGTTGCATGAGCAAAAATCTTCAGCAGGTCTGTTGAGACTGGCTCAGTTCCTCAACCAGCACATGCTRCTCTGGCTCAGTTGAAGCGGTGGAGCTGGGATGTTTCATACAGTCGGAGGCATTAGCTGTGTGCCACGGGATATATAATCCTGAAAGTGGCGTATTTTAGGGCATGCAGTTTCAGAGGAATGGAGCATTGTTCCTGCAGGGCTCTTGGCTGTGAAATGTGCTGCTGTTAAGTCACCTAATAATGCTCAGGGCAACATGCCATGATGCACAGTGATGGAAAAGGGGAAAAGCAGATGTGAAGGGAAAAAAAGCAACGACAGAGAAAAGGGTTGACAACCAGACCATTGTGGTTCCAGTCGCATAAAAAAGATTATTTGGCTGTGAAGAATGGGTTCAGCAATTCCATAGCTAGGTGGGACAACCATGTGCCACCCCATTACAGCAAATTCTACTTAAAACTTGCAAGATTGAGTGTACTGAAAAAACGTTACACATAGTCAGCCTTGGTCTGCACTAGTAATTAATGTTAGTGTATTTCCTTATGCCAGCAACAGGTACTCTTTTCTAGGAGAGGTAAAGCTGAGGAAACAGCTGAAAATAGTCATATTCTACTGTGACTGCAAAGTCACCATGTTACTTCCGTAGATAAATACAGAGAAAAACAAAACAAGAAAACAAGAAAAAGCCCTCTAAAGCCTTATGTTGCCTTTTGTGATTGAAATGAAAGCTTTCCCTTGTACGTGTCAATGTATCTTAAATGAGATGCTTTGATGGTCTCTGAGAGATTTAGCTCATCTCACAATAAATGTGGAAATTAAAGGAAGCATCAAATTTTTAAGATAATCATATTTTTTGAATGAAGATGGGCTGCAAGTGCTTTTGTTCAGATTTATAACGTTTAGGTATGTTTATATGCATTAGTTCTTTTTCTTATTCTTTGTGAGAAATATGGCCCCACCTGGATAGCGTGCAGGACTCGGTGTTAGAAYGCTTTCCATGGCCCGACCAACCAGCGCCGACTGTGGTTGTCTGGGGAGCTCTGCAGAAATGTCAATTAGCAATAAAAGTTCTACAAACAAGCATTATGCCATCTCCTTATACCTCCCCTGCTGCTGCTCACAGTCGTGCAGAAATGTCCAGAGTTAAGAAATGATGCTGTGGGCTTCTGCTGCTATTTCTTTTCCATTATTGTAAGTTCAGCATTGAAGCTACGGTGTTATATTTTTGTAGACGCCCTGCTACATGTAGGTTTGAATGTTAAATTGAAAATAGAGGACCTAGCAATTGATATGCTTTCTCAAGGGTTACTTTTGAAATTGGAGTGCCTATAATTTTACATCTAATTCCAGCTGGACTAAATATCTTTGCTTTCAGTTCCTGTTGGTGGATTTCTCAGAGCTGGCGTTCCTGCAGGTGAGAGGGGAGTTGCTAAGCAGGGAGCACCTGGGATTCATCCATGCAGTTGGGAGGAGCTCAGGAGGCGTTGTTTTCTATTTCATTCCACAGTTTTGATTATTTTACTGCAATCCATTTGATTTTAAAATGGAAGAGTCTATATGTCTGAGAAGTATCTGTCTTTTCTCCAGTGTAGTAAGGGTAATTATCTTTGCAGGATGCATAGATTGTGCCATTAGGGAATACCCCCCTACCCCCCGCCCCGAGGCAGTGCAACCTGGAGAGGCTTTCCTACATGGAGTCCCTTCCCTCCTTGCTCTGTGCTCCAAGGGGGATGTGCTCTAGATTTGCCTTGTCTGTGTGGGGTGGGAGGAGAAGCCCAAAGGCCTTCTCAGTACTATGTTGATGCAGTCATACAGGCACCTGGAAAAGGAGCCAAAGCAATCAATTCATAGATAGCAGCCTTGCGACAAAGCAATTGAATTAATAAAGCAATTAAATCAGGGACTTGAGAGTATAACTGTTGCTCTGCAGGGATCCTCTTATTCTCTAGATAGTATGTGTGTCTGCAGTTTGTTTGATACAGCTTCTCCTCATGGGCTCCAGCTCTTCTGAAGATGTCTTATAGTACTGCTTTTTTTAAGGAGAAAATGTTGCTGCAGCTTGTTCTACTTGAATGGCACTGGCTGATGAAGAGAAAGTGTGAGGCTAGAAAGGGTGAATGATGACTGATTTTGGAGGAGGTTTAGCTCTTTGCTATACTATCAGTTTCCCATGTGAAATAYATCACTCCACCACCTTGTAACCTCTAGGTGGAATACTGCAGCTGGTGAAGGTAGTCTGGAAAAGCATGTCCTGGTGTTGAGGCACAGGAGAAGGGCTTGTGTTAAACCCTTTTTCCATTAGGCAAGTTTCTTAGGTACCTAATGCTGTGCTACTTCCCAAGTATCACCCATGAGACAGAGTCCGCAGGTGCTTTTTTTCTTGGCCAGACCTGCTGGCTTTCCTAACCTAGGATTATGTATGCCAGTGCATCCRATGCATCTGATCCCTATGGAATTGAGTTCATCAGGCAGTGTAGCATTTTGCTTGCAAGGTGACCCCAACCCTTTGGAGCAGTGGGGTGCTAGGCAAATCTGGTAAATGGTACTCCTTTACACATGGCTGCTTCCTCCACCTTGAAATAGTCTTACAAAGACAGTGGCCCCCAGAGATGGAGGGTGTTTGGGGCACACCTGTGCATTCTACTTTGTCTTGATTCATTTGTTCTTTTGATCATTTGCTCTCTAGTTGGAAGTAACTTCAAAGTAGGGATTCTCAGAAAGACACATTCACCTTCATCACTCAAATATACCCAAAGCCAACTTCCTGTGGGACTTATATTTATTTATTTATTTATTTTTATGTATAGTATTTCAAAGTTGCTTTATGGTTAAAGCTGGATCACTAGCAGTAGAACCTGTCGCYATCCAAAGGTGCTTGAGGTCATATTTTTCCTGAGCTTGGGTGCAGTGTGAAGAGTTCAGCGGCAGAAGACCTCCAGGTGCTTCGGTGCTCCCCATAAAAGAAAAATGATGGATKTTTTCATTAAKAGAAGCRCAGAGTATAGCTTATGTGCTCCTAATCCTGGAGTAATTAAATAACTGAAGAAGAGAGTGATTCATACCAGGGCTTGTGATGCTTAAAGGGTTCCTTTTTTTTTATGTGTTTGAGTATGTCTCTAAGAATGTGTTTGGTTTGTTACATCTTAACTGATTTGTGCCCCTCTTGTTTATTTTATTTTTTTTAAGTTGCTTTTATTCAACTGAGGAGGGAAAAATACCTATGTATTTTTTTTTTAACCATGGTATACTATGCAAGATGGTATACTACCTAAAATCGACTAGCCAACATTCAAAGAGAATGGTATAAAGCCTTTAAGAGGAGCTTTTTGGCACGAAATACCCCAAGACAGGAGCATCTATCTGCGACTGATGATGTAGCCTTGTAGTGTTTTTGGTGTTGTAAACTCTTATTGTGTGTCTCATACTATGTGGGGAGTTACAAAATACCTTAGCTTCTGGAATTCTTCAATTTTATGGGAATATCAGCCTTCATTAAGAAAGCATTTTCTTTTCTGTAGTCCTCATGACTGCAGAAAAATGATCACAAATGTGGCCCTGCAGGCTCAAAAACCCAACAACAAAATCAAATTGACTTCAAATTTATCTYGTGATTGATATCGAGACTGACTTGCCAATTTATACTGGTTGAAAGGCATGTTTAAATAATGGTGGTATACGAATGCTACAGGTTGAGATGTGGATTGAAAGGCCTTTTCAGATGTGAATTTCTGTCCCTTGTGATGTATTTGTGATAGATTGTTACTACAAATTTCAACTAATTCTGTCTCATTTTTCTGTAGTGCTTTTTCTTAATTCTGTTGGGTTCCCTGTGAAAGATTGGCTGTATGTATGTGCTGCTTTCTCCAGGATCTATAGAAGCCTGCAAAATCCAGTGATTTCACCACAAAATTATCTGGCTAGGGAATTCACCTGYTCATAAGTTAATCTGGAAAAGGGCATGTGTGCAGAAAAGAATTGACGATAGAGATGATGTTAAGAAAACCCAGCAAGGAAATTCCCTGCGAAGCTGTGTTTCTGTAGAAAAACAGAATGACTCCACATATTCCCTGGCTAAATGAGCTCACAGATCTTAAAGAATATACCTGGCTCTTGAGCAAAACAGAGCCCCACCATTCTTTTCTTTTTTTTTTTTTTTTTTAATAATTGTTTCTTGAGTAACTAGTAGTTTAGAATTAAATGTATACAGGGCTAAGTTGATATTTGCAACAGAATTTTCAGGCAGTTCTGGCAGCACATGGCACAAGGCCCCATAGGAAGCAGGGGTGTCTTCGTGCTGGCCTAAGAGTTTGCTTTGTGCATGGAGGTGAAGAGCAGGCTCTGCAATCAAAGATCGCCCAGAGGGCCAGTGACTGCAAGCCCCATCATTGCTGATGGGCACCTCGACATTTCTGTAGCTGATTTGTTAGCATGAATTGGCAATGTCTTCTCTGAGCCTCGGAGCATTTCAGCTGGAAGTACTTAGAGAAAGCCTCTTGTCTTTATTGGACTGGACTAAATTAAATTGCACAATCCCCTGCTTTTTCTGTCTAAATCTCAAGAGGCTCATTTGCATATTAGTAAATGCCCTTTGCTCAAGGTTGGTGCAGTAGCTTGGAGTTAGCTGGCCCAGGAAGRGTTGGAAGTGAGGGCACCCAGCCTTTCAGCTAATCCCACTGCCGGCCAGGTGCTGTGCTGTTTCTTCAGAGTTCCTCTTTTCCCACTTGCTCCAAAATGACAGGCATCATTTTCCACTGAGAGATGATTTTTAGGCCAGGCAAGCTCACAGCAGCAGGAACTAAGCAGCACACCCCAGAAGTTGCCTTGCTACAGAGCAGATGTAGCATCAACTGCTTGTATGATGGCGTTGACATCTCTAGCACCACTGTAAATATTTCTCCTAATACAATTTAGGATTAAATTTCCCTCCTGCRTAGCCGTAAGCTGGTGGTGGTTCAGTCGCACAGCCTGTGCAGTGCTCTCCTGACAAAATCTTCTCCTCTTTTGTGTTCAAGCCTTGCATTGCCACCAACCTGCACGCTCCCCTTGCGCACCCCCAAGAGATCATATTCAGTATTTCAGCAATCCCCAAGTGAATGATCCCGCTCTTCATAATATCAAGCTTCGATCCACTTCAATTTTTTCCAAAACATGAGATTTTTCTAGTTCTTTCCATTTTATACTATGATCCTCCTTCATATTGATAGAGTCTCTGATCTGCAGGTTATGCCAGGAATACTTTGTTACTTCTCTAACAATATTATTGCCATTTAGCATTACATGTTGCCACTACTTGTCCCTTCAAGGGTCCCAAACATGGACAGCAGGTTTGGGGTGGGGAGAAGGGAAACTCTGTGGAGCTGCTGGAGGATTTATGCAGCAATATTTGGAGCGTGTGTTTGAGAGGTGGTGAGGTATGTTTGTCAGATTTTTAGGACTACGCATAGGATCAACCCACTTCAGAGCACTTGAAGAAAGCTGCTCTGGGGGAATTTGTTTTGTTGCAAGGCAAGCTAAGCAAACTGTGCTAGATTTCTGAGAGAACACATTTTAAAAAACCCCACAATTTGTGTATGTATAAATAGATTGTCTGCACTTACAGTGCTCAGGCCATTAATAACCATGCACGCAGAAAGGAGTTATGTGCAAAGATTTTGCAAGACTATAAGGTAGTGCCCTTTGCAGCCTAATGTGAGCCATGGCTTCAGTTAGCTGTGCTCACTTCCAGCACCCATCTGGCAAAGAGAATCCAGGATGTGCTTGTGTGAGGTTTTGATATTTAATTCATGTGTGAGATTCAGTCTGCAAAATCAACTCTGGAGAGCACTCAGATTACTGTCTCTCTGCTCTTCTTTAACGCTCCTCCTGGAGGAAAGACAAGATGGAGATGGCAGGAGCCACACAACTCTCATCTTATCTGCTGAGAATTAGTTATTTGACCACACATCAGAGGTGAACAACATCAGTAACTGGATCAGATTAGAGAAAACTGCATAGAGAACAGTGCAGCTGCAGAAAAGATGCGAGCAGGATAGTTTTGAAGGCTGGAGTTGTCCTCCTGGAGAATGTAGGGGATCGGATGAAAGGATGAGATCAATGAGCAGATGAAGTGCAGAAGTTGATAAACTGCTTAGACTTTGGAAGGTTCACCTGAACCTGTTCAAATGCAACAGATTTTCCCCACTGGGACCACATGAATAAGAGTGTGATTGACACATCAGCTGAGCCGTTCACCTCAAAGCAAAATTAGGAGGACATGAAAAATAATCATCGCTAGATCTTGAAAATCAAGTGAAATACTCTGAGGCAAGAGAAGGAAAAATGGATCTGTTTGTACAGGTGGTGTGAACACTGAATCAATGATACTGAGTCCAAGAGAGGTGAAAGGCTTTGCTGTCCTGTTAGAAGTGAACTGCCATAGTCAGCATCTACCTTGTCACTAATAGCGTTGTAAGCTGGGAAACGTGCAGAAAAAGGCAAAAGCATTCTATTTAATATTTCTTAATGATTTGTACAGAAATCTGGCATAGTTTTATTGAGATGCTCTGAATCCATTCTGTCCGCAAACGGACGATGGGATTTTTCATGGCTGTGCTATACAYGTTATAACCTCCAGGGATGTAATGATGTCCTTGATCCATCTGTAAATCACTGTAGAAGCACTTACACTGCCAGGATCTGGAGGCAATGAGACATTTACATTTTTCTCTATCCTATTGTATCGTTTAGATTTGCTTTGGATTTTTGTTTTTTAAAATTTCTTATATCATCTGATTATTGCGGTATGTACATTTAACTCAAAAAAAAAATCTAGAATTGCTGTTAAGAGAATTAACTGTATTTTCAAGAGAAGAACATTACCACAGAGCAAGAAATCTAACATAGGGATTGATAACAATTGGAAGCTGGAAAGCAAAGAAGGAGAGGCTTCACTAGCCTGTGAGATTTTTCTTTAAAACTTGTACAAATTTAGAGATATTCTCTAACAGGTTATTATTGACTGTGAAGTCTTTCAGAAGCTTAAGACTTTTACTCAATTTTTACCATTACTTTATCATTACTCCTGCAGTGTTAAACACGGTAAGCCTGGAAGCTGAAGGCAAAAGCTGCCAAGGCACTGACCCAACTTCAGAATGACATATCAGAATCTCTTGCTCTTTTGCAAAAATATGCAGGACTTTGGAGCCAAATTCTTGATTTAAGATGSGTGTTAATAGGTTTCTGAATGTACTTCTGAAGTTGGGCTTTGCTCTCTATTGCATAGCTGAACCTGCCTGGTGTGAAGAAGTATCTGACACTTTTGAAAACAGAAAGATGAGTCTAAAGGCTTCTTTCCCCAAGTTTAGCAATCATTGAAGGGAATTTAACTGGAGGCTACTGATGAAAGGTGAAATTTGTTTAGTCACTGTCTCCTGGGAAATTACCTGAGTCTTTGGGAACACTAAGCCTCCAGGCAGGAGCTTGCTGTGTCTCTGAACACTCAGCAAATCAGCTTTTCATAATTTTATGTTGTGCCTAAGATGATAAATATCAGAAAAATAGTGTTCATGAGAATACATCACTTCCCTGGAGCACATAGGTAACAGAGCTTTTGACGTAAACATTAAATATCAACCAGTGAGGTGGAGAACAGGGAAATACTTTAAGCCTCATGAAGCCCTAGATACCAACAGCATTTTCTTTCTTATTCTGCGTTTCTTCCAAAAAAAAAAAAAAAAATACGTATAAGTAACTGTACAGCAGTTTTGTTCAGTCTGATAATAGTTCTGAAATTCAAACAGGGGCCATGAATTCTTGCTTGCAGTAAATCTTGAGGTTCTATTTCTGTACTAGGCTTGGGTCACCTAACATAGCACAGACCAGCCTGAGGAACTGCTTGACCTTCAGCAATTGCTCGTGGTTCAGTACAGCCTCTGCAGATCCACCTTGGTTTGCAGAGTTAGCTTGTTCAGGATCAGGCTCTGATAAAGTGACAGAGCTTTAGTTATTGAAAGCCTTTTTTCATCGCTCACTTTCAAAAGCAGGTGCACATATTTCTACTTTAAAAGTCTGGTGATGTAGTGTCCTGTGCAGAAACCACTTAAGGCCATTTTTCTTTTAAACTGGAAATCCTACAGCCTTGCAACACAGAGTGAAGAGACCATGATGATCCCAAAGCTAAGAGCCTATGACACTGGCCCAGCAATTACCAGTGATGTCCAGCTTCCATTTGCTTGTAGCAAGATGCTTYCTCAGTTACTGTCATGCTTATGTAGCTCTGTTTTCTATCCTAAGTGGATTGTTCATAGTCAGGTTAATTAAGTGGTTGGGCACAGTGAGCTCCTTAGTTAATTCCCTGCATGCTGAGGAATAGTTATCACTGGATTGCATATGTTGAAATTTTCCAGGTATTCTTTTACAACAGAGATTTTACATATTCCTGCTTTTTTGCTTCTGCAAGTGTCTTTCTTAAAACTGCACTTTTAGCTTAGGAAGGCTTGTTTCTTTGGTATCCCTGATACTTCTGTCATGTTATCACTTTTCTCCCACTTTAACTAGTGCTTTCACATTTTGTCTTACTCTTTCTTCCCTGAATTTCATTTAGTAACATCCATTCTTTTCTTCCGAACTTTCTCATTTCTCTCCTTTGCGCGTGGAAACGTTAGCTGACATCACTGCCTCTTTGTTTCTGCCTAAGAGTGACCACGCTCTGTGTGGGTTGGGGTTTCTCGCTTCCAGTTGTAAAAACGCTGCAAGCGGAGACCAGAGTGACGTCAGCCTCACGTTYACACCGAGAGGGAAAACCCCAGCCAGCGTGGCAATTAGAGAGTCAGCGAGCTGACTAATTAATGCCCAATACAAGAGCTGCACAGAAAAGTTTGCACTGGTTGTTTACTCTTAATTATTCATCCTTCCTAAAGAGACTTTATCTTTGGCCTACCATCCCAAGATATGTGGAAGCTGCAAAGTCTCCTGTGGGCAGAGGAGATATGTGTGTGGGGGGGGCCCAAGAACGAGTTAGCACCTCATATTTTACTGTCTCCCTCTGCTGCAGAGGATCTCGACAGGGTCAAATTGCCATTTTACTTCTGCACTCTCAAGGCATTCTGTTCCAGGGAAAGATTTATTAGCCAGGTAAACATTTTACATGCACCTCCTCTGGCAGCAGTAATCACAAGTGGACTTTGCTGAGATTTTTTTTTTTCCATCCCTGCTGTTAAGAAAAGGCACCAGGCCAGAGTGTTCCTGGAAGGATACAGAAGTTTGCTGAGTGTCTCACAGAATAAAGTAGCYGAGTTGGAGGGATCAAGGAAAGAAAGCAGAAATGGCAGACTAGTCATCTAAATACAAATTAAAAAAGTTTAGGTATTCAACTGTTCTAATCCTTAAGAAAGAGATGTTTAATATGCATGCTGTTGTTTTGCTCCATGCATTGTATTTCCCTCCTCCTCCTCCTCACAGAGGAGGTCACTGTCCATTTGCTGATCTCTCTGCTCCAGAACTGCTTTAATATATGACTGCAGCTGCCTGTGTCATATATAAATATGATGCATATAATCCGTCTTGCCCTCTGCTACTCCCTTATGTAACTCCCGTCTGTCCCCAGCATGCCTGCTGTGCACAGCTGTTTYCAGCCAGTAACTTTTCTGAACACGTTCTGCCAATTCACCTGAAAGCTGCAGATTGCAGATCAAGTGGTTAAATGAAACAGCTGTGCATCAAGCTGACAAAGGCTGTATGAATATGAAGTGGGTTCCAGTGGAGAATCAGTAGAAGAGGAGCAGTTTGGGGGGACAGTGAGGACAAATGAACTGCACCTCCCTTCAGATTAATGGGAGCTCTTAGCCTGGTGGAAATCTCCTATGATCTCTGGTGCGGATTCCCCTGGGTGTGCCCCAGGTTGATGCTACCATACAATTTTTCAGGTATTACATTGTTTTAACCATCATGCTTAAAACCTGGGACCGTATCTCCTCTTCTGCTCAGTCAGAGTTAAAAAAAAAAAAAATTTAAATAGGCCAACCCTGCAAATGGATTAGACAGAAACGTCATTGACTAGCTTTCCCAGGAGAGATTTGTGAAGCTCATCACACCCAAATTAAATTATATCTTGAGCACCTTTCCTTTGAGCTTTGTCATTTTCCTTCAAGAGGCTGTATAAATTGCTTTTTTGCTTTATTTGATGTGGCAAAAAGCCAGGACTGAAATCTATCATTCTCCAGATCTTGAGCAGTGGTGATAGGTCAAAGCAATCTAACATGAAGGTTGTGATCACCAAGCATATGGGTTAGCACAGTTAAAGAAAATAATATATTTGCCTGAATTATCACCTAAGTACATCCTGACACAGTGACTTGACTCTTTCAGAACTTCCTTGGATTCACTGAGGCACAAGAAGTCCTGAAGACTTCATTGATTAGCTCGATTCTTGATTTCCCATGAGTGACATGGAAGGCAAATTAAGCTTGTGGTGTAAAGTCCTCCAAAGAACATTTAAATGTTGATACTAATTTATTAATAGAATAGTTGGGATAAGCCAGAGTGATACTCGCTGAGAGTGGACTGTGTAGTTAAGCAGTAGAAACAAAGAACTTGGCTTTGTTTAGAGAAAAAAAATGAATATTAACAACGGAACTTGTTTTTTATGAGTGCAAATATGCAGAAAAGATGCTGGCTGATGGTTTCTACTAGGGCCAGAGCTCCTACACCCCACACTGGCAGGTCAGACCAATTGATCCTGCACTTYGGATCAGCAGCTGGGGCCTGCCTGGAGATGGGGAGGCGTTGGGTTGCACATCCTCAGAGGGTGAGTGGGCCCCACCTCAGCCTGTAGCAGCTCCCCAAGRTGTAAGACCTGCTGTGGGCAAAGCACAGCCCCTGGAGCGTGTCTTGCCTACAGGGAAGAGTGGTTTTCACGGGAGCGAGCTTATAGGCTTTTACCTTTCTCCTGGAGAAAGGGTGTTTGTTGGGAGTGGAGAGTGACAAGCTCAGTGACTGAAGAGGGAGAGGGTTGCGGTGAAAGGCACGAATCTCTAAGAAGAGGGCTGAGCAGTGAGTTGGAAAGTGGCAACCTGGCGAGGACAAGGGCTTGCCTCTTCTGGGGAGCACCACACACTGAGCCTTGCCCCTTGACTGCCAACTGCCCTGCCACCAGAGACCCATCGGGCACCTTACTGGGCRTGACAAGTTGGTTAGGAAAGAAAATAAAATTTCTTTCAGAATTTATATATGTATATTTATACTTATCTGTATATGTATATATGACGTATATGTATATATGACTCCAGTATGAATTCAACACACACAGGAGACTGAGGTCCTAATTTTTGAGCTGAAAGAGGTTAGAGTAATGTGAGTGCAAATGATTTCTGATAGCTGAGTATTTTTACTAATAATACTTAGCAGTTGTAGCATGGTTTATGTCTTTTAATGCACTGAAAATACTTCTACTCTCCGCAGCTGCTGTGAAGTAGGTAGGCATTATTGCTCTACTATTTTTTAAAAATAATGGATTTCTCTTGGCTTTTTTATAGTTCTCTTTGTTGGCAAGAAATGAACAAGATTTATTAAAGAGTGACCAGATCCCAGGGCCGTTAAAAGCAATGAAAAGATGAGCACTCACTGGCTGAGCTTTGGATCAGACCCTAACGTTTTCTTGGAGACAACCTATATGGCAATTCAATGCCATTTCTGCCATATTCCTTTCTGGTTTATAGTTCTTTTTGGCTTCGATTCAGTGAAGTAGCCGCTCAAGCCCAGGGCTCTGGGGAAATCTGGCCGCTGTGGATGCGTGAATGCAGAGTGCTGGGCTGGGCTGGGCTGCCTGAGCTGCTGGAGTGGTCACCTGCCCCCTCCTCATCCTCAGCTGCCCCTGCGACTGCATTCCCCACCCCCCACCCCCAGCAGGCATTGGCATCTCCCAGACATTCAGCTCTGCCTGGTCAYCCAAGATTGAAATCACATGCAGGTAAGGACTCGAGACGGGCTACGGCTACTCTTCCCCCTCTTTATCCCGGCTCCTGGCCAAGACTTTGCTTCCCGCAGCAGGAGAGGGTTGCTGAAGCCTGAAGCTACATGAATGACATGTCACTTCTACCCTTCGTACTCTTCCTCCTCACAGCCTGGGTCCCAGCTAGACCCTATCTAGCTGCTGGCTCCTCAAATGTATCATCTATCCTTGTTGGATCCTGTCGGTCTGTGCAGGTTGTCCCACAGGCTGTTAGCAGCATGCATGCACTATTCATTTTAAGGCCATCACTGGCTGCCTGCCACTGAGTTTCATAGCCTGCAGGAGGTTGATGGGTAACTAGCCAGTTTTGAAGTAAATTTTGGGGCTTGCATTCCTTCCAGGTTTCTCTTGAACCTTCCTTGGTGAACTTTCCAAGGCTGGCTGCTGGCTGGAAGGAGTGGGAGGAGATTTTCTTCTGGTCTCTCTTAGTTTTTAATTAATTGGTGAGCATTTTTTTTTTCCTGGCTTGAGATCTTTCTAACTTTAGTGCCTCTGTCTCATTAATTGCAGCCAGTTAGCATAGTGGAGATGCAGCCAAGTGTCAACTAGTATGTGCTTTCCATCTCCTTTGTAGGCATAATAAGAGAGTATTCACTGAATATCACGTTGTTTAGACAGATTCCTTTTTGTTATTTCCTTTGGTGTAAAGGAATATTTCAGGGCCCTTTGAACTTTGACTTCTGCAGTGTGAAAAAGTGTGAGTGGGAGGTACGTTCTTGGTATAAATAAAACCGTGCCTCAAGATATATTGTTGGGAAGACGAGTTTGTAGCCCAGTGGCGGTGCATTCCCTGGGCAGTCCCACACCTGCTCCCTGCAGATTTGCTCCCCATTCCCAGCATGCTGCCTCGTTTGTGGGCAGCCACCAGGGTGGTGCTTGCTCTTGCTGGGGCACCGCGAAGGAAGCTGGGCGCTGCTCTAGGGTCAGGAGGTGCAGAACAAGCCCCGCAGGGCTGAGCAGGTGCTGAGCACGGTGCGTCCCTCGCTGGGGAAACGAGGAACCCTGGACGCGTCCAGGCAGCGGCTTCTGCTTTCGTGTTTGTTGAATTTAATTGGTTTGCTGTCCGTTTCTTTCTTTCTTTTTGCCCTTTCCCTTCCCTAATTTGGAAGTGGAGCCTCCTGCCAGGACGCAAGTCATGGCTCGTTCCCGCTCTGTGTTGCTCTCCCTGTCTTCTCTCCGTGATGGAAGGGAACAGATGGAAAACTCTGCAAAGGGAAGGACCTCTGCACTCCCTGCTGAAAATCTGAAGGGGGCTCAGGTGTTCTCTCTTACGGTTCACACCGCAGCTAACTGGATTTGTCCAAGGGAGTTAGGCAGAAAAGATGCCATGGCTAGGCATCTGCGCACAGGTAATTTGTCCTGGTATGTTTTCGGTGTTACTGACAGGAGAGGGAGATGAATGCTTAATTAAGGAATTAAACGTCTTTTAAAAGATTAAGRTTTCTTTGAACTCCTTCAAAAAGAAAAAAAAAAGTGCTGCAAACTGTAYGATGGAAATCTCTTCGTCTAGGTGAGCAAAAGGCTGAACAGTTAGAATAAGAGACCAGCACAATTATTGGATAAATCTGGGGCTAGGCTTGCTCTATAAAAGTCCTTCTTTCCGTTGCTGTGTTGAAAATAGCAGTCCTACGTGCCGTTCCCTGTGCAGCTTCCCTCCCGTCCCCACTGGGAAAGGGGGGCACTTGCCGGGGGACTCAGCGCTCCCGGCAGCCRTGCTCACAGGTAGCCGACGTCCCGGTCCACGTGGGGACCGCAATGTTGTGGCCGTGGGCAGCAGCACAGGGTGAACAAGCCAGGCCTTCCCGCTTGTGGCAGCTCTCTTACGGCTTCTCACCATGGAGCAAGCGGTTTTGCACTGACTTCTCCCTTTCTCCCAACCAGGAAGGCCGATGAGGAAACTCAACCTGTTTGCTGTTAAAATCTCGCTCTTGTGCGCTGACTCTGCCACCAGCATGCCGAGTGCTTTGCTTCCCGTGTCCTCTATCGTCCCACACCTCTTTGTCAGCTGGAATGATCCAGGCAATGTTATAGCACCAAAGCCGTTTAGGTGCAGAGCAGGAGCAGGAGGGCTTTGCCGAGCATACACAGCAATGCTCAGGGAGTATCCTCGGCTGACGTGTAAACCCTTCGCTATTGCACTGCTAGCTCTTGCGCACGTGTCCTGCGTTATACCTCACATCATTAGGTCAATCAAAAATTAATTCATGCCCCATCTGTTAATGAGGATGACTCCACTGCCCAGAGTTATTGYAGCCTGGGATATGAGTGGGGCTGAAATGTTAAATAACAAGCTACATTTTACATTTTGTGTGTGTATGAGTGGAATATGAATTACCTTAAACTTCCTGTAGGAACGTCAGGGATTTAGCCTGCCTCTCATGCATCTCAAAGAGCCCGTGGTTGTTAGTGATCTCCGTTTGCAGCAAAGCAAATGTCTCTGATACCTCTTTAACGTTTGCCAGCATTTGTCTCTAAAGAAGAAAGGCGTTTTGCCTCTGAAACATCACACGTGGCCATCTGTTTGGATGGTGCCCGAAGGCAGCATGTGGGGAGAGGACTGCACACGCTGCCTGCTGGTTTAGCATAATTGTCTGATCTAGCACACGTCTCCAGCACCGGCTCCACTGCGTTCTTGCCAGTGGAGATAGCTGCTGGTTCCTCACAGGACAAAGTCCAAATACTCACAAATGAGCACGAGTTTTATTTAGAGCTGGTTTTGCTCACTGGCTAGAGAAAAAAAGAAAAAAAAAAAAGAGAAACAAAAAAAAAAAAAAAAAAGCAAACATTAAAACCAGTCAGGATCGCTCCATAGAAATTGAGCAAAGCAGCAATGTTGGGCTGGAGTGTTGGAGTAGTTGGCCCCATGTCTGCTGTAGGCAGCAGTAAGGAAAAAGCCTTTGAGCCTGAATCTATGCTCATTAGCACCTTTACAAAATGAGAGTTAGGGCCACGAATTTAGCTAGATCTGGCACCGGAATTAATCCCTTTTTTTCTCATGGTTAAGCTAATACAGCATCCCTGGTGATACAAAGGCAGCTGAAAGCAGGCTTGTCCCCTGAAAGTTGCATTCACCGCCATGGGTCCTCACCTTGCCACCAGGCTAGGCAGCAGTAGTACCCCTTGGGACAGATCTCAGCATCCTTGCAGCCATATGTGGTTCTTCTGCCATTAGTAAATAACACTGTTTAGCAAGTAAAGCTGTTTCTGATTCACATCCGTCGGTGTGAGATCACGGAAGGGCGTGGAAGTCCTGTTTTCCCCTTTAAGGGGAGCTGCTGACAAGGGTCCCGTTGCGCGAGGGCTGCTCTCGGGGCAGACGTCTCGGTGCTGAGGGACGAACGCAGCAATCTCGCCTCCCCTGCCTGCTCAGACGTGCGGCCAGCACTGCGTTTCCCAGGGAATAAGTATGCGGCACGGTTTAAATGAGGCGTAAAATGAAAGGGCTTGAGGAGCAAATGCAATATGCAGGCTTCTGTGTTGATAGGGTCGTCTTAATACTAGTAAATTACTAGTGCTGGTTTTAAAGCAGGGCCTATTCAGTCAGTATACTTGACCCCTTTATCCCTTCCCGCAGACTTAAGTAGCCCGAAATTAAAGGTGTTTGAATTATATCCAGCTGGTCCTTTTTAAGCAAGCTCTGTGAACCTGCCGCGAGCCCGTTTTGGGGCCTCACGCTGACCTCTGCAGAAGACTAATCCTGAGTCCCTAAGAAAAGCCAAATCAGTGGGGCAGATTTATCAGGCAGCCAAAGCCCTAGCAGTGGCCCGCCTCCCCCTCCCTGTTTGCTGTTCTCTGTGGGCAACACAAGGATGATTAATTAGAGCAGCCTGACCCTCTCAATTAAAGATTCCCAAGCACTTGCTAAGCATTAATTAAGTGCAGCAATAGTATATGAGAAAGACAACGTATTATCACCCCCAATTTGCAGACAAGAAACACTCAATTTGCAGGCAAGAAAACACTGATTCAATGAAAAAAAAAAAAAAGATTTAAAAGCCAGAGCAAAAATCCTAGTTTCATTCAGATCAATGGCAAAATGCTCACTACTTCCAATAAGACAAGGTTTTTCTTCAAGGGCCTGCTGTCCCCAGTAACAAAGAAACTCATAGTCCAAAATATGAAATAGCAGGAAATTTTTTGTATTGTCCTCAGACTTGCTTCAATGTTTTGAATAATTTTCCAATAGCTTGTGACAAGGCACCTGTAATTACTGTACCAGTTCGATTTAGGGTAGATATTTACCAGTCAAATTATATCTGACAAACTTCTTGAAGAGCTGGAAGTTATCTTAAAAAAAAAAAAAAAAAAAAAAAAAAAAAGTAGTAGTGCATCAGTAATATTCCAGAATGTTGTTTAGCAAGCCATATTGACCTTCTTAAGGTACTGACATCTTTCAATTACGTATCAGAAATAAGATCAAAATCTTTCATACCTTTAGAATTTCCTTAAAACACATAAATAAACAGCATCAGAGAATCTCTTATTGATTCAAAAATATCTTGAGTCTCAATAAAGTCCTTTAAATCCAAACAAATAAAAATGAAAAAAACCTTCTATTATTTTCTGCAGCAGGGGGAAGTTTTAAGCTTTGACATATACATTGCAAAAGCTTTATTAATGTTACCTTTACTAACTTTTTTTTGTTGTTGTTTCTCCATTCAGTATGCCAGCAGTCAAATCTACCTTTAAGCTTCTGAGGCCTCTGCAGAGACGGTTAATAAATGAGACTATTCTGGCACCTGGAACTATTCAGCTAGCAATGCTGCTTTGTTAGCACTGTCGCTGACATCTGTTCCTCGTGAATCATCGCTTGTAGTTAGAATGCATAACTGAGGATTTGTTTAAATAAAAAAAAAAAGCTATTAGCTTTGGCATAAGTGAATATAAACAGGTTTCATTACCTCTAGGAAGAAGGATAGTTCACAATCTGAAACGTGCTTTAAGCTTCTGCAAAAGCCTGTGCTGGGCACCCTATCTCCTGGGAAAAAGCAGGGGAGATTTTACAAAAGAATCAGAGGGAGATATTGAAAATATTCACAAATTCAGTGTGCGCTTAGCAGGTAGTTGATGATGAAGAAAAGTGGGATTTTTTTCACTAAAAATGTATTTTTTATTTCAAAGCAGCTTTTTTCCATTTAGATATTGACTAAATGAGGGCTTTGATACTGGCTTTAAAAAAACGTGAACCGGTTAAATGCAAATAATTTTGGGACAGCAAAAAAAAATGTTTTTCTAGTGATTTCTTTTCTTCTTCTTCTTACTTTCCCTCTCGTTTTTCCCTGCACTTTCCTCAGCTTGTCCCAAACTGACTTTAACCCCTCCATGCTTTTGGGTTAGCTGAAAAGCGATTAGGCAGTGGCTGGTAATGATGTGCCATAGGTAAGGGCAAGATGGGCAGAGACTGCAGTGGGTGAGGGCCTGGAAAAACAGGGGAAGCCTGTTGCTGGAATAAGAGAGTGATCTCAAAGCAGGGGGAAGAGCAACATGGAATTAAAAATGGGCAAGTGAGATGGGAGGGATGGAGCTGCTGTGCCAGGGGTGCGGGTTAATCACTGAATTGAAGGGTAACGAGGTGGTGTAAGAGGGGAGCTTCAGCAATATGTAACTTCTAATGTTTCTCCTTTTCTCCCACAGTGCCAAGTGTTTTCCGGTTTTGTAGTCCCTTGATTGGGATGTTTGTGTGCTAGGGGAGATCCAGGGTATGGTGAAGAGCAGGGACAGACAAAACGGGGTCGCAGCACTCCTCCTGGCATGCCAGGGTAGCATAAACACGCCTCTAGACAGAAATCCCAACCTGTTGGTTCAGTTTTATTTAATTGCCCTATGACTGGAGGATTTCACATCAGCCTGGTCCCTGACGAGGCAGCCAGCCTGCAGTAGGGCCTGGCAGATCCTTCTGTGGCTGAAAAGTGGCTGTATGCGTCCAGCTGTGCCCGACGGGACCCAAGGCACTGGATAGAGAGAGATGTGTCTCGCCCTGCAGCCTGGCTTCCACAACACTGTGCTGGATTTGGGTTTGTTGTTTTTTCCCCCCAAGTCTAATCAAACCTCTAAGCTGGAGTGGAGATGTCAAATCTTCTTAAATCTTGGGCCTGCAGCCACTGGCTGGGCTGTCACCTCATCGCTCATGACTGGGAGCACTGCCCTTCGCTGACACCCCCGGTACTTGCACGAGGCTCTCGCCCTGGCAGTCTGCTAGTGTGGCACGGTGCCCGCTCACTCAGCGCAGTGCCAATTTAATTAAGGGCCTAAACGCCATCTCAGCGTAGGCTTAGACTGGCAGCCAGAATATGCTACCAGCAATAATCCCTTTTGCAATCGGACATGTCCTTCATGACCCAGCACCTTTCCACCTAGCTGCACCCGCTTGCAAGCAGAGAAAACATGAGCCCAGTGCACTGCTCATGGCTCCTGGAAGAGGCTTCCTGCAAACACCAGGGAGTCCTTGTCACACTACCTATGATGTCAAAATATAAGGCATCCAACAGGATACCTTAATTATACTTGTAAGGTCAACTCCTACCAAATTTGGCATACACCATCAGCATCTTTAGTACCTGCAAGTACCTGTTTTGTGTTATGTTGCTTGGTGTTTTATACATCTACAGGGCCAGTTATTTCCTAAATTTAAATACAAAAGTTGTATGTGTCCTTAGATTACGTACCATGTCTCTAAGAAGGGTTACCTCAAGCAGGGTCACCTAAAGGTTACTCAGGGTCATTGGATTTTGAATATATCCAAGGTCAGAGGCTTCAAAACCCTTGTGGGCAACCTGTGCTAGTGTTTGATCACCCTCAGAGTAAAATCGTTTCTTTTATGCTTAAGCAGAATTTCCTGTATTTCATTTTGTGCCTGATGCCTCCTGTCCTGTCACTGGACACCACTGAGAAGAGTCCAGCCCCATCCTCTTTACACCCTCCCTTAAGGTATTTATAGACATTGATAAGATCCCCCTGCAGTCTTCTCCAGGCTAAACAGGCCCAGCTCTTGCAGCCGTTCCTCATAGGGCAGATGCTCCAGCCCTCTCATCATCTTCGTGGCCCTGGACTCTCTCCAGTAGCTCCATGTCTCTGTTGTACTGGGGAACCCACAACTGGACGCAGGACTCGAGATGAGGCCTCCCCAGGGCTACGTAAAGGGGCAGGATCACCTCCCTCAACCTGCTGGCAATGCTCTTCCCAATTATGCCCAGGATACCATTGGCCTTCCTGGCCACAAGGGCACATTGCTGGCTCACGGTCAACTTCTTCACCAGCATTCCCAGGTCCTTCTCTGCAAAGCTGCTTTCCAACAGGTCAGTTCTCAGCCTGTTCTGGAACATGAGGTCCCTCCGAATGGCAGCACAGCCCTCTAGGGGATCAGCTGCTCCTCCCATTTTTGTATCATGTGTGAGCTTGCTGAAGGTGCACTCTGTCCCATCGTCCAGGTCATAAATGAAGATATTAAACTGCATTGGACTCTGTCAACTGGACTCTATCTGGACTTTGTGCTGCTGATCACAGTCCTATAAACCCCACAGTCCTATAAATCCCACAGTCCAGCCAATTTTCAGTTCACCTCACTACCCATTTATCTAGCCTGTACTTCAAATCTAGTCTACTGCTAGTCTAGCTAGAGATGCCACCTGCTGAGGGAAAAGGCAGCATAAGATACATGAAAAGAAGCTCCCAAGAGACTTCACAACCACACTTCCACATGGAAATGGTGACTTTCTAACAAAAAACTCAACAAACGGACAGACACCAAAATCTACTTTTTCAATGGGGGAAGGCACCACATGTCCAAAGATGTCTTTTTTATTTGTAGTAACATTGTATTTTGAATTATTTGTACATATATTGTAATATTAATATTTTATATATAGAAAAACCTGTTTTACAGCTGGATGTTTTGATCCTTATAAATGCCTGTGATTATTCTTTGACTCTCTAGCATGTCCAGCCTCAGTCCAGCTGGCTTCTCAAATAAGTCAAAGCTACTCCAGCTTTGGTCCAGTCTTTTGTGAGCATTTTTCCTTCCTTTCACTTGAAACAATGTCACAAAAGAATGTATTGTGCATGCCGGGGTATTGTCCTCTGCTGTTATTAGAGACAGTGAAGACACACTCCTCATTCTAACTGGCAGGGGCAACGCTCTTCCTTCCTTTTAGATAAAGTACCCCCCTCCTGGGAGACCAAAAGAGGGAAGTGGGAAGCATTTCACTTTCTCCTACTATCAAGCAAATGCAGACAGGAGATTAAAGAACCTGAAGATTGACTTTCAGGATCTATTGTCCAGGCATGCTGGTGCTCATCTTTTAATATAATGCCAGAGGAAGGCATTATCACAGAATGTGCACAGCATTCCTGTTTTAAGTGCACATTTAAAGCCAGTTGGCTGGGTGAGCACACAGACGAATTCAGTGAGATTCTTACTGTTCATAACTGTTTTCTAGAGTTGTGTTAGTTCATTTCCTCACCTTTTAAGCTTTACCTACCTACTTTTGCACCTAGGTGTACTGGAAAACAACTTTTAAACACTTTTTTTCACATGCTGTTCAGGTGAATGGCTTGGTTGTAGGAGTTGCCTTGGAATAGGGCACCAGGATTTTACTCATGAGCACTAGTCACTCACAGCCACGGACTGGTGGGCAAGCAGCCAGGAAACACAGCACCACTCTGCTAGGTCTCCAGCCCCCATAGGGCAGCAGAAGAATAACACCGTGGCAATAAGACACGTAAGGACTAAGAATGAAAATCCGTATTAAAAACACTTATCTCAGAAGAATGAGGCTTTGAGACCCTTAACCAGTAATTTTAATGTCATGAACTTAACTTGGATCCACCGGGCCACACCACCTCAAGGATTTCCCCAGAAGACCGTAACAAAATGTCTGTTTTCTTCTTTATGCTAGTCACAACAGCACATCGCCGAGGTAGATAAAGCTCTGGTACTTCTCAGAAGCTTTTCCCTTTGGTATCTTGGAGGATGTTCAGCTTTACATCTTCTTTGCACTTCAGCTGTGCATTTGCTGCTTAAGGAATTGGTTCATATTTTAAGGGAGAAATTACCTCCCCTCCCTGCTGCCCCCAACCCTTTCCACATTGTTTTGAAATTTTTCAAGGTGTGTTAAGCATTAAAATATTGAACTTTAACTGGTTGCAGATAGGTTAGAAACAGTTTATCTGCCCACACAGGAATCCTTGCTCTCCTGAGATTTTTATATTACATGGCTGAACGCAAATTTGTATTTCTTAGTGAATATATTTCCTGTTTTTTCCTGTTTTTTTCTAGGTACATTCACTTTTTTCACATCTGAAATATTTTTGAAGTTGGTTTGCTCTTCTTAAATCACTCCTGGTTTGACAGGCCAGGAGACTGAGATCTTCTTTCTCTAAAATGAGCAGGAAAAGCATATGCATCCACAGTACAGCTTTTCTGTCCCACAAGATAACATGTTTCATGCCTCGGTAAGAGGCAGCACCTCCACGTCCCGGGATTTTTCTGTTGCTCAGAGATGGCTTCACCCTTCCTCATCAGCCAAGGGCTGGTATAACTCCACTCTTACAGAAGAGCATGAAAGTGGATTTATGAGAGGAGTGCTCTGCATCCAAGCCATCATGATTTAGCTGCCTTATGAATTAGATACCTTATGCACTGAGCATGGGCAGAGTTTGCCTTGCAGGAGTTAACCATGTGCTGCATGGTTCAGCCCTGGTTGTTAAGACCGAAACCACATAGGCCATCACAAATCTGGCTCATCTTGCGCATCTTGAGTGAAGGATAACTTCCCTGGGGCCACTTCACAAGGGCAAAGCTGGCACTATCTGGCCTTTATGTGCATACTTAAAGAGTATGGAGAAGACCTGTGTACATTATCCATGAATAATACATCAGAGTGATCGCTTTCTGCCTTAGCAAAGATGAAATAAAAGCTGCTGGGGGTGAAAAGTTGCGTTTTAGTCCTAGAAATGCTTTCAGTTGTCTTCCAAAAGCCAGGTTCATTTTCATATCTGCTCTCTCTTTTGGCTTCAAAAAATCCAAGCTGTTGACAAAAGGGGGAAAAAGTGTTCTCAGCCGAGATCAGAGACCATAAATTTCAGCCCACCCCAGCAAGGTGCTGAAGCCAAGTTTCACACCTCTAACATCCAGGATTCATAATGGAAAGCATGACACAGCCATTGCTCTGCGAGCACAGCCAGTTTTGTTATGATGCATAAGAAGCAGAAATGCTTTCAGGTAAATTGATGTTTCTTTCTCCTGCTGGGCTTGGGGACCAGGGTCAATGAGACCTGAGCCATGGCTTGCAGCTCTGTAAGCAGCTTAGTGACTAAGGGAGGGAAATGTATGGGAAATACTGGAATACCTACCACAGGACCCTGCAGTCACCAGGCCCAGCCAGAGGCTTCTGCTAAAGGCTTTCTCAGGAAGCAAGAGCATGAAAATGAGAGGAGGCAGCCTCCACCTTTAAACTCCCAGCCCACGTGCTGCGCAGCAGCTGCCATATCACAAGGGCCATGCCCCAAAGGCCCTGTTAGACTTTGGCTGCTCCTGCCTGGCTGTGTGATGTGGCTGCAGGGCCCTGGTTAGGGTAAAGGCCACTGTTCAGCAAATGTATTTTCTAGTAATCATCTCCACGGAGGCTCTCACTCTATGTCCAAGTGCTGGCCCAAACCATATGTGTCAAGAGGACTCAGTCAGTCGCTTTTTGTTTTCCTCTTCTCCACAGGTAAGCTGGGAGCAGACGAGCACTGTTCAGCAGCTCCTGCACAGCGCGGCTGATGCCCTTTGCTTCTCACCTGCAGTGACACCACCGACTGTGCCGCCACCACGCTCAGCTGCTGATTTGCTTTCCTGCGCCCATATTGCCTGGCTGCCACCATAGCCCAGGATGAAACCACTGGCCAAATAATAATCTGTGGCTGCCTCTGCCAAAGAAACTCTGCTCTGCAAGCCTGAGCAGATGCCAGCACCTCCGGGACACCTGCCTCGCTCTTCACTCAGTGCTGCAATTCCTTGTGTTTGCACTGCCTATTGGGCTGTTCAAGCTATATCAAAACACTGCCAGTGCCGACAACCTGGACTTGCATGTAATTCAGAAACTGGTTCGTACATCCATCTGCTGACCCATTTTTTCCCCCCTCATCCTCATAATCAGCTAGATGGGCCTAGTTTCCACTGCATGTTTAACACAAAATGTTTTTTGGCCAAGCCTATTATTTTCCAGAGAGTGTGTGTGTGAGCTGACATGTAGATGTAAAGGTGTATAGCTGGAGAAGTTGCTGTCACTGCACAGATGGCAAGAAACACCCTACCATTCAGCCATGTAGAAGATATGCTTGATTATGGTTAAAAGCAGTTTCTTTTTACAATTAGTGGTGTGCCTACTGCAAAAACATGCACAGAGAGAGACAGGAAAATTTCTCATGTGGCAGAGCTCGGTTTGCAGCTCCGCTCCCAGCAGAGCAGCCTCCCCTCTGGAGGGGCGCTCTGCAAGCACCAGGAAGGTGGTGTGTTAATCACTKGTGCACCGCACGCGTGAGTGTGCGCGCTCCCCCCTGCCCCCCCCCCCACACACACACAGAGGTGGGCAAAGAGATGAGGTTGGTCTGGGAAGACTGTAGGTGGCTCAGCAGCTATTGCCATCTAATAGAAGAGCTGGATCTTAGAAATCACAGCAGAGGTGAAGAACTGTCCTATTAACAAAACATATCCTTGATCCAAGATGTCAAAGCGCTCAGCAGCGATTCCTGACTCAGATTGCAAGCTCTCTGCAGCTGGGATGATACTTGGTTTTGTATTAAGGGAAGCATCACATAACAGAGCCCTGCTCCTCAGGGCTTAGAGACACTGAGACAACACAAATGCAACTAATAATGAGCAATTAGRAATCCCTGTGAGAAAAGCTGTTGCTGTTTTACAGTCCCATAATGAGGAAAGGAAATGTTAAATTAATTATTCCAAGCATGAGAGTGAAAAAGTTTACAGAGAGAAGCCTAAACTCCTGGCCAAGGGTTCACTTTGCAAGTCAAAAACAGACTCGGTGCCCAAGCAGTGGCACARTTTGCCACCCCCCTCTGCCAGCTGCCCGTTACCCTCCGCCAGCCTGTCTCACACCCCTGGACATCCTCTGCMGAGCACACAGCACTGACACTCGTCTTTGACTAAAGGATGTTGAATCAGCTGCAGGTCTAATATATCATGTTTCTCTCCTTGTTTAGCATTTTTTTTCTGTGGTTTGTGGACACTTTGTGATGGCCCCATCAAGTGGCTTCTTGCTGGTTTTCTCATCTGCCCTGCAGCACAGACCATTGCCAGACAGCATCCCTCTGCTTTGGCAGAGTAAATAACCCCAGTTCCCATAAATATGTCATTTCCCCCCCCCCCCCGGCTTCTCTGGGGATGACTCTCCCCATGCAGCTTGGCATTGGCTGTGCTGTTTGCCCCATGAAGCATCACAGTGCAAGTAGAGCCCAGCAYGTCTGGAGGTGACCAGTGGGCCGTGCTGCACCTTACCAGTGGCTGTGTTTGCACATGGTAGAAAACAAGCAGTTGGGAGGGTTTGGGACTGACTTTTTTT